>NC_086319.1:377528767-378128767 GCF_036172605.1 Pelobates fuscus | reverse complement strand
GTGAGATGATGTCATGCCAATGCAATCGCTGTGTGTAATATAAAGCAGATGCAGTCATATGATGTCATGCCCATGCACCCACTTTGTATTATATATAGGTGTATTGATATGATGTCATACCCCTGCTCATATTCTGTGTGATGTAAAGCAATTGTAGTGATATGATGTCATATGCCTATATGGCCATTGTGACCCATGTGCAACGATTAGAGGGGTCAAGTAGGAGGTGAGAAGAGCTGTGCCTTAGCAAGCATAGATCTTTTTCACATGGGGCACAGTGGCCATATAGGCGTATGTCATCATATCACTACAATTGCTTTACATCACACAGAGCAGAAGCAGGGGAATTACTTCATATCAAGCAATTACTACTTACATAGTTGCATACATAGTCACATAGCTGAAAAGAGACTTGCGTCCATCAAGTTCAGCCTTACTCTTATATATTTTTGCTGTTGATCCGAAAGAAGGCAAAAAACTCAGTTTGAAGCGCTTCCAATTTTGCAACAAACTAGGAGAAAATTCCTTCTTGACCCCAAAATAGCAGTCACATATCTCCTTGGATCAAGCAGCTATTACTCCACTAATTAGAAAGGATATCCCTGTATGTACGTTTTTGGAAGTATTTATCCAATTGCAGTTTAAACATCTGTATGGACTCTGATAAAACCACGTCTTCAGGCAGAAAATTCCATATCCTTATTGCTCTTACTGTAACAAAAACACTTTTCTTTGCCTTAGATGAAATCTCCTTGACATGCGCACAGTCGTTATTCGGCTTGTGGCATTTTCTTTCCCATAACCCACCAATAAACACAGACACCAATTTTCTGTTGGAAAATAAAAGTCCACAGCTTTATTTAAATTTTTCAATAAACAAGATAACAAATTGGGGTCATTGCCAAATAAATTAATTTACCCCCACCCCCATCCGTACAGCATTAACCCAGACAATGACCCCATACCATAAACAATATATAACAATATAAATAACACATAATTATAACACACGGCCTACCAAAGAGGCCCCATAATTGTAACTTTATTAACTGTAGGGGTGTACCGAGACACCCCTACACCACCAGGTTCGGAGCCACCGATGAGCTCGAACCAACAGACCACTTCCAACTCTGGCCTAATTCAACTTAAGCTTAGCCTAGCCACTTGCTAATCCACTTCCATCCCAATTACCCTAGCCCTATCCCGCCGCTGTGACAAAACGGGACCTGCTAAAACCTAGGGAGGGTGGGAGGGACAATTAACCGGTAAGTGCGGATTCTGAATTAAAATGGCCGTTTGCTAAAATGGCCGCTTAATATACTCGCACTTTTCCACACCCTTTTGCATGCTCCACCCTAACCCCACCCCCGAATCTATAGCTCCACCTGCCTACTCCTTGGCTCTGTCAAGGCCCATTCCCCTGACTGCGCTGATCCATGGGCTTCATGACATGCGCACAGTCGTTATTCGGCTTGTGGCATTTTCTTTCCCATAACCCACCAATAAACACAGACACCAATTTTCTGTTGGAAAATAAAAGTCCACAGCTTTATTTAAATTTTTCAATAAACAAGATAACAAATTGGGGTCATTGCCAAATAAATTAATTTACCCCCACCCCCATCCGTACAGCATTAACCCAGACAATGACCCCATACCATAAACAATATATAACAATATAAATAACACATAATTATAACACACGGCCTACCAAAGAGGCCCCATAATTGTAACTTTATTAACTGTAGGGGTGTACCGAGACACCCCTACACCACCAGGTTCGGAGCCACCGATGAGCTCGAACCAACAGACCACTTCCAACTCTGGCCTAATTCAACTTAAGCTTAGCCTAGCCACTTGCTAATCCACTTCCATCCCAATTACCCTAGCCCTATCCCGCCACAGCCCGAGACTTGATCCCTTAATGTCTCGAGCGCCCCCCACCACACAGAAATAGGGCCCGGGAGATCCCTTCCTGAAACCCGAGGTTTAGCAAGTCACAACCTACCTCCGAAAGGTGCACCCCATCCTTACGATAATACCCAGGTAACATACCCTCTAACTCCCAATGCCTTACCGGGACCCCGCCTGACCTCCTAACGAAAACTGACATGGCCTTATTAACCTTCCCCCGGCATCTCGACACCGCCGCTGTGTCCCTGGCGTGTCTCCAATTAAATCTAGGCACCATCTCAGACCACACTATAACCACACCCGGCACCCGCTCCCGGATGCGATCCAAATCCCGTTTCATTCTCCTAATTAGCTCCCTCTGAGGGATAAGCCCCAAATCGTTACCCCCACCATGTATCAGTATTACGTCCGGGGAATTTCCTTCCAACAGTTTACCAAAAATCACTCCACTAATGCTCTGCCAACTGAAACCACGAAAACCAAACCATTGTAACTGTACAGTGTCCTGAAGAAAGCCCAGTTGTGCTCCATTCCTCCGAACTGCGGCCCTCTTCTGCGCCCAATAAACGTAGGAGTGACCCACCAACCATACAACCCGACCTGGAAAGAAACACAAGTTATAAACTAGCAGAGCATCGACACCACAACTCAAACCCAACCAGACACCCCTTTCAAACCAACTTATCTGTTCGTACATAAGTCCTAAAGCGCGCGGACTCCCACCGACCTATCTGTTTAATCCTTTCATCCCCGAGTCCGAGCCGTGCTGCTTCCGTTGCAGCCCCTATGCGAAAGGAATGAGTCCCAAATTGCATGGGACGCAAACCCAGTTGTTGCAGCCCCATGCGGAATACCCTGACAAATTGGAAGCACGACAGCGCAAGACCATCCTCGTGAACGAGGAAGCACCCCGAGCTTTGAGGGCGCACGCCCAAGTATTTGTGCCCGCACGCTACTGGGCAGACTACCGACCCCGGCAACGCAAACAAACGTATCGTCTTACCTCGCCCAAAGACGTCCGTCTTGGAGTGCTCCAGGCGTATCTCGACCTTGTCCTGTCCCAGCAACACATCCTCGAACCGGATCCCAGTCGCCCCGGACTTGTTAGAACTGACCAGTTCGCCGATGCGGAACGCCCCAAAAAACGCCCAAACAAAAGCTACGGTAAACAAGAGCACTTCAAACGCAGACGTGCAAACCACATGCAGCCTGTCAACCAGGCCCTGTAGAATGTTAAATGACACAGGCCGTCTCGAGTCTACAGACCTACGCCCTTTACGAAAGCCTTTCAACACCTGCTTCACCAAAAAAGTTTTTGTAATATCCTCCTTACCCGTAAATTTAAACCAAAATGCCAATGCTGACATGTAACGGTCTACCTTCGCGGGAGAAGCCCCTCCCGCGAATAACCGACACAATAACCACAAAAGCGTGTCCAACCTACCTGCCGGCGAATTCGCCCCTCCAGACTGCCCCATCATCTCCTCCCATTCATACCATACCTTGGTGTACGCAGTCCACGTTCCGGGCGCCAGGGAACTTCTTATAAAGCCCCCAAGCAAGACGTCCCGAGCCGCCACATCTCCGCCGGGCATGACTGACCTGTCTCCTGAGCTCCCGGCGCCGCTGCCCGAAAACGTTCCCACTGCGAACGAGATAAGGCGTCAGCGATAACATTCAACAATCCCGGGACGTGTTTCGCCCTAAACACAATATTCCAAGACATGCACAGCAGCACCAAACGCCTCAACAACCATACCACAGGCAGCGAAGATGCCGAGATATTATTAATTGCCTGCACCACCGCCATGTTATCAGAATGAAAGATCACCTTCCTGTTCGCAAGCTCTTCGCCCCATAAAGATACCGCCACAACCACAGGAAAGAGTTCCAGGAAGGCCAGGTTCCTGATCAAGGCGTTTTCCTTCCACGCCTCTGGCCACTCTTCCGCGCACCATCTCCCAGCCAAGTAGGCCCCGAAGCCTACGCTCCCGGAAGCGTCCGTATATAAGCCTATCGCTTCTGATGACGTCGCCTCCTCCCTAAAATATACCCGACCATTGAACTCCTGTAAAAAACACAACCAAACATCCAGATCCGCCTTCATTGCAGCGGAGACTCTGATATAATGCCCTGGCAATCGCGCCCCGCAGGTTGCTCGAGCCAACTGCCTGCAAAAAACCCTCCCCATGGGGATCACTTTACAAGCAAAGTTCAAGCTCCCCAGCAGGGACTGCAACTGCCTCAAGGTCACCTTCTTCGAACCCCTGACTACCCCCACCCGCTGGCGGAGCGCTGTCAATTTATCCACAGGTAACCTACATTCACCCTTCACCGAATCTATTTCCAGCCCTAGGAAGCTCAAGCATACCGTCGGGCCTACCGTCTTCTCAGCCGCCAACGGGATCCCAAAGACCTGCGCCACCCATTGCAACACCCTTAGTATTTGCCCACAACGATCGGACCCTGCCGGACCTACGCACAAAAAGTCGTCCAGATAGTGCACTACTGCACCCCCAGCCGACTCCAGACGTACCACCCATTCAAAGAAAGAGCTGAACTTTTCAAAGTACGAGCAAGAAATAGAGCAGCCCATGGGCAAACACAGATCCACGAAAAAACCCTCATCAAAGAAACAACCCAATAAGTGGTGACAGGCCGGGTGAATAGGAAGCAACCTGAAAGCCGCCTCCACGTCCACCTTCGCCATCAACGCTCCCGGCCCCGCTCTCCGTACCAACTCAACCGCTTGATCGAATGACGCGTACGACACAGAGCACAGGGCCGCGTCAATGTCGTCGTTAACAGACGCCCCTTTTGGGTAAGACAAATGGTGTATCAACCGAAATTTGCCTGGTTCCTTCTTGGGGACCACCCCCAACGGAGACACCCTCAAGTTCGGCAAAGGTGGGACCGCATAGGGTCCCGCCATCCTGCCAAGCCGTACCTCCGCCATCAATTTGTCCCGCACCACCCCTGGGTGATCCCGAACGGATCGTAAATTCAAACATAAAGTCCCTGACCCTGTCCCTTGAAACGGTATCCTAAACCCCTCCGTGAATCCTTTCCACAGAAATTCCGCGTCAGCCCGATTAGCGTAGCGCTTTAGCCATGGCAGCATCTCGCCTACCTTCACCGGAGTTGCCCCCAGTGGCAGCGGCAGGAGCCGCGGCGCCACTGGGACCTCCCCCGCTAGTCGATTTACCTCTCTTGAAGCACCTATTGGCTCCATGTGTACCGCCGCAACCGGAACACTCGTGTTTGAATCTACACGACGAGCCCCATTTACATTGGCCCTCGTTGAAAAGCCAGCAGAAACCTTTCTTTTGTCCGGCCGGCGCCGCTCCTCCAGGTGCTGCACCGGCCGCCCCGTGAAAGGGCGCAGCCTTCTGCGCCATCATGAGCCGCATCCACAGGGGCAAATCCATCTGATCCCATCTCATGTTTGGGTTCGCTGCCAAACGTTGGCGGAACTGCTCGTCGTATTTCCACCAAGCAATCCCACCATACGTCCGGTAAGCGTCCCCTATCCCGTCCAAATAGCAAAAAAGTTGCGAACAGCGATCGGGAAACTTTTCCCCGATGACGCTGGCCAGTATGCAAAAAGCCCGCAACCAATTCGCAAACGTCTTGGGTATCTTCCGATACCTACGTTTTTTCTCTTCCTCCTCCTTCTTCGCATCCTTTTTATCCTCATCCTTTAGATCAAGGAACTCCTCTAGCGGAAGGAGAGAAAAAACCTCTACAAACTCACCCTTCCAAATCCTGTCCTTCACCTCAGACTTCAGGTGACATCCCAAGGGGCCCGCGAAAGAGACATGTACATTCTGCCGCGCCGCGTCAGAAACCTCCCCTCCTCCTACTGAACTCAAGCCTGTCCTCTCACCCGGTTCGGGCGTGCTCCGTCCGGAGACACCACTCACCGCCCCTTTCGCCTGACCCGACGTCCCGGAACCTACTTCCGGAACCCATACCCTTGAAAATTGCGGTGAAGCCCCCTCCCCACCGCCCCATGAATCTAACAATGATTTTAGGCAAGTTAACATGGAATCAGACTGTGATGTAACAGGCAACTCACCGCCCGAGCCTCCGGCCGCGGAAGGCCGCGGGGTCGTTTTCCTTCCCTCCGCCGCGTGCGGCTCCGGGGTGTCCAATTGACGCCGACTCCCTTCCGCCAGATCCCGCCGTGAGACCGTAGGTGTACCGCTCCGTGACCTGTAGGGAGAAGAACACCTGGGTAGTCTGTTCGAGTGCCCAACTACCCGCCCTTCCTCCGTACGTTCCCTGTCGTCAACCCTGCGCCTCTCCCGCCTAGTAGCCAGGCCCTCTGGGCCGTAAGAACTATCCGGCCGTCCTTGGGTGCTCCCGTTGGATGACCCAGACTCGCTGCGCCGTTCCCTTCTCCCCCTGGCTCTGCAGACTGATCCCCGCCTACTGCACCCGTCAGTAGACGGGCTCCTCTCCCGGACACACCCTGTCCGTTTTTGCCTGGCGCCTGCCCCGCGCCGCCTCTTGTAGTCCGCAGGCCTAGGGTTGTCTCTGCAATCGTGTCGACCCCGGGAGCAACATTTATGGCCCTCCCGTACACTCCTAACCCCGCTGTCAGAGTGTGCGTCATACCCCTGGGACGATCCCTCACTGTCCGCACCCCTGTCCACTGGAGAAGCGCTGCGCTGGCCCTGACAAACGGAAGCCCCTTCCGCTGTCGCCCTGACTTGTTCCTGCTGCCCTAGCTGGGTGACCTGTCCTGCCGTCCCCCCGCTGCCTTGCCTGGGCCTTGCCTCGCCCGTCTGATCAAGTCCCCCTCCGCTGGAATCCCTCATTGCCCTCTGCGATGGCGTCCGCCCGTCCTTCCCAATCCCCAGTGCCTTTCCTTGCCGCCCGGTACTTAAACCGGCGGCAGACTCACCGGGACGTCTCTGGGCTCCATCCGCACTTCCGACATCCTCTGCGGTCCCGGTCTCCTCGGAGGCCGTCGCTAACTTTGCCGCCTTGCCGCCCGCCGACCTGCGAGCAGCGCTCCTCGTGGTAGGCCGCGACCCCATGCCAGGCCTAATCACCGCCCTTGCCTTACCGGCGCCACGTCGCACAGATGGGGCCGGCGGCGTTTGCGTTGGCTCCGACCGGCCTGCTTCCCCAACCGATGATCCGCTTGCCTCCCTGGAAGGACTCCGTCTCCGACGCGCTGCGGGCATCACGCCCGGGCTCAGCCGCTGGGGCGGTCTCGCCCTCCGCACCGAACGCCTCTCCACAGCCGCTGGGGGGTTGCCGCTGGTCCCAGGAATCGCCAGTTGCTGCTGCAGCCATGCCATCCCCCTGTCTCTTACTGCTGCTCTCACACCGTCCAGGATTTCTTCAAGCGAAGCCATCTGAAAAACAGAAGAAAAGAAACCACACAACCTGCCAACACAATTAACCGGTAAGTGCGGATTCTGAATTAAAATGGCCGTTTGCTAAAATGGCCGCTTAATATACTCGCACTTTTCCACACCCTTTTGCATGCTCCACCCTAACCCCACCCCCGAATCTATAGCTCCACCTGCCTACTCCTTGGCTCTGTCAAGGCCCATTCCCCTGACTGCGCTGATCCATGGGCTTCATTCTTCCAGCTTAAATGTGTGATCCCGTGTCCTATTTCCAGATAATTGTTTGTACTGGCCCCGAATATATTTGTATAATGTTTTCATATCTCCTCTGTGGCGCTGTGTTTCCAAACGAAAAAGATTTAAATTTTTTAACCTTTCTTCGTAACTAAAATGCTCCATTCCTTTTATCAATTTTGTAGCTTGTCTCTGCATTTTTCTAGTGCCATGATAGCCTTCTTTAGAACAGGTGCCCAAAATTGCACAGCATTTTACAAGCTTAACCCACTTACCTGGGCGATAAAGGCCCTGTGGGTCTCTCTATGTATTTCCAGTGTAATGATGCCCCCTGTGTGCAAATGCACATAATGTTATTTTCTTCTGGTTTTACTTGTCGATGGTATCTTTGCCTTAACCTTTGCTACAGGCAACTGACAGCAAATATGAAAATTCCCCCTTAACACATTGCTCATTAATTTAGGTATCGGGGTGATTTTGAGAAGAGCCCTGGATTGGAATGCTCAGGATTTTTTTAGCCCTAAGAGCAAACAAATCCTTGAAGTTGCCAATCATACGCTTAAAAGCCTACTGCTAACTAATGCTGGGGGAAGAAAGTCGCTTTTCTAAAATTTAACAGGTTCTCCATGGTAGATGAGGATGAATACTTATTATAATTGGAATTAATGTAGGCTGTGAAGTAAGCTCCAGCTGCTATTAAAGGGATAGTTCATGGCTGAGTTATCTCCCCTTTCTTTTATGTATAATAGAGAGAAAGCATAAAAAAAAAAGATAAAAATGAAGCGAAAAAATATTTTATATAAGTTTGCAGTTCGCAACAAATTAATGGTTTGCGATATCTACCTAGTGACATCCTCGAAATAGCTGTAATATCACTCAATTATTTTCCTACAGTGTGACAATTTACTAGAGATTCACCTATTTGGGTCATTTGCTGAACTGTGAATTAATGAAAATTGGCCAACATATTTCACTTTTAAAGGGATACTGTAGTGCCCTTTGTCAAGGCCCACCCCCGTGGTGCAGAAGGGGTTAATAACCTCTTCTGTCACTTACCTGGGTCCAGCGATGTTGTCCCTCGGCACTGGCTCAGCTCTGCCCACGCTCCACTCCCGCCGGCGGATGTTGGCGGGAGAGACCTAATGCGCATGCGTCTCCTTCCCATAGGAAAGCATTATTCAGTGCTTTCCTATGAGGAGGCCCTCATGCATAGTGTGAGGACGTCCAGCGTCCAGCTGTATGGTAGATGCAATAATTACATGCTCAGGGTTAAGGGGGATGGGAGTTGGCAAAAAGACCACTTCAATGGGCTGAAGTGGTCTGAGTGCCTACAGTGTCCCTTTAAGTCCAAATAGTCAAGCTGGAAAAATGCATACATTTTTCTAGAGCGACTTTTGTGTCCTAAAATTTACAATTGACTTTGAATTTCTGATAATTCACACTTTTTGTGAATAAATCAAAAAGACAGGCTCATACCATTCTGAAATACCCAATGCATTTTACACCTTAGATACATGTTCACTCCATTAATTATCCAATCAGAGACAAGTTTGCATCATATTGTAGCACCAAACACATTTCACTTTGGAGGAAAGCTGTGGCACTCAACTTTACACCCTGGAGACCAAATCACACCATAAAGAAGAGCCAACGCATTTCACATATAGTGATTAATCATATGCCCAGTATAGTATGTCACTGAGTGTAAATGACACAGCTGAGTAGAACTCGCTGAAAATTATTTATTTTACCTTGTTTCTTCCAGGGAAATATATGGGAGCAGCTGCTCAGGATTCCGTTCATACTGGAGATGTTGAACACTCTTCCATTCTTTATCACTGTGAGTAGGGATTTTTACCTTCAGAGCCTTTTCTTTACTTCTGCTGTCTTTCTTATCTTATCCAAGACATAACGTCATATGTTATTCACTAAATTGGGAATTTCCAGGAACTGAAAGAAGAAAAAAAAAAACACTTTGCTATTTTTCCAGATCAGCTATTTTGGCCTGGAGAATAAATCTCTGCCGTCACAATACATGCCAGCTTTCCCAGACTCAGATTTGGGTTCTGCTCCGTCTCACATTAGCCTCTCTGGCACACACAGGGTTAATACCATCGATTTAACATATTAGATGCACTTAGGGGGAAATGCTAGTTCTGACACACTTAGACTTAAATAGTTAGTATCCGAAAAATGTGTTTATACCCATTGAATAAAGACAGTATCCACCCGAACTCCCAGCAATATAAGAGTTAAACAAGACTATTTATGACTGAGCATAATAAACTACTATATAAACCACTGTCATATTTAACCGGATGAATGCCTTAGTGCATTTATTTGCCTATTTTTCTACTTCTTTGCTCACAGTGTAATACCGTGTTAAAGAGGAGCTATGGCTGCAGATATTGTGTGCCTTGTACGACGTACATCATCTGCAGCAATAGGTCCCTTTTCTATCAATAGTACATCCCAGAAATGTAACAGAATCCAGGTAATAAATGGGTAAATCATTTTTTTTTATCTTACCCTGCTATAACACAGTTTACTAATCTTTCGTGTATCTGTTACTAGTAGCATTCAGTTATAAGAAAGCTTAGAAATACCATACCAGGTGATCTATTTTATATTACAGATGCAAGGCTAGTCCAGCAGGTAGGATAGTCTCATTATAATACAGGCTGGGGTTCTGCTTATATCTTCGTTATTCTGTGTACGGCTCATTCATTCAGCACCATGGACAGGGAGCTTCTGAGCTACAGCAAACAGTGCTGCTAATTCCCTATAAGCAAGGCCCAATGAGGAGTGGGGGCAATGGAATCCTGAGATGGGGGTGAAATTCATAGGATTATTTACTAAAGTGGGAATTCAAAACAAAATCTAAGTAAATTTTGACCTTAAACTTTAAAATGCACATTAAATTCTCCCTATTTGTGAATAACCCTGTTAGTGTTGTGATCTGAGAAATGGGTCAAAGTTGTAAACGTAGACGTATCACCACTGGTATGTGCCTGCTGATTGCATTGGTTTCCATGGCTACTGTCCCACTTCCAGGACTTTGTATCCCTTTTTAGAATAAAACACTTTGATCAATCTCCCCCTTTGTATATATTGTCTATGGTCATAGGTTACCTGGCATTTGCAGAATTCTTTCAACTGTGTATCCTATAGGCCAGCTCTCAACCATCACTGTTTTAGAATTATTGTAGCAAGGGGTTTCCAGCAACAAAGTCGCACTGAATGCGTAAAGCCATACATTACATGGTATGTAAAGACTAAATAGATATACACTAACATCAGATTTTTTCATTCAAATTTGCAAGCTGAACATTTTCTATTATAAATTAGAGGTCATATCGGTGACGCAGATCTAGACAAACATTAGAAGCACAGAAAGGGTGATCGGTCATTATGATGAAAAACTCTTCAATTTAAAGAAAATTCGGAACTTAACTCCTGCAAATGTATAATTCGATTTTACTATTCATTCTGTTACTGCATTCGTAACCACCCAGGGGAGACTTAATCCAGGATTATTTCCATATGGGAGCTCTCTTGGAAATTGATACACTTTGTGAATAAGGTCCAGATTTTGTGCCTGAAAATGTCCCTTAGATTGCTCCAAATACGTGTTGTCACGTTTTGGCAAGGTTACATTTGGATTTTATTGAATAATTCTGAAATTGATAATAATGTATTTGTGGAATTACCTGCTTTGCTATTAGTTGTCTGTTTTCCTGCTACTTTTACAGAGTTACTCACTAAGGTGAGAATTCAAAGTGAATTTTAAATTTAAGACCAAAATAGCTTTGCATTCAGTTCGATTAGTCTGACCTTAAATTTTAAATTCACTTGGAATTCTCACTTTAGTAAATAACCCTTTTAATTTTCTTGATCCTGTTTCACATTCCTCATTCTGTAAGATGTCTGATTTAGTGTTAATCTACTAAACACAGAATTGAATACACATGATACAAGATTTGCACATTGTAGGCCAAAATAGCTGATTTGCAAATAGTCTGTTTTGTTTGGCTCTGTTGCTTTAGCCTAAACTTTTATTTTCTTGTAAACTTTGTACATTTCCCAGTTTAGCGAATACATTCCTTTTCTTTCTCTATCAATCTTATTTTCTTTTTTTATTTTGCCTTCTTAACCCCTTAAGGACCAAACTTCTGGAGTAAAAGGGAATCATGACATGTCACACATGTCATGTCTCCTTAAGGGGTTAAACACGTACTGGTTCCTGTTTTTCTTCTGATTATAATATTCTCACTTTCTTCTACTTATTATACACTGGTTTATTTTCTTACAATATTTTTTTTCTCTCCTCCTTTATTTCCTTTATTATTTCTTTATCGTTTCTTCTCTCCCATCTCTCTACTCCTTCTGTTTTGTTTTTTTCCCCTCCTACGCTCCCCCTTCGCCACGCTCCTCCTATCAATCTACCTAAATAGCACCTGTCAAACTTTGTGATTTTCTAATTCTCTTCCTGTTCGTTGTGGGTGTTACAAATACCTCCTATGTTTGAGACAGCTGACACTCATTTCCCACAGTCAACCTCACAAAGACATGCCTTGGCCTCTGAGATTAGTTTATTATTATTTTTACTTTCCCATAATGTAATCTTCATTAACCAACCTTTTTATGTTAAACAATTTACCCTGCGCTGGTCCTAAATAGCATAATATGGCTTGGGATATCTGCTACGCTATTATTTTGCGCAGAAAAGATTATGTATGGCCCAAGTCTTTCTATCTATAGAAAAAGGGCTTTGAAATTCTTCTAAGCGAGGGTTTCCCATAACGGTTGAGGAAGTAAGACCTGGGAATGTTTCTGTGCCGATATTTTCTCTAGAGGAATAGATAATATGACTTCGGCTTGTATCCTGAGCCATTGTTCCGCTCAGAGAGTGCCACAGCCTCAGACTCTTCTAAGCTGCTCGTTTCCTATGGAGGAAGAGACGGTACTACCAATATGGCTTTTGATCGCTTGCATGCTTGTTACCCATGGTGGTAAAGACAAAGCTTACATTTTCCATGGAGGTGGTTATATATTTGCTCTGGGGTGATTTCAAACTTGCTTTCCATTAACTCTGTAAACATTGGGTTGCTTAGCATTTCAGGCTTGGTGGCAGAAGTACCTTACCTAATGGGTCTTTCGAACACGAAAGCTCCCCCAATACCAACCATCTTCTGCTCATAGTGGATACTTTTCTTTTCAAGGTATTTAACAGGTGGTGTAGTAGTTGGGCAAATGAACTAGCTAGAATGTAACGACTGTTGGCCATTTTTTAAACGTGACTTGCAGACTGGTTGTTTTTGTTGGATGGATCTTGTAAGATCTCTTTTGACAGGATATCTATAAAAGATTGAGAAACCCTCCACGTAATACCCCTGAATGTCTCTCCTTCAATACATCTATTCCTCTCATTTCTCTTTCTGTTTTTCCAGGTTTTTTGGCCTCCTTTACGGAATGTTTTCATTCCCGTCTTCCTCAACTGCTGGCTGGCTAAGCATGCCCTCGAAAACATGATTGTGAGTACGTCCATCTTCCTACACACCTTCTAGTTTAGTGTGAATTCTATTTGGAGCTATTTATAATTACACTGAGCTCCATGTGAACTAAGTATAAAGTCACAAACAAGTTATTTATACAGTCCTGGCACAATCTTTAGGAAGACTCTGGTTGGTGAACCAGTTTGTGTAGCAATTACTGTCACAGAACCCTTTCTCTTTTTTTCGTTTCTTTTTTTTTAGCATAATGTAAGATTTATATTGCCTTTTTAGTACATTATTATTTACTCCATACATAGAATCCTAAAATAGTGGTATCAACGTACCTGTCACGGTATGCCCAATTTTATTTTATATAACAAAGGGGAAATGTCATCTATACATTATACTAGCAAAGTTGCAGGCAAATGTATAGATTTTTCGATAAATCTAAAATAGGAACAGTCGTTCCGCTCACCCGTCAATCAATTCCTCAACGTAGAAGTGTACGCTGACGAGTGACAGGAGAGGAATGAGATTGTGTGTGTTTTTTTTTTTTTTATATTTATTTTAAATAAAGCTGGTATGATGGTGGGGCAGTGAGCATGGAAGATGGAGTAATAATTTAATTGACATTTCCTAAAGCAATTAAAAGTAAAATCCATCATTATTATGCATTTATATATTTAGTGCATAAGGGGAAGTTATCATTTAAAGTGAACATTATGTCATGACTGGTTCACTATGAAGCAAAATTGGACCAGGATCCTATATCACATTAGTATTCATTTAGTGGTCTTTGAAGAACAACTGTAGGACAAAATGCTAAAAGTGGAATATTCGGCAGGTACGTTCCATTGGTTCCCATGGTGATCACTCCATCATTAGAACTTTGCCCCACTTTTCTGTCAGTTACAATTTTGAGAAAAAATCCATCAGTATCTTGCATTCATTTTCTGTAGACATCTATCCGTTCTTTCTACCTCTTTACAATTTTTTTCTCATATATTTTCCTCCCCGACTCTTGTCTCCAGAATGACCTACATCGCGCCATCCAGAGAACCCACTCGGCTATGTTTAACCAAGTCTTCATCCTAATTTGCACCTTAGTCTGCCTCATGTTCACCTGGTAAGAGAACAATGAGATATATCAGTGAGGGCAGTAGGTTAATTATGTACAATGGCACAGTCTGGCCTTTTCCTATTAGTAATCTCAGCTGCCCCATCATAATGCCAATATATTTGTCATAAGAATCTAATTATTCTCTTGGGATAAGGCCGGTAAGCTTGAACTCAGCCTTTTGTACTGCTTGTTCCCACTGACTTTGACAGAACAAAATGTAAGATTTCTAATCTATTGTATGAGGCTCCGGCTGGTATTAGATCTTCCAAATGGTTTTGGAAAAAAAAACAGAAAAAAACCCACACATGCATTGACTTTATATAAATGATTTTCTTCTGTTGAACCTTGATGTTCTATTTTGCAAAGCATTCTGGGAGAAGCGGTCTTTCTGTTACTAATGAAAACCCAGATATAATGTACACACACGATTATATACCGTGCTTCTTGATGCAAAAGTGATTTAAGACCAATTACACATGAAGAAACAGGAGATGTAATGAAAGGGAATAATATTGAAAAAAATGAGCTAGTCAAACAATTTCTAAGCATTTACACCCTCGTCGCTACCGGATGACATTTGTCAACATTGCGTTATGTCAATATGTATATCTACAAAATAGATTTTTATTTTTTTTTGTCGTACTAAGTCCTTCCTATCCAGAAAACACATAATAAAGATTCCTATGTTGTGAAATTGCTCATAACCAATTTCACGTTTACAAGAATCAATTGTCTGAAAAAAACGTTTTTTAACTCTACACTTCTTTGGTCCTTAAGGAGTGAAAAGGAGAAATCAATGGGAAGGGTAAACGGTCATAAATTTAACACGCAGTTTTCAAAATACACATCGTCCCACACAGTATATTATATTAAAATCTATTTTACGTCCAGTAACAATCATTTCATAAAAATCCTGTAAATGGGCATGAAAATAGTTTATTTTCGAGAATATACTGACCTGCACTTAAAAATGAAAAAAATTTGCTAAAGTTCTATTGGACCATAAATCTGAATTAAGAGATCTCGACAGAATATGCTCTGGTTTCTGAATTGGTTTAAATTTCCTTAAATTAAAATACGACCAAACAGCCCCCTCCTCCCCATTCATGTACTAATCCTTCCCGTCTGTCCTACTGCAACTCTTTACTTAATGGTTAACCGGATTCCAGAACCAATCCTATTTAATCTATTCTCAACCACATAAATACTTCTGATTTACCATAGAACAACACCAACTCCTATCCCTGTTCTGTTTGATCAACATTAGTTTGGGATTGTATTCACTTGTTGGACCGCCCTGTACTACATGGTCCCCTTAAAGTGCTACACACACCTGTTGAATATGAATTAATTCTGCCTACATTTGTTGACAGATAACATCTGATGGGTCCATTAATCATCTTGAAGCTTGATGCATGTTCAATCACAGTTATTTATGCTAGAACATAATAACCGTTATGTAATCCCTGGAAATTAATGATTGATGATAATGTCACATCTTCGTATATAATTATTACTCTGAAATTACTCTGTGTAAATGAAGACTGATGACCTATGTCTTCTATAATAGAAGATGACCTTTGAATGTGTTTTTCCTATCTATCCTGCCCATCCACTTGTCTATTTGAAGTTTTGTTTTTTGGTACTTATCCCGATTAATCTTTTTCTCCGTTCCCCCTGCCCCCCCCCCCCCCCTGTAGTATCTGTGGGATTCAGCACTTGGAAAGAGCTGGGAACAATCTCACCCTCTTTGACTCGCTTTACTTTTGCATTGTTACTTTTTCAACCGTGGGATTCGGGGATGTAACACCCAAAATATGGCCGTCTCAGCTGCTGGTGGTCATCATGATCTGTGTGGCACTGATCGTGCTTCCTATCCAGGTGATGTTCTTTCACTCAATCCAGCTTCCATTATTGTCATTTTATCATTCTTTTTCCCTGCTTTTTTTATCCCTGTTTTTTTTTTTTTTTTATCTTAATCTTCCTCTCTCTTGTTGTTTCTCCCTGTTCTCCCTGCAACCCTGAGCGATGCACTGAGCTTCGATTGAGTAGCTGTTGATAACGCTTGTTATGAGAGGATATATAGGAGATGACAAGGGAGAAAATATTGCATTCACAAGTAACCCCCTCACTGCCAGAGAGATGCTGTAAAGTTACAGACAGTCCAGTGCTCACCCATGTCAGCCTGTCTTTTAACCATTTAGCATGTCACTTCCTTAGTAGGACTGACCTATTAACCCATTAAACATGTCATTATCAGTGCTCCCCCGTGTTACTGACCCTTTAAACCAAGCAAGACAGACCTATTAACCCATTAAAGGGACACTGTATGCACCAAGACCACTTCATCTGAATGAGCTGGTGTGGATGCTATGTCCCCCGGTTTTAACCCTGTAGCTGAAAACATTGCCGTTCTGCTGGAAGGGCAATATTTTATTTGCAGGGTTAACCTGCCTCTAGTGGCTGCCATACTGACAGCCACTAGAGGTGCTTCTGTGTAAAGGAAGAGCAAAACTCCGCTATATCTATCAGGTGGCCTGAGAGAGACCATCTGATTTTCGCCGAGCTTTGCCGCGTATGCGCACTGGCCTCCCAATGCTTTGGATTGGCTGAGATTATTCATCTCAATGCTCTAATCCAAGGAGGTGAATCCAGCCACAGACAGAGCAGTGCAGGGTGCAATGTAAATGAACTCTTAAGGAGTTAACATTTAAAAGGAACACTATAGTCATGAGAACAACTACAGCTTATTGCATTTGTTCTGGTGAGTAGAATCATTACCTTCAGGCTTTTTGCAGTAAACACTGTCTTTTAAGAGAAAATGCAGTGTTTACATTACAGCAAGCATGTCAAACTCGTTGGCCCACAAGGACCATATTTGCGGCCTGTTGAGCCGCGAGTACATGCTTGGTGTTATAGCAGAGTAGTCATCTGCTTTCCCCACATTGCAGGTGCCTACTCTGCTAAAATTTACCCGGCCGGGGAGGGAGCTCAATGTTCCTGCTCCTCACTGCTCCCTCGCGCGTGCCATCTGTAGTGAAGCCGGGCACCAGAATATGATGTCATATTCCGGCACCCAGCATCACTAAACCGCGCGAGGCAGCAGGAAGGAGATCTCCAGACAGAAGATCCCCACACCAGCTTCCAAAGGTAGGGAACAATAAATAAAATTATGCGAGTGCAAGAATGCTTAAATGTGTGTGTGTCTGTCAGTGTGTGTGTGTGTCTGTCTGTCTGTCATTGAGTGTGTGTGTCTGTCAGTGAGTGTGTGTGTCTGTCAGTGAGTATGTGTGTGTGTCTGTCTGTGAGTGTGTGTGTGTTGGTCAGTGTTGCATTGGCTGCGACTGGACAGTGGAGTACCTGGAGGTGCATGGAGGCAACGCCACATGACATCGACGTGCTCCACCTTCACAGGGTTTCAAGAAGTAGCCGGAGGATCAGATTTGGCACAGGGTGGTATAGGGGGGTTTTGTTTATACTGTGCTTTTTAAAATAAACCTGCGTTTCTATGAAAACTTAAGGTATTTTTTTTTGCGCCCTACATAAACCTTGTTGACTTTGAGTTTGAAATGCTTGCATAACAGCCTAGTGATAAGTTCACTGGCCACTCCTCAGATGGCTGCTAGAGCTGCTTAGTATCTCAGTCTTGCCTAGTGTGCATCACAACATATCAGTATATCCTCCCTCTGCATGCAGACACTGAACTTTCCTCATAGAGATTCATTGATTCAACTCATCTCTATGAGGAGATACTGATTGACCAGGTCTGTGTTTGACTTGTGCTGGCTCTGCCCCTGATCTGCCTCCTTCACAGTCTCAGCCAATCCTATGGAGAAACATTGTGATTGGCTCAGAACAACACTTGTGATGATGTCAGCAGACAGCTTGCTATTCTGAGGCAGACAGGGGCAGAGCCAGCAGCTTCAGGCTTGAATACAAGTAAGCTTTTACTATATTTAGGGAGGCAAGAGAGGGTAAGGGGGGCTAGATAATGGTTTTAACACAGTAGAGTCAAAAATATACGTTTGTGTTTCTGACCCTATAGTGCTCCTTTAAACCTTGCATGCAGGGGGAGTCTGATCATGTAAACGGTGACTGTGGAACTATAGCGTTAGGAATACACCTTTGCATTTCGAAGTCTATAGTGTTCCTTTAAATCTGTCACTATCATTAGGTCAGTGGGCTACCAGAGGGCCTGACCCTTTAACTCATTAAACATGTCACTGTCATTGGGTCACTGTGCTTCCTAGTGAGCCTAACCATTTCACCCACAATTGTAACTCTCTCACATGGTCATTTCCCAGACACACTGACATTCACAACCCGTCAATAAGTGGATAGAAATGGAGCTGTCACTTCTGATGATTTTAATGTTATGATAACTGATCAGCTATATTTAACAAATATGTATTTGTAAAATGTGTGAAAAATAAAACTACGTGCAGAAATCCACATTTCGTTATCGTGCAACTGGGCGCCTCCATCTTAGCTACCTGTCAGTCATTGTTACAAGCTCTGTACTTTACACCTGGCAGTCAATATAGAGAAAGCAGACAGCGATGAGAAATTAAACAATGATTTTTATTCTCCTTTTTAATTGCAGTGTGTGTGCTGCCTGTGCCTGGACTGAACTAGATAATAACACAAAACATGTTTAACACAGTTTATAGATAATTTTCAATGGTTTATCCATAAATGTTGTGTTCAGAGAGTTAATTGTTCTCCTTTAAAAGGTCCCTGTCATGACAAATACAACTTAATATTAAATGATAGATATTTTAATATCATTTACATATTATACTAGAAGAATTGCTAGCAAATGTCTAGATTTCACTAAAATCAGAGAATAAAAGCAGCCCTTTCCCCCTCCTGTCAGTCAGTTGTGCCTGAGCCAAACCTGTGCCATTCGGCACAGAGATAAGACGTCTGTGCAGTGCATGTCTATGTTATCAGGGAAACCCTCTTGTGGGCATCTCTCCTGCTTGCCTTCAGCCTAAGGGAAAGGAATACCTGCAAGGGGAAGGAGGGAGGAGGGGTAGGCTCTGTGTGAGAGCGGCAGTCGCAGTGTGAAGAGAAAGATCCAGAATGATTTATTGCAGCAGCTTTGCACAGGCAAACCGAGAATGGGGAGGGAGATACACTGAGAAGACAGATACATTTTATTTACCTACCATAAAGGCAACGTAAAGTGTTGGGGACATTTAACACCAACTGAAAAGATGAAGGATGCTGTCAGCAGGAGACAGGGGTGATTGAAATAAATAAAAATATGAGTTCTTAATAGTATTAAGGGGAAATCACTGAATTCCACCTGTGGAAAATATTACAGTAAATAGTAACAATGACAGAGGCAGCCATCATCTAGGATTGATAGAAATATTGAGTTTAAAAGAAGGATTCCATATGGGAGAGAATCCCCAAAAATGAAGGTATTGGAACATTCGGGGAAGAGTGCTATCCTGGTGACTATGTCATTCATTATTATATTTCAGTTTGAGCAGTTAGCTTTCCTGTGGATGGAGAGACAGAAGTCTGGAGGGAATTACAGTCGTTATCGTGCTCAGACTGAGAAACACGTGGTTCTGTGTGTCAGTTCCTTGAAGATTGACCTCCTAATGGATTTCCTAAATGAGTTTTACGCTCATCCAAGGCTACAAGTGAGAAACTTTGTGTCTTCATCAGAGTGATATGATACATAAATGTTTAGTGTTTTTATGGTCAATAAGTTATGAGAAGGAGATCAGATTTGGGGGGAAAAGTCTTGTTGAACCTGATAAATTTCACAAATCTGTTGTTTCTATTATATTGGTTTAAACTATTACTGACCGCCTTGTTACCCACATCCAGGCACAATTTCACAGAGTCATTCTCCTTTCTTCCAGTCTCAATGGGTGATCTCTTGTCTGCTGTATATTCCTGTTAATGAACAGTTTAGCACATAGCGGTTTGTATCGACCCTGTATATATTTGTATAGTGCTATCATATCCCCTTGGAGGCAACTTTTTTCTAAAGAAAAAATTGCAGATTTTCTAGTCTTTCATAAATGTTTTCCATCCCCCTTGCTAATTTTGTAGCTCACTTCTGCACATTTTCTAGCTTTGCAATATCCTTCTTTAAAATTGGAATATAAAAAAGTTATATTCAAGTTGAATCTTACCACTGATTTATAAAGAAAGCAAAAATACATTTTTATCACGTGAATTTATTTTTATTCAACTGGTTACATTGGTCTTAGGACAGAATTGTTATCCATGTCTCTCCCTGGTAATTCTTCTGGCTGTCCATTCTTTATGGTTTGTTTGTTTTTTCTGTAGGACCATTATGTAGTCCTTCTGTGCCCCACTGAAATGGATCTACCTGTGAGAAGAGTCTTACAAATCCCTCTGTGGTCTCAACGTGTCATCTACCTACAGGGTTCAGCATTAAAAGACCAAGACCTCATGAGAGCCAAGTAAGTACCTGTTGGAATAAAGGTTTTAGGTTATGATATGCAAGGGCCTGACCTCCTTGAACTTTGATATGCACAATCAGAACTCATCCACTTTAGCAATTTATGTCTCTACACGCGTCAGGCTGGCTGCTGGTGTGTTTCCATTTTCAAAAACACCTTCTGCTAAGCTTTAAAAAACTACCCGCTAATCTTACAAAACCTAGAGTTAAATTGAGCGAGATGTATAAGCAGAACGCAGGTCTTTAGCACCTCAGAGCTTTGTAGTTCCAGATGTCTTGCAGAATGACTTTTCATAATCTGCAATTCATAATCACGTTAAATTGTGAAGCATTTTCGGCTCTACGATGGGTTATATCCAGGGATACACTGCGCAGACTGAAGGAAACATGCAGACATGGAACCTATCGGACCCTGTATTTGCCCCCTGGAACTGTAGGCTTTTAGCAGAAAGAGAATTAAAGCCCGAACGTCCCACATCATTCAGGAATGATCCACTATGGGTCGAATGAGTGAGTTTTCTTAAATATGTTATTCAGGTTATAACATGCCGAGGAATGCATGTAATTTGTTCCTACTGCAATTACTCGAACTGGGGACATTCTGTTTAGATTTTCACTACATTATTGTAAACTACCTCGATACACACAGTGTACGTTACCAATGCCAAGTAGCACTAAGTAAGACAGGTTCCACTAGCACACACACATCTAGATTAATTTCTGCTAACTCACATCTTCATTTTCTTGCGGTTTTTGCTTTATTTCAGTTTTTCTCATTTCTTACTATTTCCCGTGCACAGTCTGAAAACTTGTAATTGGAATTATATTATCTCTTTGGACTCTTTTCTAACATCACCCCACATATTCTTTCTGACCATTGCTCTACCTTTTTTTTTGTCCATTATGCTACATTCTTTTCAACCCTCACATCACAGGGAAGGGAGAAAGGGAGTGGGGGGATGTACAAGGCAGTAAGGGGAAACTCCAAGCATCTCAAGTAGAAGCACTTCACACACAGATTCCTACCAACATGACCGCTTCTAAAAGCAAAAGTTATCTCGGTGGTTGGAGTAATCCTCAAACCAAACTCTCCATGGGTTTAGCTTTTTGCTCATTTTGATTGTCCTTTCTGCCTGTCCTCATAATGTCAGTCTGGTTCTACTCAATTCTTTGCTTGCTATCTTTCCTTTCCAATCTTTTTTCATGTATTTCTTCCGGTTTGTTTTTCCGTAGAATTGATGACGCAGAAGCCTGTTTTATTCTCAGCAACCGCTTTGAAACAGACCGCATTGCAGCTGTATGTAAAAAGGGTTTGGGAAGGAGGGTGGTGACTGTAATTACTAGGGGGCTATTAATGATGTCTCATGTAAGAAGATGAGGAAAAAAAGCAGATCCTGTTCTAAATTATATGGTGCCGCTGGCAAAAATTAGTCCAGTGCTTTTAACCTACACTAGCAATCAGAATCACAGAAACTGTTTTACAACCCATTTATGTAAATTCAACTCTCTACTACAAATTCTCCTAATAACAGCTAATAGGTTAAAGTAATGAATGCTAAGTGCTCTATCATAAGCTTTCACATGGGGCTTCCAAATTAACCAAGGCCATTCACTTAAATCATAGGAAACACACACAAAGGAGGGAGCTATGGGACATGGAGTCTGTCCCTCCCAGAACAGCGTGACACAGACAGGAGGGAGCTATGGGACATGGAGTCTGTCCCTCCCAGCACAGGGTGACACAGACAGGAAGGAGATATGGGACATGGAGTCTGTCCCTCCCAGCACAGGGTGACACAGACAGGAGGGAGCTATGGGACATAGAGCCTGTCCCTCCCAGCACAGGGTGACACAGACAGGAGGGAGCTATGGGACATGGAGCCTGTCCCTCCCAGCACAGGGTGACACAGACAGGAGGGAGATATGGGACATGGAGTCTGTCCCTCCCAGCACAGGGTGTCACAGACAGGAGGAAGCTATGGGACATGGAGTCTGTCCCTCCCAGCACAGGCTGACAGACAGGAGGGAGCTATGGGACATGGAGTCTGTCCCTCCCAGCACAGGGTGACACAGACAGGAGGGAGCTATGGGACATGGAGTCTGTCCCTCCCAGCACAGGGTGTCACAGACAGGAGGGAGCTATGGGACATGGAGCCTGTCCCTCCCAGCACAGGGTGACACAGACAGGAAGGAGCTATGGGACATGGAGTCTGTCCCTCCCAGCACAGGGTGTCACAGACAGGAGGAAGCTATGGGACATGGAGTCTGTCCCTCCCAGCACAGGGTGTCACAGACAGGAGGGAGCTATGGGACATGGAGCCTGTCCCTCCCAGCACAGGGTGACACAGACAGGAGGGAGCTATGGGACATGGAGTCTGTCCCTCCCAGCACAGGGTGACACAGACAGGAGGGAGCTATGGCACATGGAGTCTGTCCCTCCCAGCACAGGGTGTCACAGACAGGAGGGAGCTATGGGACATAGAGTCTGTCCCTCCCAGAACAGCGTGACACAGACAGGAGGGAGCTATGGGACATGGAGTCTGTCCCTCCCAGCACAGGGTGACACAGACAGGAGGGAGCTATGGGACATGGAGTCTGTCCCTCCCAGCACAGGGTGACACAGACAGGAGGGAGCTATGGGACATGGAGTCTGTCCCTCCCAGCACATGGTGATACAGACAAGAAGTCAATGAAATGAATAAAATCATGTTTAATCAAATCCATTTTTCATTCCTCTACCTGTAGGATCACCAGACCATTCTACGTGCGTGGGCAGTGAAGGATTTTGCACCGAACTGCCCCTTGTTTGTCCAGATCCTGAAGCCAGAAAATAAATTTCATATTAAATTTGCAGGTACAGTAAGTCATTTATCACTTGTAAAACAGCATTCAGAATATTTTTTAATTGCAGAAACTTAGTTGTAATAGAAAAATGGGAGTATATGAAATAATAGGATGAGTAATATGAAGTAATGGTTATATGGAGCAATAGGAGGAGTTATAGAGAGGTTATATGGAGTAATAGGAGGAGTTATAGAGCGAGGTTATATGGAGTAATAGGAGGCGTTATAGGGAGAGGTTATATGGAGTAATAGGAGGAGTTATAGAGAGAGGTTATATGGAGTAATAGGAGGAGTTATAGGGAGAGGTTATATGGAGTAATAGGAGGAGTTATAGGGAGAGGTTATATGGAGTAATAGGAGGAGTTATAGAGAGAGGTTATATGGAGTAATAGGAGGAGTTATAGAGAGAGGTTATATGGAGTAATAGGAGGAGTTATAGAGAGAGGTTATATGGAGTAATAGGAGGAGTTATAGGGAGAGGTTATATGGAGTAATAGGAGGAGTTATAGTGAGAGGTTATATGGAGTAATAGGAGGAGTTATAGAGAGAGGTTATATGGAGTAATAGGAGGCGTTATAGGAAGAGGTTATATGGAGTAATAGGAGGAGTTATAGAGAGGTTATATGGAGTAATAGGAGGAGTTATAGCGAGAGGTTATATGGAGTAATAGGAGGAGTTATAGAGAGAGGTTATATGGAGTAATAGGAGGAGTTATAGAGAGAGGTTATATGGAGTAATAGGAGGAGTTATAGAGAGAGGTTATATGGAGTAATAGGAGGAGTTATAGAGAGAGGATATATGGAGTAATAGGAAGAGTTATAGAGAGAGAGGTTATATGGAGTAATAGGAGAAGTTATAGGGAGAGGTTATATGGAGTAATAGGAGGAGTTATAGGGAGAGGTTATATAGAGTAATAGGAGGAGTTATAGAGAGAGGTTATATGGAGTAATAGGAGGAGTTATAGAGAGAGGCTATATGGAGTAATAGGAGTTATAGAGAGAGGTTATATGGAGTAATAGGAGGAGTTATAGAGATAGGTTATATGGAGTAATAGGAACCATTAACACATGATTATTCAGTAATCTTTGAATTGTCGTAAACTGAAATCCAAAAGACAACATTTTGGCAAAAACAACTGATTGGAAAAAAAAAATCTCGGACTGTCATATTCACAGATTAGCCTTTTAGACTAAACTTTACCATTTGGATTTTATTTTGCGACAGTTCTGAATTTAATCAATAAACCCTAATCATGTTATTATCTAAAGTTTGAATTGTTAGGAAAGTGAATTTAAAGTACATTTCCAGGTTGACAATGTTTTCAGTTTGGCTGTTCAGGCCCATAATTTAAAACGCCCTTTGCAGACAGGTTAAGCCGCGGATACTGCGTCATTGATGACAGATTGGATCATTATCACTGGAAAGGCGCAAAATAGATGTTGTCCCTTGAAAGGCTAAACTCCTTCTCTGTCATAATTCATGGTCTATGTATGAACTATGAAATGGGGGACCATTCTAATGCAGCCGTGTTGAATCCAGTATAACTTATGGTTATGGAATTGTACTAGTGAATGCATTTCTTTGACGTTATTCTCAGTATAAGCGGTGGAATAAGTATATGTATTGAGGGATCAGGAGAAGCCGTTCTATGTATAACCTGTGTTTCCTTCCTCCCACTCTGTCTGTAATTGCTTCAGATCATGTGGTTTGCGAAGAGGAATTTAAGTATGCCATGTTGGCGCTGAACTGTGTTTGCCCAGCTACCTCCACGCTCATCACTTTGCTGATACACACCTCCCGTGGGCAGTAAGTGGCTTGTTAGACTAAGAACTGCTTTTGTGTATAACTGTAGCATATTCTGTACACTGCCTGCAACATCCTGTGCTAATTCCTATCCTGTTTCTGCACAAACAATGTCCTATTGTGATTTCAATTTTGCTACAGCACATACATCATCCTGTGCTAATTCGTGTACTATAACTGCACATACAGCATCCTGTGCTAATTCGTGTACTATAACTACACATACATCATCCTGTGCTAATTCATGTTCTATAACTGCACATACAGCATCCTGTGCTAATTCATGTTCTATAACTACACATACTGCATCCTGTGCTAATTCATGTTCTATAACTACACATACAGCATCCTGTGCTAATTCATGTTCTATAACTACACATACAGCATCCTGTGCTAATTCATGTTCTATAACTACACATACAGTATCCTGCGCTAATTCATGTTCTATAACTACACATACAGCATCCTGTGCTAATTCATGTTCTATAACTACACATACAGCATCCTGTGCGAATTCATGTTCTATAACTACACATACAGCATCCTGTGCTAATTCATGTTCTCTAACTACACATACAGCATCCTGTGCTAATTCATGTTCTATAACTGCACATACAGCATCCTGTGCTAATTCATGTTCTCTAACTACACATACTGCATCCTGCGCTAATTCATGTTCTATAACTGCACATACAGCATCCTGTGCTAATTCATGTTCTATAACTGCACATACTGCATCCTGTGCTAATTCATGTTCTATAACTACACATACAGCATCTTGCGCTAATTCATGTTCTATAACTGCACATACAGCATCCTGTGCTAATTCATGTTCTATAACTGCACATACAGCATCCTGTGCTAATTCATGTTCTATAACTGCACATACCGCATCCTGCGCTAATTCATGTTCTATAACTGCACATACAGCATCCTGTGCTAATTCATGTTCTATAACTGCACATACTGCATCCTGTGCTAATTCATGTTCTATAACTGCACATACAGCATCCTGTGCAAATTCATGTTCTATAACTACACATACAGAATCCTGTGCGAATTCATGTTCTATAACTGCACATACAGCATCCTGCGCTAATTCATGTTCTATAACTGCACATACAGCATCCTGTGTTAATTCATGTTCTATAACTACACATACAGCATCCTGAGCTAATTCTTGTTCTATGACTAAACATACAGCATCCTGTGCAAATTCATGTTCTATAACTGCACATACAGCATCCTGTGCTAATTCATATTCTATAACTACACATACAGCATCCTGTGCTAATTCATGTTCTATAACTGCACATACAGCATCCTGTGCGAATTCATGTTCTATAACTGCACATACAGCATCCTGTGCTAATTCATGTTCTATAACTACACATACAGCATCCTGTGCTAATTCATGTTCTATAACTACACATACAGCATCCTGTGCTAATTCATGTTCTATAACTACACATACAGCATCCTGCGCTAATTCATGTTCTATAACTACACATACAGCATCCTGTGCTAATTCATGTTCTATAACTACACATACAGCATCCTGTGCTAATTCATGTTCTATAACTACACATACAGCATCCTGTGCTAATTCATGTTCTATAACTACACATACAGCATCCTGTGCTAATTCATGTTCTATAACTGCACATACAGCATCATGTGCTAATTCATTTTCTATAACTGCACATACAGCATCCTGTGCTAATTCATGTTCTATAACTACACATACTGCATCCTGTGCTAATTCATGTTCTATAACTGCACATACTGCATCCTGTGCAAATTCATGTTCTATAACTGCACATACAGCATCCTGTGCTAATTCATGTTCTATAACTGCACATACAGCATCCTGTGCTAATTCATGTTCTATAACTGCACATACAGCATCCTGCGCTAATTCATGTTCTATAACTACACATACAGCATCCTGTGCTAATTAATGTTCTATAACTGCACATACAGCATCCTGTGCTAATTCATGTTCTATAACTGCACATACAGCATCCTGTGCTAATTCATGTTCTATAACTGCACATACAGCATCCTGTGCTAATTCATGTTCTATAACTGCACATACAGCATCCTGCGCTAATTCATGTTCTATAACTGCACATACAGCATCCTGTGCGAATTCATGTTCTATAACTGCACATACAGCATCCTGTGCTAATTCATGTTCTATAACTACACATACAGCATCCTGTGCTAATTCATGTTCTATAACTACACATACAGCATCCTGTGCTAATTCATGTTCTATAACTACACATACAGCATCCTGTGCTAATTCATGTTCTATAACTGCACATACAGCATCATGTGCTAATTCATTTTCTATAACTGCACATTCAGCATCCTGTGCTAATTCATGTTCTATAACTACACATACTGCATCCTGTGCTAATTCATGTTCTATAACTGCACATACTGCATCCTGTGCAAATTCATGTTCTATAACTGCACATACAGCATCCTGTGCTAATTCATGTTCTATAACTGCACATACAGCATCCTGTGCTAATTCATGTTCTATAACTGCACATACAGCATCCTGCGCTAATTCATGTTCTATAACTACACATACAGCATCCTGTGCTAATTAATGTTCTATAACTGCACATACAGCATCCTGTGCTAATTCATGTTCTATAACTGCACATACAGCATCCTGTGCTAATTCATGTTCTATAACTGCACATACAGCATCCTGTGCTAATTCATGTTCTATAACTGCACATACAGCATCCTGCGCTAATTCATGTTCTATAACTGCACATACAGCATCCTGTGTTAATTCATGTTCTAAAACTACACATACAGCATCCTGTGCTAATTCATGTTCTATAACTGCACATACAGCATCCTGTGCTAATTCATGTTCTATAACTACACATACAGCATCCTGAGCTAATTCTTGTTCTATGACTAAACATACAGCATCCTGTGCGAATTCATGTTCTATAACTGCACATACAGCATCCTGTGCTAATTCATATTCTATAACTACACATACAGCATCCTGTGCTAATTCATGTTCTATAACTACACATACAGCATCCTGCGCTAATTCATGTTCTATAACTGCACATACAGCATCCTACGCTAATTCATGTTCTATAACTGCACATACCGCATCCTGCGCTAATTCATGTTCTATAACTTCACATACAGCATCCTGTGCTAATTCATGTTCTATAACTGCACATACAGCATCCTGTGCGAATTCATGTTCTATAACTGCACATACAGCATCCTGTGCTAATTCATGTTCTATAACTACACATACAGCATCCTGTGCTAATTCATGTTCTATAACTACACATACAGCATCCTGCGCTAATTCATGTTCTATAACTACACATACAGCATCCTGCGCTAATTCATGTTCTATAACTACACATACAGCATCCTGCGCTAATTCATGTACTATAACTACACATACAGCATCCTGTGCTAATTCATGTTCTATAACTGCACATACAGCATCCTGTGCTAATTCATGTTCTATAACTACACATACAGCATCCTGCGCTAATTCATGTTCTATAACTACACATACAGCATCCTGTGCTAATTCATGTTCTATAACTGCACATACAGCATCCTGTGCTAATTCATGTTCTATAACTACACATACAGCATCCTGCGCTAATTCATGTTCTATAACTACACATACAGCATCCTGTGCTAATTCATGTTCTATAACTACACATACAGCATCCTGTGCTAATTCATGTTCTATAACTACACAAACAGCATCCTGTGCTAATTCATGTTCTATAACTACACATACAGCATCCTGTGCTAATTCATGTTCTATAACTGCACATACAGCATCATGTGCTAATTCATTTTCTATAACTGCACATACCGCATCCTGCGCTAATTCATGTTCTATAACTTCACATACAGCATCCTGTGCTAATTCATGTTCTATAACTGCACATACAGCATCCTGTGCGAATTCATGTTCTATAACTGCACATACAGCATCCTGTGCTAATTCATGTTCTATAACTACACATACAGCATCCTGTGCTAATTCATGTTCTATAACTACACATACAGCATCCTGTGCTAATTCATGTTCTATAACTGCACATACAGCATCATGTGCTAATTCATGTTCTATAACTACACATACAGCATCCTGTGCTAATTCATGTTCTATAACTACACATACAGCATCCTGTGCTAATTCATGTTCTATAACTGCACATACAGCATCATGTGCTAATTCATTTTCTATAACTGCACATTCAGCATCCTGTGCTAATTCATGTTCTATAACTACACATACTGCATCCTGTGCTAATTCATGTTCTATAACTGCACATACTGCATCCTGTGCAAATTCATGTTCTATAACTGCACATACAGCATCCTGTGCTAATTCATGTTCTATAACTGCACATACAGCATCCTGTGCTAATTCATGTTCTATTACTGCACATACAGCATCCTGCGCTAATTCATGTTCTATAACTACACATACAGCATCCTGTGCTAATTAATGTTCTATAACTGCACATACAGCATCCTGTGCTAATTCATGTTCTATAAGTGCACATACAGCATCCTGTGCTAATTCATGTTCTATAACTGCACATACAGCATCCTGTGCTAATTCATGTTCTATAACTGCACATACAGCATCCTGCGCTAATTCATGTTCTATAACTGCACATACAGCATCCTGTGTTAATTCATGTTCTAAAACTACACATACAGCATCCTGTGCTAATGCATGTTCTATAACTGCACATACAGCATCCTGTGCTAATTCATGTTCTATAACTACACATACAGCATCCTGAGCTAATTCTTGTTCTATGACTAAACATACAGCATCCTGTGCGAATTCATGTTCTATAACTGCACATACAGCATCCTGTGCTAATTCATATTCTATAACTACACATACAGCATCCTGCGCTAATTCATGTTCTATAACTGCACATACAGCATCCTACGCTAATTCATGTTCTATAACTGCACATACCGCATCCTGCGCTAATTCATGTTCTATAACTTCACATACAGCATCCTGTGCTAATTCATGTTCTATAACTGCACATACAGCATCCTGTGCGAATTCATGTTCTATAACTGCACATACAGCATCCTGTGCTAATTCATGTTCTATAACTACACATACAGCATCCTGTGCTAATTCATGTTCTATAACTACACATACAGCATCCTGCGCTAATTCATGTTCTATAACTACACATACAGCATCCTGCGCTAATTCATGTTCTATAACTACACATACAGCATCCTGTGCTAATTCATGTTCTATAACTACACATACAGCATCCTGTGCTAATTCATGTTCTATAACTACACATACAGCATCCTGCGCTAATTCATGTACTATAACTACACATACAGCATCCTGTGCTAATTCATGTTCTATAACTGCACATACAGCATCCTGTGCTAATTCATGTTCTATAACTACACATACAGCATCCTGCGCTAATTCATGTTCTATAACTACACATACAGCATCCTGTGCTAATTCATGTTCTATAACTGCACATACAGCATCCTGTGCTAATTCATGTTCTATAACTACACATACAGCATCCTGCGCTAATTCATGTTCTATAACTACACATACAGCATCCTGTGCTAATTCATGTTCTATAACTACACATACAGCATCCTGTGCTAATTCATGTTCTATAACTACACATACAGCATCCTGTGCTAATTCATGTTCTATAACTACACATACAGCATCCTGTGCTAATTCATGTTCTATAACTGCACATACAGCATCATGTGCTAATTCATTTTCTATAACTGCACATACAGCATCCTGTGCTAATTCATGTTCTATAACTACACATACTGCATCCTGTGCTAATTCATGTTCTATAACTGCACATACTGCATCCTGTGCAAATTCATGTTCTATAACTGCACATACAGCATCCTGTGCTAATTCATGTTCTATAACTGCACATACAGCATCCTGTGCTAATTCATGTTCTATAACTGCACATACAGCATCCTGCGCTAATTCATGTTCTATAACTACACATACAGCATCCTGTGCTAATTAATGTTCTATAACTGCACATACAGCATCCTGTGCTAATTCATGTTCTATAACTGCACATACAGCATCCTGTGCTAATTCATGTTCTATAACTGCACATACAGCATCCTGTGCTAATTCATGTTCTATAACTGCACATACAGCATCCTGTGCTAATTCATGTTCTATAACTACACATACAGCATCCCGTGCTAATTCATGTTCTATAACTACACATACAGCATCCTGCGCTAATTCATGTTCTATAACTGCACATACAGCATCCTGTGCTAATTCATGTTCTATAACTGCACATACAGCATCCTGTGCTAATTCATGTTCTCTAACTACACATACAGCATCCTGTGCTAATTCATGTTCTATAACTGCACATACAGCATCCTGTGCTAATTCATGTTCTCTAACTACACATACTGCATCCTGCGCTAATTCATGTTCTATAACTGCACATACAGCATCCTGTGTTAATTCATGTTCTAAAACTACACATACAGCATCCTGTGCTAATTCATGTTCTATAACTGCACATACAGCATCCTGTGCTAATTCATGTTCTATAACTACACATACAGCATCCTGAGCTAATTCTTGTTCTATGACTAAACATACAGCATCCTGTGCGAATTCATGTTCTATAACTGCACATACAGCATCCTGTGCTAATTCATATTCTATAACTACACATACAGCATCCTGTGCTAATTCATGTTCTATAACTACACATACAGCATCCTGCGCTAATTCATGTTCTATAACTGCACATACAGCATCCTACGCTAATTCATGTTCTATAACTGCACATACCGCATCCTGCGCTAATTCATGTTCTATAACTTCACATACAGCATCCTGTGCTAATTCATGTTCTATAACTGCACATACAGCATCCTGTGCTAATTCATGTTCTATAACTGCACATACAGCATCCTGTGCTAATTCATGTTCTATAACTACACATACAGCATCCTGTGCTAATTCATGTTCTATAACTACACATACAGCATCCTGCGCTAATTCATGTAATTCATAAAAGAAGAAAAACTACCACAACAAGAGGACATAGTCTTAAATTAGAGGGACAAAGGTTTAAAAATAATATCAGGAAGTATTACTTTACTGAGAGGGTAGTGGATGCATGGAATAGCCTTCCAGCTGAAGTGGTAGAGGTTAACACAGTAAAGGAGTTTAAGCATGCGTGGGATAGGCATAAGGCTATCCTAACTATAAGATAAGGCCAGGGACTAATGAAAGTATTTAGAAAACTGGGCAGACTAGATGGGCCGAATGGTTCTTATCTGCCGTCACATTCTATGTTTCTATGTTTCTATGTTTCTATGTTCTATAACTACACATACAGCATCCTGCGCTAATTCATGTTCTATAACTACACATACAGCATCCTGTGCTAATTCATGTTCTATAACTACACATACAGCATCCTGTGCTAATTCATGTTCTATAACTACACATACAGCATCCTGCGCTAATTCATGTACTATAACTACACATACAGCATCCTGTGCTAATTCATGTTCTATAACTGCACATACAGCATCCTGTGCTAATTCATGTTCTATAACTACACATACAGCATCCTGCGCTAATTTATGTTCTATAACTACACATACAGCATCCTGTGCTAATTCATGTTCTATAACTGCACATACAGCATCCTGTGCTAATTCATGTTCTATAACTACACATACAGCATCCTGCGCTAATTCATGTTCTATAACTACACATACAGCATCCTGTGCTAATTCATGTTCTATAACTACACATACAGCATCCTGTGCTAATTCATGTTCTATAACTACACATACAGCATCCTGTGCTAATTCATGTTCTATAACTGCACATACAGCATCCTGTGCTAATTCATGTTCTATAACTGCACATACAGCATCATGTGCTAATTCATTTTCTATAACTGCACATACAGCATCCTGTGCTAATTCATGTTCTATAACTACACATACTGCATCCTGTGCTAATTCATGTTCTATAACTGCACATACTGCATCCTGTGCAAATTCATGTTCTATAACTACACATACAGCATCCTGTGCTAATTCATGTTCTATAACTGCACATACAGCATCCTGTGCTAATTCATGTTCTATAACTGCACATACAGCATCCTGCGCTAATTCATGTTCTATAACTACACATACAGCATCCTGTGCTAATTAATGTTCTATAACTGCACATACAGCATCCTGTGCTAATTCATGTTCTATAACTGCACATACAGCATCCTGTGCTAATTCATGTTCTATAACTGCACATACAGCATCCTGTGCTAATTCATGTTCTATAACTGCACATACAGCATCCTGTGCTAATTCATGTTCTATAACTACACATACAGCATCCTGTGCTAATTCATGTTCTATAACTACACATACAGCATCCTGCGCTAATTCATGTTCTATAACTGCACATACAGCATCCTGTGCTAATTCATGTTCTATAACTGCACATACAGCATCCTGTGCTAATTCATGTTCTCTAACTACACATACAGCATCCTGTGCTAATTCATGTTCTATAACTGCACATACAGCATCCTGTGCAAATTCATGTTCTATAACTACACATACAGCATCCTGTGCGAATTCATGTTCTATAACTGCACATACAGCATCCTGCGCTAATTCATGTTCTATAACTGCACATACAGCATCCTGTGTTAATTCATGTTCTAAAACTACACATACAGCATCCTGTGCTAATTCATGTTCTATAACTGCACATACAGAATCCTGTGCTAATTCATGTTCTATAACTACACATACAGCATCCTGAGTTAATTCTTGTTCTATGACTAAACATACAGCATCCTGTGCGAATTCATGTTCTATAACTGCACATACAGCATCCTGTGCTAATTCATATTCTATAACTACACTTACAGCATCCTGTGCTAATTCATGTTCTATAACTACACATACAGCATCCTGCGCTAATTCATGTTCTATAACTGCACATACAGCATCCTACGCTAATTCATGTTCTATAACTGCACATACCGCATCCTGCGCTAATTCATGTTCTATAACTTCACATACAGCATCCTGTGCTAATTCATGTTCTATAACTGCACATACAGCATCCTGTGCGAATTCATGTTCTATAACTGCACATACAGCATCCTGTGCTAATTCATGTTCTATAACTACACATACAGCATCCTGTGCTAATTCATGTTCTATAACTACACATACAGCATCCTGCGCTAATTCATGTTCTATAACTACACATACAGCATCCTGCGCTAATTCATGTTCTATAACTACACATACAGCATCCTGTGCTAATTCATGTTCTATAACTACACATACAGCATCCTGTGCTAATTCATGTTCTATAACTACACATACAGCATCCTGCGCTAATTCATGTTCTATAACTACACATACAGCATCCTGTGCTAATTCATGTTCTATAACTACACATACAGCATCCTGAGCTAATTCATGTTCTATAACTGCACATACAGCATCCTGTGCTAATTCATGTTCTATAACTACACATACAGCATCCTGTGCTAATTCATGTTCTATAACTACACATACAGCATCCTGTGCTAATTCATGTTCTATAACTACACATACAGCATCCTGTGCTAATTCATGTTCTATAACTACACATACAGCATCCTGAGCTAATTCATGTTCTATAACTGCACATACAGCATCCTGTGCTAATTCATGTTCTATAACTACACATACAGCATCCTGCGCTAATTCATGTTCTATAGCTACACATACAGCATCCTGTGCTAATTCATGTTCTATAACTACACATACAGCATCCTTCGCTAATTCATGTACTATAACTACACATACAGCATATTGTGCTAATTCATGTACTATAACTACACATACAGCATCCTGTGCTAATTCATGTTCTATAACTACACATACAGCATCCTGTGCTAATTCATGTTCTATAACTACACATACAGCATCCTGTGCTAATTCATGTTCTATAACTGCACATACAGCATCCTGTGCTAATTCATGTTCTATAACTGCACATACAGCATCCTGTGCTAATTCATGTTCTATAACTGCACATACAGCATCCTGTGCTAATTCATGTTCTATAACTGCACATACAGCATCCTGTGCTAATTCATGTTCTATAACTACACATACAGCATCCTGCGCTAATTCATGTTCTATAACTGCACATACAGCATCCTGTGCTAATTCATGTTCTATAACTGCACATACAGCATCCTGTGCTAATTCATGTTCTATAACTGCACATACAGCATCCTGTGCTAATTCATGTTCTATAACTGCACATACAGCATCCTGTGCTAATTCATGTTCTATAACTGCACATACAGCATCCTGTGCTAATTCATGTTCTATAACTACACATACAGCATCCTGCGCTAATTCATGTTCTATAACTACACATACAGCATCCTGCGCTAATTCATGTTCTATAACTTCACATACAGCATCCTGTGCTAATTCATGTTCTATAACTACACATACAGCATCCTGCGCTAATTCATGTTCTATAACTGCACATACAGCATCCTGCGCTAATTCATGTTCTATAACTACACATACAGCATCCTGCGCTAATTCATGTTCTATAACTTCACATACAGCATCCTGTGCTAATTCATGTTCTATAACTACACATACAGCATCCTGTGCTAATTCATGTTCTATAACTACACATACAGCATCCTGCGCTAATTCATGTTCTATAGCTACACATACAGCATCCTGTGCTAATTCATGTTCTATAACTACACATACAGCATCCTGTGCTAATTCATGTTCTATAACTGCACATATAGCATCCTGTTTGATAATATTGTGTATAACACTGTGTTTTACTGATTATTGCCAAAATTAGGCCAAAGTGAACACAGTGAACACTATTATTTATTGAGTACTTGAGGTACACATTTCTACCAGGGTTGAATTCTGAGGGCATCCGTGCCAGCCTGTCCAAGCAGCGTTTCTGCTCATTAGACTATGGTTACGTAAGGGTTGCTCTGATATAACATTGCAGCTGTTTATTAAACAGGTATAACATGCTGAACAGTCAGTAGGCAGCTGTCTTTGCCGGGGGTGGGTAAATCCAACCCTGCGGCTTTGCTGTACTCGCAGTCCCAGATGCTGTTATGCAGACCTTGGAGCTGATGGATATCGTTGCTGCAGTGTTTTTTTTTATCCATCTGCTAATACCCAGCCAGTCCTGCGTGTGTGCAGATCGCTGGAATAAGAGGTCTGCGGAGTACAATCTTACATTAAACTATGAATGGGGGACTGTGTGTAATATTATACAGCGACACACACCCATCATTGCACTCACAGATGGAATAAGATCATCATCATTGCACAGAAACACATAGATTCTCATCAAACTCACATTATCACCTTCCATTTCTGCCGTTTCTGACAGTCTAAGTGCCACTGGATGAATTGTGGATTTATACTGCCCAGAAGCACATCCTTAACTCCCAAATTGCCATAGTGTCTGAATCTGGATTAAACATGAGTAAGAGGTGCAGTGCCAGATTCGTGGGTATAGAGAGCTGTATATTTAATACCACTGCCTTAGATTATCTGTTTGTCTTTTGTCGCACATCAGTTTTCAAATCTTCATCTGGCGCTGTGATCCTCTGCATGCCTAAATAAACTATAATATATGTAAAACGTGTGTGAAAGTGGCAATTAAAACTATATATAATGTATAGTGATAGAAGCTCTAACACTCAGTTTATACTCCCTCCCATGATCCACAACAAATCCAACAAATCAAAACTAGTTTAGGTGATAAACCACACAAAAAGATAAAGCGAGTGAAGCATTCAAACACATAACTTACCCCTCTTTTTTTTTTTCTTTTTTTTTTTTACAGGGTATCGGGATATAGTTAAAAAAAAAAACACATCAAATAGTGTGATACTGTTTTAAAAGAAACTCAAATAATAATATTGTGCACTTGTGCTGGTAAGTTATTTACACTCATATTTGGCGGAGCCTTTTTTATAAAATAGCTCAACGTGCCTTGAAGCTAGCACACTGAATGCTTGGACCGCTTTTCACTTTATTTCCTCCAAAGGAGGTGCAATATTAAATACAACACTAGCATAACATGTGAGTGTAAATTTGCCAACACAAGCGCACAATATTATTATTTGCGTTTCTTTTAAACAGTATCACACTATATTTGCTGTGTTTCTAAATGATGTTAAGCTAATGCCATATTTTTTATCACTATATCCCTGGCCCTATTCTTGGTCTTTATTGTCCCTTTTAGCCTTTTACATTTTAACTTCTACTATGTTTTTCCAATACTCCATTGCTTTCCCTCTGTCAGGACAGGGTTAAAAATGAGTAAGAGAGAAAGGTATAGTGTATGCCACAAAATAACCCACCTAGCTTTAGCTACCCTCTCTTTTATCCCATTCAATCTCCTTGTTTTATACTTTCGTTACTCATTCTAGTTTTGAATAATGTATTTTCTTTGCTGGCATCTTTCTTTCTCTTTTATGCTACAATTTCCTACAACTTTCCAAACTCTCTTTATGTTCCTCTATTTTAGGGACAGCCCAAGCTCACCCGACCAGTGGCAGAAAACATACAGTCGCTGTTCAGCAAATGAAATCTACCACATCCGACTGAGTGAGAGCAAATTCTTTGGTGAATACGAGGGGAAAAGCTTTACATACTCATCCTTCCATGCTCACAAAAAGTAGGTACCAGTATGGTCGTCCTCCTTACGTTAGTTATCATTATGACTCTCTTGTTAGAACGCAGAAGAGCCTTCTAACAAGAAGGCACACCAAGTGTCCTGAATCTCGTGGGACAGTCCCGATTTGGAACCCATCAGTAGACTTGGTTGACCAGCTGGTGACTTGTATGTCAACTCAGCGTACATGAATGCAAGGCTGATACGTCTCTTTTCCTTCCATGCCCACATCGATCTATGCTCTCTCTTGTGTCAGAAGAACATCCCATTCTCTACACAGTTAAAAGATTTTGCAATTATTTCTGTTTTAATCCCTTCATATCAGCACAAATACAGGATAAATCTTAATATTTCATTCCTGGTAAAATATTTTATGAATAAATAAATATCATGGAGATAGGCAAATCCTGTTAATCCTGCCTCGATATGCCATGACAAATAACCATGCCATTTAATGTGCTCTTAGCTTATTTTTACTCTTTGCTCTTGAAGTTTAAAAGATAAAACATTATGTTCTTCTATTTATTGCATCACCAAGAAACTGAGATCTTGCTGTCCTTCCTAGGAATGATATAAAAACACCATAGAGAGGTATGGTAGAGTTGCGTGAGGACAATAGTGCTTCTCTGTGGTGCATTCTATGGTGAGAAGAAAGGCAAAAAGTCCTCCAGCACCCCACAATAAAGGATAAAGGAAAAAAACCACAATATATTTCAGAAGCTAATCTATAGCAGCGAGGACATGTATATTTAAGTGTATAGTATCAGGAAAGGTTGTATCGGAAGAGGTATACACTCATTAATGACTGCAACCATTTATTGAAATGGAGAAACAATGGGAATTACTATGATTTCAATATGTCATCTCTGATAACCGTATAAGAGTAATAAAAGACCTCCTGTTTGTAGCTGTTTTTTTCCCCCCACAGGAGATAATCCCGTTCTTCTCATTCTACTATCGCTAGGGGATTCTGATTGCTCTTTGACAATAACATCTTCAGTAGTGTTCAATGTCCAACTGCTGTTACAGCAAATCCCACACGGCAAGTTATTTCCAGGCATAAAAGATTGGAGTGCAGGAAACAAATTATAATTAGAAATGGTTTCCTACCATTTACTTTGAACATGGACACATAATTGTCCATTAGGATACCATGAAAGGACATTTTCAGAAGAATATTTCCTCCCGTATGCTCCGTAGATGAAAAATGTGAGGGGATAATGAAAAAGATCTCCTGTTCAACCATGAAAATTAATACTTACGATAAAGGAAGTAAAAATGTGCATTTCGCTTTTAAGAGAAGCTATGGTTGTTATTGGGAAAATACACGTTGGGGATGATTATTAAATGGAAACATAATTTATTGATGAATTTAGGGCTTAATCATTTTTGACTGCACGCTTTTTTTTATTATTATTATTCTTTATTTATAAAGCACCAGCACATAGTGCACATTGTACATGGGGACAATTGGTACAAGTAAAAAGACAAAGATACAATACAAAATTTGTCAAACAAATACAGGAGGAGTTGAGGCCCCTTTCCCGTGGGAGCTTACAATCTAGATGGATAGGAGGGATGGGGGTAAGCCGGAGTATATATGTTGATTAGTTAGGGCAGGTAGTGGGGAGCGACGGAAGTAAGGGCTTTGTAGACCAGGGTGAGAATTTTGAATTGAATTCTACTGTGAATGGCAAGCCAGTGAAGGGACTCTCAGAGCTGCAGTAGATATAGAAAAACAGGTAAGTTGGGCTAGCCTGGCAGAGGAATTCAGGATAGACTGAGAGAGGATAGAAGGGAAGAGAGGCCAGTTTTTTTGGTTATTGCAGTATTCGTTTAAAGATCAGGCTCCCAGAAAGATGAAATAATATGGGATTTGTACATTAACAATTAATTGTAGAGAACAAAAACCAGAACTACAAAAAGTGCTTATTCAAATTGATCCTAAATTCAGTATAATCACATCTTGGCTATTTTATACTAACGTTTGCCATCTAGTTTCCTATTCACTATGATTTGTTTTTTGTTGAATAAGTCTCCTTACATAGCGAGACCTTCATAATTATATCCGGACTGCTTGTAAAATACTTAGCCAGTGCCCCGTTCCTCAAAGATCTCCCCAACTCTGCAACAATGCGGATTTAAATATTTGTCTAGTGCTTCCTGTGGCAGTGAAACAAAATCCATGTTCGTCAGCACTATTCTCATAGTTTTCAAAATTTCAGGTAAAAATAGCCAAACTGTCAAAAAGTCAGATTCAGTTCAGGTTCGGCTAATCTGGCCTTAAATTTGAAACTCCATTTGAATTCTCACATTAGTAAATTACTCTAATAACGTTTGTCACCCATTGTGCTCACATGGCTTATTACACTCTTCTCCCACTTAATCTACCTACTTCCCATGCCACATCTTATTTTGGATACATTTAAAAAAAATAAGTGATACCTAGAAAGTGTTCACTATTGACCTTTATATGAAAAATGTTACTCTTTTCTATACAGACTTGTGTTATGTTCCGTGTGACAAATAGAGATATTACCTATAATATGTATAGATTATAAATGCAAGTGATCGTCTTGTTATTTGCCAAACACATTCTCTTTTGTCCCGGTATATTTAGTAACACTTATTGGTTATGTACTTCCTGGTCTCTAGGTATGGAGTCTGCCTGATTGGAGTGTGTCGTGAAGAAAAAGCCAATATCCTTCTAAATCCGGGGCCTTGCCATATTATGTCATCATCTGATACCTGCTTCTATATCAACATCTCAAAGGAAGAGAACTCGGCCTTCAGCTTTAAGGAACAAGAGCAGATCCAGAGATCAGGGATTGCAAAATCTGCTTACCATGGGTTAACAAGACTCCCGGTTCACAGCATAATTGCCAGCATGGGTGAATGACCTTCGAGATTATGGCAAAATTAAAAATGTGATGTATTAAAAGTATAAAGTCTGTTCTTTCCATTAACATAGGATATAAAAAGAATTTGGAATGTTTACGTCATTGAAAGTGCAATGTTATGGTTCTATTTGGATCCATACGGTAACATTGCAATTCTACCAAATTGGGGTTATTTATCCCACCATACTACTGCAGAATCAAAAAGAAAAAAAGATCACCTGGAAAGTAAACATGACCTACACACTATCCATGGGAATAACTTTTATTCTGTACATCTTCCCTGTTTTGCTCTTCTAGGTACGGTTGCCATTGATCTTCAGGGGTCGAGGAGCCCGGAGAGTATAGATAGTAACATGCTGAGCCCACCTGCTGAACCACACCACAAAAGGAAGCATAGCATTGATGTGGTACCTGATGTCATGGATGGTGACACTGGCACAACGTTCGATCTTATGAGTGACCAGTCAGAAGATGAGACCAGTCAATCTGATGAAGAGCTTGACATATCTCATGAGTAGGTGATGTAAAAGGGAAACATCTGTGTTTTTTTTTTTTTTAAAGGATGCAGAGAAAAAAAACCCCAGTAGCTAATAAAAGTTGTAATGGAAAATGAGCGAGTGTGTTAATTATGTTTTTATATTTAAAATATGCATGTAATCTGTACTTACAATTTAATACACATGTTACAGGTATACTGTAAGCACCAAAACAACTTTAGCTTAATGAAGCTGGTTTAATGTATAAATCATGCACTGCAGTCTCACTGCTCAATTCTCTGCCATTTAGGAGTTTAATCCCTTTTGTTTATATAGCCCCAGCCAGATCGGCTGTGACTGACACTGTTTGTTTAATTTTTAATTAGGTCTTAAAGCGTAAAAGTGTTTACTTTAGAAGCTATTATATCCTACTTTGTTAATTTAACTTGCTCAAATGCTCAAAACTACAGGTTGTACATACTGGAAGTGAGAGTAATTAATAAGACCACTGGATTAGGATAGAAAAGAAAGGTGAGGTTACACGAGGAAGATACAATTAAAATAAAACAGAAGGCAAACAGTGAGACACCGCTTTCAGCACTGGAAACAGGAGCGTGTCACGATGCCACTCTGGATGCCCTACTAGCATATCACCCTATGCCACAGATAGTCCAGGCTTGAGAGTACTGGACCTCTTCATGACTGTCATGCGTTCCCTTCGCTCAAGTGCTGTGCATATTCAGCAAATTGCCATTCTTCAAAAAGTGAAGTAGGCCATCCAGCAGTTGTCTCCCGTAACTGCAGCTCCGGGTTTGATGGGGGATTAGTGCCCCGTTTCCATAGATCCACCTTCTGCATGAGGCTGAATATTGTGCCAGCAGGGTTCCCTTAGCTCGGTTGCCCCCTAGAGTGTATGGACGGCAGCCCGGCCCAGAAGAGTAACGGGAAACTGGTGCAGCTGTGTTTGTTGGTGAAGTACCTGGAGGGGTGAGTATCCAAAGAGCCTGCGGCACAGTGTGAGGGCGAGGAGTCGCTTCAGTGACTGCCAGTGCTGCAGAGGCTGGAGGGGTGCTGTGTATGAGATGCCAAACAGAGTGCTTCAAATTTTGCCTCAATTTGCTCTCTCCACTCCTGACCTCCATAGCCTGTTGGAACGTGTGGGTGCAGATGCGCATCTTGGCTCCACCACGTGGTTTGACTCCACAGTGTTTCTCTCGAGGTCAGTGGGGGTTTAAGCTGCCACAGTGGGGACCAGGGGTTGGTGACTTGTGTTTCTGTCTGAGGCTTGTAAGGATTTTTGTGGTAATTTATTACTATTATTTTATTGTATCTGCCTTTACTTCTGTTACTTTGTTTATATTTATTTTTTCTTATATGTTTACATTCTGGTACTTTTTTGTACATAATAAAATTTAAATATTTTTTTGAGATTGTTATGGTGTGCATTCTATATCCTATATACATTTGAATATTTAAAGCACTTGAGGGAGTGCTTATATGGTTTGCACCTGGCTGTTCTTATATTGTTTTGTCTCTCCGTGTGCTGTTGATTTGAGAGTGGCACACCCTTTTACCATGCCCATTGACTTCCTGCTTGACTGGACACTGCTGTTAGGGGTTATGGATTTACTTGAAAGATGAAAACATAAATTAGAGAGAGATAAGCCTAGGGTATGTGTTTTCTTATAGCTGCTTTTTTATTTCTCTCCAGCACCATCTCCATCAGATACATGACGCTTGGGAGTGTTTTACTGTTTTTGGTCGATATGATTCTGTAATTAGGCCCGTCATAATTGTCAGCACCAGGCCCACTGGGCTCTTAATCTGGCCCTGGTGGCATGTACTATATGTTTTACTGACTTGCTTTTCTCTCTGCACAGCTGGGTGAAAGGCTATCCCTCCAATACTCCCTACATCGGCAGCTCGCCCACCCTGTGTCACCTGTTGAAGCAGAAGAGTCCGTACTGTTGCTTGCGACTTGATAAGGTAAAGCTTGGTTCAAAATGTCTACATTGCCAGTTATAGCTATCATTGCCTTAAGTGATCATACGAATAAACTTGTTTCATGTGCCTTGAAGTTCTTCGAATGGAAACAAAAATACCTGTTGGGCAAATCTGAAATTTGTTTCCCATCTCATCAGATTGATTTTGCTCACCAGGAGTTTGTAGAAAAAGTGTCTCCACTTTAATTTCTTTCCTTTGGCGACTGTACTTCATCAAGGGAGTTGCAGTTTGATCTAAGTCAGATAAATGTAGAATGTTTTTTATTTTATTTTATTTTTTCTGTAGGGTCATGTAGATAAATATTCTTTATGGAATCCATTTTTAAATAGAACACAATTCAGAATGCTAAATTTTTATGAAATATGTGCAGATGAATAAATAACTTTATCACATTTAGAATGTGCTTAAAGAGTCCCTACTTAAGGCTAACTAAGAATGATAGTGATTAGTGGTCCATAAGGAGCAGATGGCATGGTGCCCCCCACCCTTAAAAATATATATTCTGTAGCGTGGCAAAGACTAAAAGACCGCCAAAGTCACCCAGACTATTTCATCTCAATGATTTTGTCTGGGTGCAGTGGTACTGTCATGTTAACCCTGTATTATTACATTTTTACATACTTACCTCGTATCTGATTTTATATTGAGCCATCTGAGATGTCCTAAAAGACATGTCTGTGAATTGTCCTGTTTTCTACAGCTGTCATTGGCTAACAAGTTCGGAGGTATGGGAGTTGTTTCCCAATAATGTTTATCTATAGGTGTAGCGGACCACGGGTAACCTGACAGGCTACCTCCGCTATTACCTTCCTTCAGCCCCTCTGGAACCCTTAGAACAGGCAGACAGCCATTCCCCCCCCCTCCTCCTCCCCAGTTACTGGACGACACACAGCTCTGGAGGTACAACACTGACAATGCTTTATTGGTACAGCTTAATTTATACACAGACCCCCACAGGGGGTCTCCATGCTATTCAGTACAAATTCCTTAGTCCAAGGCTGGAGGGGGTTGGTTTACAGATAACCTTCAGCGCTCGGTGCGGGGAAGTGTTTTGACGGCCAATTGGGAGAAAGGGCGCAAAACCAGTTTGAATAGCAGCTCTTCTCCTATTGGCTGGCACTGACTCTGGGATTCTCTGCTGGGCTTGCGTCTCTCTCTCCGGTGGATATTTCCACGTAGGTTTCACCGGAGAGAGCGCTCTTTGGGCAGTCAGTAGCCCGGACAGTGATTAGGCTCTTTTAGGAGTAGATAGGGCGAACAGAAGAGTCAGTACCCCAAAAGGGTCCCCACCAACCTCAGGGACCCGTTCATGGAGTTGCAGTGCGAAGACCCTGCAAGGGAAGCGTCTCCTTTCGGGATACGAATGCTTCCCTGGTTGGCATTGGTCAATACGAAATGGCGGCCACCCAGGCTAGCACTCATTAATTACTTCCCTTGCGGTTTCGCACATATGTTGTATGTACGAACGTTCTAATTGATTGGTGTAAACATTCTAATCGGGTACCGGGGAGATGAACGGGCTCCATTCATATGAACTCTCCCGATCGGGAAACAAAGCATTATACACTACATAATACACACGAATAAGCAGGGGGAACATGTGGATATGACACTCAGTGACGGCGTTCCGTCACAATAGGTTTATGCTGTTGAACGGGGCATGACCTTCAATCAGTACATGGGGTTAAATGGGCAAAACTCAACAAGTCAAAGAGAAATTCCAGAGGTAGAGTCTAGTGCCCAACATCTTCAAACTTCACCAGCTATCACTGGTGGTTAAAGTTGTAAATTAATGACTAATGATCTCTGGGTTACCTCAGCAAATCTTCAAAACAATACACCTTAAAATAACATTTACGCAGCTGTAATCCCAAATCATTTCCTCGACAGGGATGTCTCTCTGATTTTCATATACCTCTCTCACATTCCTGTCTGCTTCTCCTCCACAGAGTTGTCACCACAATCCTTATGAAGATGCACGGGCGTATGGCTTCCGAAACTCATTGGTGATTGTGTCTGCTGAGTGTGCAGGAAATGGGCTGTATAACTTTATAGTGCCACTAAGAGCCTACTACAGGGCAAAAAAAGAACTGAGCCCCATTATCCTCCTCCTAGAGAACATGTGAGAATTAACAGGATCCTTGACAAAAACATTCTAATATATTTCTACTATGAAGTAATAGGAGGAGTTATAGGGAGAGGTTATATGGAGTAATAGGGGGAGTTATAGAGAGAGGTTATATGGAGTAATAGGAGGATTTATAGAGAGATGTTATATGGAGTAATAGGAGGAGTTATAGGGAGAGGTTATATTGAGTAATATGAGTTATAGGGAGAGGTTATATGGAGTAATAGGAGGAGTTATCGAGAGAGGTTATATGGAGTAATAGGAGTTATAGAGAGAGGTTATATGGAGTAATAGGAGATATAGGGAGAGGTTATATGGAGTAATAGGAGTTATAGGGAGAAGTTATATGGAGTAATAGGAGGAGTTATAGGGAGAGGTTATATGGAGTAATAGGAGGATTTAAAGGGAAAGGTTATATGGAGTAATAGGAGGAGTTATAGGAAGAGGTTATATGAGTAATAGGACTTATAGGGAGAGGTTATATGGAGTAATAGGAGGCGTTATAGAGAGAGGTTATATGGAGTAATAGAAGTTATAGGGAGAGGTTATATGGAGTAATAGGAGGAGTTATAGAGAGAGGTTACATGGAGTAATAGGAGGAGTTATAGGTAGAGGTTATATGGAGTAATTGGAGTTAGAGAGGTTATATGAAGTAATAAGAGGAGTTAAAGGGAGATGTTATATGAGTAAAAGAAGGAGTTATAGGGAGAGGTTATATGGAGTAATAGGAGGAGTTATAGGGAGAGGTTATATGGAGTAATAGGAGGAGTTATAGGGAGAGGTTATATGGAGTAATAGGAGGAGTTATAGAGAGAGATTATATGGAGTAATAGGAGGAGTTATAGAGAGAGGTTATATGGAGTAATAGGAGGAGTTATAGAGAGAGGTTATATGGAGTAATAGGAGGAGTTATATGGAGAGGTTATATGGAGTAATTGGAGTTAGAGAGGTTATATGAAGCAATAAGAGGAGTTAAAGGGAGATGTTATATGAGTAAAAGAAGGAGTTATAGAGAGAGGTTATATGGAGTAATAGGAGGAGTTATAGATAGAGGTTACATGGGGTAGTAGGAGGAGTTATAGAGAGATTATATGGAGTAATAGGAGGAGTTATAGAAAGAGGTTTTATGGAGTAATAGGAGTTATAGAAAGAGGTTATATGGGGTAGTAGGATGAGTTATAGGGAGAGGTTATATGGGGTAATAGGAGGAGTTATAGGGAGAGGTTATAGTTAAAAGTAGAGTAATCACCCTGGGATCCATGTCATGTTCCTGCTGATTGTTCCACGTTTAGCCCTGTATTAATAATTGCTGTATATGACAAACCTGGTTTGTTGCTCTGTAGCTTTGACTATTCCATTTACACATTTATTACTATTGCAGACCTGATCCCCAGTTTCTGGAGGCAATCTGCTGGTTTCCTCTAGTCTACTACATGGTCGGATCCATAGACAAGTGAGTAATAGAATCCCACACGGGGGACAATTGACAATCTGGGTAACTCTGCTCAGAGAAAGGACACCGATAGGCAAAGATAACCATTGGCTACTTGTCTCAGTTTAGCCTGAACAAAGGGGCTCTAAACACTATGTTGGAGGTCAAGTCTCATAGCGACATATCTCATTGTAGAGGTTGTGGTGCAAAGAGTTTGGGTGACATGTACCTAGCTCATGGCCGACCATCTTTAAAATTCCCCAGTGCTCTCAATGTATCATTGCGATCCTAAGTTGGACAGCTACTACGGAAGTATTTATCTACATTAGTGCAGCGGAAACAGAAGGTTCTTTAATTACTGGTAGTTCCCCTGTTTTTAACAAAAAATTGCTTCACAAAAACTGAGGAGCTATCAATCTAAGGAACTTACCATAACACTACAATGAGTTTTACTATCGTACGCACAGCGAATGAGATATATTTTGAAAGAAGGAACTTGTGTAGCAAAATCCACCTGGCTGTCCAGCATATTCCCCGCTCATTGGTTTCCCCATAGACTTTCGTGTGAATTAAAACGTTCGTCTAATTCTTCCCATAAACTGTACTGAAATACTTCATTCACCATACGAACACAAACTACCGAACACCGGACCACCTTGATGCATAAGTGTGACTTCAATTAATCTCCCAATTAGTTTTTATTACCTCTTGTGGGAAACTCACGAACACTTTAAGTCCCTGGGTGGCCGCCATTTCGGGAGTTTGACACGTGGCGGCGGCCATCTTAAACTCCCGAACAGCGGTGTTTTGCCGTCGAGTGTCTGGAACTAAAATCGGACACTCGACTAAGCAAACACCTCCAGACCCCCATAGATTCGTGCTAAAACAACTGAACGGCCTCGGTAGAAAGACTCTCTCACACTAAGGGATTTATGCGAATACAAGATCAAGACCGGCCAGGGGGGGGGCACGCACGCACGCAAGCACAGCTCCTGCTCTACACAAGCTTTAACCCTACGAAACAACACAAATAAGCCCAGAACAGCGATCAAATGAGCTACCAACGGGTATACGAAGTTAAACTGAGCAGTTTGATACCACAAACAAAGCAATCCAAGCCGGTTTGCCAGGATTCGCATCTGAGGCCTAAGACGGACTGCAGCCTGATCGCTGGGAGAAGCGGCTGCTCTCCCAGCGCAGGGTAGGCACCGCAAAGCAGCTCTCCTGTTCCCCTGCTGCCCCCCCTATGGACCGGCGGGGGATATCCCGGTCCCCCGCAGGTGACTCAGACTTACCCACCACAGGGAGATCTGCAGTCCGGCGGCAAAACGCGCGTGGCGTCACAAGCCACAGAGGACCCAGAGCTCCAGCAATGGAGGCAGAATTTTGAAGCCCAGTTTAACCAACCATGCAGGGCGTTCTGGAAGCGACTACAGAGTAAACCCTCCTCCCGAACCCCGCATGAAAAGCAGGGGCACGCACCTGATGCTGCACGCCGTATCCGCCCCGAAATCGGGACCAACACAGAGGTATACCCGCTTCGCCACCCAAACACCCAGAGGGCTCCCCGCAAGCCGCAGGATTCTAAAACCCAGGTACATGTTGGGCAGGGCACGAGCACATGGCCTCCTACAAAGCAACACAACTTAAAGCTGAGGACAATGGTGAAACGGAGGAAGGCAGCCGGACACAGCCAACTCCAGAGCTCCCACTACAGACCTGCCTGTGGCCCTCCAGAGCAAGCAAAGGCCGCAAGGAGTGACCCAAACGACCACCCACTCAAAAGGGACACTCACCAAGCATCCAAACCCTCTAGAGAAGAAAAGAAAGGGAACAGGAGAAGAACCCGGCCTGCCCCGCATTTGCGCCCTCACCTGACAGCTGCCCGAGACTGTACTTGCAGAGCCTTCAACGAACAGAGCAGAGGTAACAGCACAGGGGCCCTGATGATGGAGTGGGGCCGGCGGAGTGGCCGACACGGCACCACAGCCCGAGCTCTAGGAACTGCAAGACCACGGCACCCGCAGCGGGCAACCCGGCAGAAACCTCAAAGCCTGGGCCCTGAGGTGACAAGACACAGGGATTAACAAAGAAAAAGACTCACCCCCAAAGTCTGCACGCGGCGTGGGTTGACGTCCATTAAAGGACGCTATGATATCTGGTACCAGAGACTTATAGCAAAGCTAACATAGTCATAACCATAAGAACCCTGATCTAGCATGTAGATAATTAACTTTACCACTGTGTACCTATAATAAAACCCATTTATGCTGTAGCTTCTTAACTGTTAGGCAATAGCTTCTTAAGCGCAGCCTGTATACTCAGTACAGTATAAAACTTTAAGCAATATGTTTATAAATCTTAACAAGCTTTTAATCCTGTTATTACTGCTACTCGTTGAAACACAGCAATGTAAGCTTTTACAGTACTTGCAGGATAGTAATCCTAAACATAGATGGTACTAATTACTGAACTTCACCTGCATAAAGCAGATACGAGCTTAGCCTGTAACGAATACTTTACTTAATCATAAAAATGTGCATTAATCCTAGCTGCCATGTTGACACTATATTATGTCTGATGTTATAGCTTGTCGCTGCTGTCAGGGCAGAGCAAGCTTGCTTTGTAACCTTCTGCACAATTTAAAATAAAGAATAAAAAAAAAAAAGAGACCGACCGCAAGGCCAAAACGTATGGAACTATTTTCGGCTACTGTTGCCTGTGCGGTCGGTCAAAACTTTAAACCTCCATAACTCCTGAACCCCTGTTCCGATCTGGGTGATTTTTGAATATGTTGCTCACCCAGATCAGGGCTATCAGGGGATTTAAGGGTGTACCCTATGTATTTGGGGTACATCTAAAACTCGGGGAGAAGTGTGTACTTGCTAATTATGTTAAACGCTTATCTGAGGGGAGGAGAATTGTGGGTGGTTACTGTAATATTATTAGTTACTGTACTAATTATTGTGGGTGTCTCCCTTGCACGGGAGCATTGCATAAAAGCAGGGGTTGTGTGATTAAAGGTCAGTTCTGCTCCTGATACTGTGTGTTGCCCAGTTATTGGGAAAGGTGATGGGATATTCTTGGATTATATCACTGATTGTGCCTGCTACTCTATTGGATTTACTACTTGTTCCTGAGCCATTCTAGGATACCAGCGGAAATAGGCTGTGGGAGACCAGCTCTCCGCTACAACTTGTTTAGTGAATTTAATAATTAAAACATTTCAGGCAGTGTGCATGGGTCTGACAGATAGCAGTACATGGTATACGTGGTTATGACAGATAGCTGTGTGTGGTTCTGACTGATAGCTGTGTGCGGTTCTGACTGATAGCTGTGTGCGGTTCTGACTGATAGCTGTGTGCGGTTCTGACTGATAGCTGTGTGTGGTTCTGACAGATAGCTGTGTGTGGTTCTGACAGATAGCTGTTTGTGATTATGGCAGATAGCATTGTGTGATTATGGCAGATAGCATTGTGTGATTATGACAGATAGCAGTGTGTGTTTCTGACAGATAGCAGTGTGTGTTTCTGACAGATAGCAGTGTGTGCTTATGACAGATAGCAATGTGTGATTATGACAGATAGCTGTTTGTGATTATGACAGATAGCTGTGTGTGATTATGACAGATAGCTGTGTGTGGTTCTGACAGATAGCATTGTGTGTTTCTGACAGATAGCTGTGTGTGTTTATGACAGATAGCTGTGTGTGTTTCTGACAGATAGCTGTGTGTGGTTCTGACAGATAGCTGTGTGTGTTTATGACAGATAGCTGTGTGTGTTTCTGACAGATAGCTGTGTGCGGTTCTGACAGATAGCTGTGTGTGGTTCTCACAGATAGCATTGTGTGTTTCTGACAGATAGCTGTGTGTGTTTATGACAGATAGTTGTGTGTGTTTCTGACAGATAGCTGTGTGTGTTTCTGACAGATAGCTGTGTGCGGTTCTGACAGATAGCTGTGTGTGGTTCTCACAGATAGCATTGTGTGTTTCTGACAGATAGCTGTGTGTGGTTCTCACAGATAGCTGTGTGCGGTTCTGACAGATAGCTGTGTGCGGTTCTCACAGCTGTGTGCGGTTCTGACAGATAGCTGTGTGTGGTTCTCACAGATAGCATTGTGTGTTTCTGACAGATAGTTGTGTGTGTTTCTGACAGATAACTGTGTGTGTTTATGACAGATAGCTGTGTGTGTTTCTGACAGATAGCTGTGTGTGTTTATGACAGATAGCTGTGTGTGTTTCTGACAGATAGCTGTGTGCGGTTCTGACAGATAGCTGTGTGTGTTTATGACAGATAGCTGTGTGCGATTCTGACAGATAGCTGTGTGTGTTTATGACAGATAGCTGTGTGTGTTTATGACAGATAGCTGTGTGCGGTTCTGACAGATAGCTGTGTGCGGTTCTGACAGATAGCTGTGTGTGTTTCTCACAGATAGCTGTGTGCGGTTCTGACAGATAGCTGTGTGCGGTTCTCACAGATAGCTGTGTGCGGTTCTCACAGATAGCTGTGTGCGGTTCTGACAGATAGCTGTGTGTGTTTATGACAGATAGCTGTGTGCGGTTCTCACAGATAGCTGTGTGTGGTTCTCACAGATAGCTGTGTGCGGTTCTGACAGATAGCTGTGTGCGGTTCTGACAGATAGCTGTGTGCGTTTCTGACAGATAGCTGTGTGCGGTTCTGACAGATAGCTGTGTGCGGTTCTCACAGATAGCATTGTGTGTTTCTGACAGATAGTTGTGTGTGTTTCTGACAGATAGCTGTGTGTGTTTATGACAGATAGCTGTGTGTGTTTATGACAGATAGCTGTGTGTGTTTATGACAGATAGCTGTGTGCGGTTCTGACAGATAGCTGTGTGCGGTTCTGACAGATAGCTGTGTGCGGTTCTGACAGATAGCTGTGTGTGTTTATGACAGATAGCTGTGTGTGTTTATGACAGATAGCTGTGTGTGTTTCTGACAGATAGCTGTGTGCGGTTCTGACAGATAGCTGTGTGCGGTTCTGACAGATAGCTGTGTGCGGTTCTGACAGATAGCTGTGTGCGTTTCTCACAGATAGCTGTGTGCGGTTCTGACAGATAGCTGTGTGCGGTTCTGACAGATAGCTGTGTGCGGTTCTGACAGATAGCTGTGTGCGGTTCTGACAGATAGCTGTGTGTGGTTGTCACAGATAGCTGTGTGTGGTTCTGACAGATAGCTGTGTGCGGTTCTGACAGATAGCTGTGTGCGTTTCTGACAGATAGCTGTGTGTGTTTCTGACAGATAGCTGTGTGCGGTTCTGACAGATAGCTGTGTGCGGTTCTGACAGATAGCTGTGTGTGGTTCTCACAGATAGCTGTGTGTGGTTCTGACAGATAGCTGTGTGTGTTTCTCACAGATAGCTGTGTGTGTTTCTCACAGATAGCTGTGTGTGTTTCTCACAGACAGCTGTGTGCGTTTCTCACAGACAGCTGTGTGCGGTTCTGACAGATAGCTGTGTGCGGTTCTGACAGATAGCTGTGTGCGGTTCTGACAGATAGCTGTGTGTGATTATGGTAGAGAGCTGTGTATATGATCACTTAGCTCTGCTCCCTTTTTCCCCCAGCCTAGATGACATGCTACGTTGTGGGGTGAGCTATGCCGCTCACATGGTGGTTGTGGGAGAAGAGAGCTCTATGATAGCAGAGGAAGATTACATGGCGGATGCAAGAACCATTGTGAATGTCCAGACACTCTTTAGGTACAGCTCACTGTGCTGCTTTTTACACTATTGAACCTCATTCAACGCCATCAGACTTAACCCTTTAAACATATCACTGAGCTCTCAAAGGTGACAGACCCTTTAACCCAGGCTTCCCCAAACTCCAGCCCTCCAGATGTTGATGGACTACAACTCCCAGAATGCTTGGAATGCATCTTTAGGGATCCAGTTCAGCAACACCTGGGGGATTACTAACTGAGAAGTCAGCTTTATCCCATTAAACATGTCATTGGGTCATTGTGTTCCCCTATGGCACCGACCATTTAACAGATTAAAGAGACACTATAGACATCATTAGCTTAATGAAGCAGTTGTGGTGTATACATCATGCCCCTCCAGTCTCACTGCTCAATTCTCTGCAATTTAGAAGTTAAACCACTTTTGTTTCTATTTATGCAGCCCTAGCCACACCTCCCCTGACTGTGACTCTCGCAGCCTGCATGGAATTAATTGTTTCATTTTCAATCAGATGTCAACTTACTTTAGAAGTTTGATCTCCTGTTCTGTAAATTGAACTTAAATTACACACAGGAGACTTCTGCAGGGTCTAGCAAGCTATTACAGAGCAGGAAAAAATTAATTCTAAATTAAACTAAATTTGCAATAAAGGGAGTGTAAATATTAGACGACTCTTTTCAGGAAGTGTTTAGGTAGGCTGTGTAGGTCTCATGCAGGGAGGTGTGACTAGGGATTTCACCATAGTTGCTTTGGTGACTATAGTGTACTTTTAAACATGGCAATGCTACCTTTTTGCCATCGTGATGTATGTACCAAGCTGCATGTAGTTAAACATCTCCATTATAGCCTAACTAACCCTTGGATTGTATAAAAATCTGATTGACTCTGCGCCGGTCCTCTCTAGGCTATTCCCAGGACTGAACATTATTACAGAACTAACACATCCTGCGAATATGAGGTTCATGCAGTTTAAAGCAAAGGATAAATATTCAGTTGTTCTCTCTAAACTGGAGAAGGTAAGTGCAATAAGTATGAATCTTTTTCTGTCTGTTCTGGCTGTCTATGTCCATCTCCAAACACTTAGTGAATACAGTACAAAACACAGGTCATGCTTGCTTTTATTGGTTGATATGGATACAGTATCACATTGAGAACTGTACACTGTGGCATTTTTGTGGCATTTAATGAAGGTCTTAACCATTCTCTCCCAGTAGTGCATAAGCCCTGTTTGCTATGCTCATTTGTCGTCTGTCTGTCTGTCTGAAATCTGTCGCTGTCAGTTTCTTTGTCTATATCTGTTTTCTTGTCTATCTCCCTCTCTCTTTTCCTCCTATGTCTGTCTGTATATATATCTCTCTCCTTCCACCCAAATATCCCACTTTCTGCATGTCTTTGCCCATGTCTATCTATTGGTGTCTCCCTCTGTCTCTGCTTGTGTCTATCTATTGGTGTCTCCCTCTGTCTCTGCTTGTGTCTGTCTATTGGTGTCTCCCTCTGTCTCTGCTTGTGTCTATCTATATTGGTGTCTCCCTTTGTCTCTGCTTGTGTCTGTCTATTGGTGTCTCCCTCTGTCTCTGCCTGTATATTTGTTTGTCTATCTCTGTCTATCTCTCTGTTAAAGCTCTGTCCTCTCACAGAGGGAACGTGAGCGAGGTTCTAACCTGGTCTTCATGTTCAGATTGCCCTTTGCTGCTGGAAAAGTATTCAGCGTCAGCATGTTGGACACTCTTCTATACCAGGTAACATACAAACTGGTGATACAATGGATATAGCACTGCTATAACTATGTACCGTCCTCACATAGCTCATTGTATTATTACTCTTTATTCTCCTAGTATTACCCCATATAGATCCCAGTATTTCTCTATATTTCTCTTACTATTACACTATATAACCTCTCCCTATAACTCCTCCTATTACTCCATATAACCTCTCCCTATAACTCCTCCTATTACTCCATATAAGCTCTCTCTATAACTCCTCCTATTACTCCATATAACCTCTCCCTATAACTCCTCCTATTACTCCATATAACCTCTCCCTATAACTCCTCCTATTACTCCATATAAGCTCTCTCTATAACTCCTCATATTACTCCATATAGCCTCTCCCTATAACTCTTCCTATTACTCCATATAACCTCTCTCAATAACTCCTCCTATTACTCCATATAACCTCTCTCTATAACTCCTCCTATTACTCCATATAACCTCTCCCTAAAGCTCCTCCTATAACTCTATATAACCTCTCCCTATAACTCCTCCTATTACTCCATATAACCTCTCCCTATAACTCATCCTATTACTCCATATAACCTCTCTCTATAACTCCTCCTATTACTCCATATATAACCTCTCTCTATAACTCCTCCTTTTACTCCATATAACCTCTCCCTATAACTCCTCTTATTACTCCATATAACCTCTCCCTATAGCTCCTCCTATAACTCCATATAACCTCTCCCTATAACTCCTCCTATTACTCCATATAACCTCTCCCTATAACTCCTCCTATTACTCCATATAACCTCTCTCTATAACTCCTCCTATTACTCGATATATAACCTCTCTATAACTCCTCCTATTACTCCATATATAACCTCTCTCTATAACTCCTCCTATTACTCCATATAACCTCTCCCTATAACTCCTCCTATTACTCCATATAACCTCTCCCTATAACTCCTCCTATTACTCCATATAATCTCTCTCTATAACTCCTCCTATTACTCCATATAATCTCTCTATAACTCCTCCTATTACTCCATATAACCTCTCCCTATAACTCCTCCTATTACTCCATATAACCTCTCCCTATAACTCCTTCTATTATTCCATATAAACTCTCCCTATAACTCCCCCTATTACCCTGTATAACCTCTCCCTGATGATAATTATTTTTATTGCCCTGTGTAACTCTTTCTGATGATAACTCTCTCCTCTTACATGACACAGTCCTTTGTTAAGGATTACATGATCTCCATCACCCGTCTCTTGCTGGGCCTCGATTCAATGCCTGGTTCTGGATTCCTCTGTGCTGTAAGTTCTCCATTTTCCATCCTTGTTTCCGATCTCTCTTTCTAAAACATTTTGCTGTTAAGATTCTGGAGAGAACAGGCTCATCTTTTGCGGGTGTTACATGAACATAGATTATGCAATTTAATATCTCTAAACTTTGTAGACCAACCAGTATGCGGTAACGAGATGGAATGAGATTATCACCCAATCCTGGACCCCCCATTGTTTTCAATTGCAGAGCTGTGCAATACCCATAAATCTCAGCTGAGCAAGCAAAGCTGGAGACTGGCTTTTATTAGCTTATCGAATAGCTACATTTATGGCTTACCATGAATTAACGAGTTTCAATATTTCATGTCCTGAGCAACTAGCCAGGCCTAAAAGTCAATTGCCACTAGTTTCTGTTTAGGTGACCGGATCCCACTGCAACGGTTAAAAAAGGTAGTTTACTTACCTTTTTTTCCTCTTTAAACACGGTCCTTCGGTGAAGCTCTGCCTCTTTGGCTGAGATTGATGATCTCAGCCAATCCCATGCTGTCCCATAGGAAAGCATTGGGTGGCTTGTGCCTATCAGATGGTCTCTCTAAAAGCATCTTATAGAAATTGTTTTACTCCGTTATTTTGCAAAAGCGTCTCTAATGGCTATCAGTATGACAGCCACTAGAGGCAGGTTAGCCCTGCATGAAAACATTGCTGTTTATTGAGATCAAGTGATGTGGGAGCCTATAGTGTCCCTTTAACCTCACTTTTTATGGCCTCAGTTATCAGCCTTGCATCACTGTTACAGTAACCCTTTGCTTTCAGGCAGCACTGATTGATAGGCCTAGATTTCTACTTGCCAGTACTGAATCTCAACTTAGCTTTGTCTACTGTGAGAGTGGAAATTTAGAAACCCCTGAATTAAGCTGTTTTATAGATCTGCAGTACAATCGCTCTTGGAAATCTCTGAGCGCACACACAAAACGTAGTTTGGATTAGCACGGACAGGGGGACGCTTAGCAGTAAGGGACATCACAAGGGTGACGACGGACAAGGCTGCCCCCTGTCACATAACCTAAGTAAGGGGTTTGGTTTAACAGTTTTTTCTGAGCCTCTTTAATACATATCTCCATTGGGGTTATAAAGTAAGAGTGATTTGGGAAAATAGTTCTAAAAATGGAACAATCACCATGGAAACCACTGGAACATTCTTGCTGATTATTTCACTTTTAAATAATGCATTACCCCGATATATCATTATAAAACAGACTTAGCACTCACACATTTAGAACCCTTCGCAATACCAACAGGTTTTTTTTTTGTGTGTGTGTTACAATTGATTGCTCGAACAGTTAAATGTTTACTGGCAGATAATTGCATGTTATCAATTAAGGGATACAGCAGGTTGGAGGGTTTTATTGCAGTAAACATATTGGTGCTAAATCTATAGTCTTTGCGGTATGCACAGTAAACGGCAGACACGGTTAATTGACTGGAACAATAAATGAATAAATAAAAAGTGTTCTTATTGATTTCAGGATGATTATCCTCAAATTAATAACAGCCCACGCCTAAAACACAGCGAGCAATGCCCGTGCATTTAAGCACTTTAGAAACAAATTGCTATGAAATTTCATTCTACCTCCACAATCTGGCCCCTAAAGACTCCATACAGACCCTGTATAGATCTTTAATTTAGCGTGATATTACATTTTGACAGAGGATTTTGACAAAGGCTTGTTTGTTATGATGACATTTTTTCCATCATTGAACTTTAAGGGTTAAATAACACAATCTCATTCTCAGCAAATTGTTTCCACCTAGTGGCCAAATCGCATACTGCAATGATTTCCTTTCAGGGTAATTTGGCAAGATGAGAATTGCAATTGAATTCAAACAGATTTTCAAATTTAAGGACAAAGTAGCCGAACTGCAATCACAGATGAGTAGGAGCATATTTCCAGTTCGGCTACTTAGTCCTTAAATTTTAATTCACTTTGAATACTCCACAATTCGTCCTTTAGCAAACAACTCTGCATGTGACAAAAATGAGGCAAAAAGTGCTTCAAGAGCTGTGAATATAAATCCTAAACAATCAATCAATGGCAAAGGGACAAAAAGTATATACGGACAAAAAATTAAACTGAACCTAGACTAAGTGTTCGGTATATACAGTAAAGTGAAACATTTATCAACTCAATAATATTCCAGACCACCGTCCATTCAGTGTTAATTATCCAAGCATTATTTATATTTGTAAATATAATTTACTGAATGTGTGATATGATGTGATATAAACAGTTGCTTTTTTTGTGTTGTGTGTGCGTGAGTAATTTTGAGGTTTCCTTTGTCCCATAGCTTCCTCCTGTCTGTGTCACCCTGTGCTGGGAGGGACATACTCCATGTCCCATAGCTTCCTCCTGTCTGTGTCACACTGTGCTGGGAGGGACATACTCCATGTCCCATAGCTCCCTCCTGTCTGTGTCACACTGTGCTGGGAGGGACAGACTCCATGTCCCATAGCTTTCTCCTGTCTGTGTCACCCTGTGCTGGGAGGGACAGACTCCATATCCCATAGCTCCCTCCTGTCTGTGTAACCCTGTGCTGGGAGGGACAGACTCCATGTCCCATAGCTCCCTCCTGTCCGTATCACCCTGTGCTGGGAAGGACAGACTCCATGTCCCATAGCTCCCTCCTGTCTGAGTCACCCTGTGCTGGGAGGGACAGACTCCATGTCCCATAGCTCCCTCCTGTCTGAGTCACCCTGTGCTGGGAGGGACAGACTCCATGTCCCATAGCTCCCTCCTGTCTGTGTCACCCTGTGCTGGGAGGGACAGACTCCATGTCCCATAGCTCCCTCCTGTCTGTGTCACCCTGTGCTGGGAGGGACAGACTCCATGTCCCATAGCTTCCTCCTGTCTGAGTCACCCTGTGCTGAGAGGGACAGACTCCATGTCACATAGCTCCCTCCTGTCTGTGTCACCCTGTGCTGGGAGGGACAGACTCCATGTCCCATAGCTCCCTCCTGTCTGTGTCACCCTGTGCTGGGAGGGACAGACTCCATGTCCCATAGCTACCTCCTGTCTGTGTCACCCTGTGCTGGGAGGGACAGACTCCATGTCCCATAGCTCCCTCCTGTCTGTGACACCCTGTGCTGGGAGGGACAGACTCCATGTCCCATAGCTTCCTCCTGTCTGTGTCACCCTGTGCTGGGAGGGACAGACTCCATATCCCATAGCTCCCTCCTGTCTGTGTAACCCTGTGCTGGGAGGGACAGACTCCATGTCCCATAGCTCCCTCCTGTCTGTATCACCCTGTGCTGGGAAGGACAGACTCCATGTCCCATAGCTTCCTCCTGTCCGAGTCACCCTGTGCTGGGAGGGACAGACTCCATGTCCCATAGCTCCCTCCTGTCTGAGTCACCCTGTGCTGGGAGGGACAGACTCCATGTCTCATAGCTCCCTCCTGTCTGTGTCACCCTGTGCTGGGAGGGACAGACTCCATGTCCCACAGCTCCCTCCTGTCTGTGTCACCCTGTGCTGGGAGGGACAGACTCCATGTCCCATAGCTTCCTCCTGTCTGAGTCACCCTGTGCTGGGAGGGACAGACTCCATGTCCCATAGCTCCCTCCTGTCTGTGTCACCCTGTGCTGGGAGGGACAGACTCCATGTCCCATAGCTCCCTCCTGTCTGTGTCACCCTGTGCTGGGAGGGACAGACTCCATGTCCCATAGCTCCCTCCTGTCTGTGTCACCCTGTGCTGGGAGGGACAGACTCCATGTCCCATAGCTCCCTCCTGTCTGTGTCACCCTGTGCTGGGAGGGACAGACTCCATGTCCCATAGCTCCCTCCTGTCTTTGTCACCCAGTGCTGGGAGGGACAGACTCCATGTCCCATAGCTCCCTCCTGTCTGTGACACCCTGTGCTGGGAGGGACAGACTCCATGTCCCATAGCTTCCTCCTGTCTGTAAAACCCTGTGCTGGGAGGGACAGACTCCATGTCCCATAGCTCCCTCCTGTCTGTATCACCCTGTGCCATTGGCGGATCCAGGGGGGGGCAACGGGGCAATTGCCCCCCCCCCCCGAGATTCCCCCCTGCCGGCTAGTGCAGGGCTGGCATTGCCCAAGTGCCAGCCCTGCAATGTGCCTGCGGATCGGGGAGAGTGATCTCTGATCTCCCTCCCCGGTCCGCAGGCACTGTGCTGACAGCCGGCAGGGGAGGGAGGGAGAGAGGACCCGGGAGCTGTTACCAGCAGCTCCTCCGGGTCCTCCTCTCGCGAGATTTGGAGCGTTGCCACGGTTACCACGGCAACGCTCCAAATCTCGCGAGAGTGAACTCTAGCCCTGGAGCGCGGGCTAGAGTTCACTGGGACCACCAGGGATTCCCCACTGGGACCACCAGGGATCCAGAAATGTCCCCCCTCCTCCTCAATAAAGGTAAGAAGGGAGGGGGGACATAAATATATTTTATTAAATACATTTTTTGTTTTTTTTATTAAAAAAGCCCCCCTTCCCTCCTCCCCTCCCCCCCCCATACACACTGCCCCACATACACGGCCCCATACACACACTACACACACTGCCCCCATACACACACTATACACACACTACACACACTGCCCCCATACACACACTGCCCCCATACACACACTATACACACACTACACACACTGCCCCCATACACACACTGCCCCCATACACACACTGCCCCCATACACACACTATACACACACTACACACACTGCCCCCATACACACACTGCCCCCATACACACACTGCCCCCATACACACACTGCCCCCATACACACTGCCCCCATACACACACTGCCCCCATACACACACTGCCCCCATACACACACTGCCCCCATACACACACTGCCCCCATACACACACTGACCCCATACACACACCCCATACAAACACTGCCCCCTTACACACAGTGCCCCCATACCCACACTGACCCCATACACACACCCCATACAAACACTGCCCCCTTACACACACTGACCCCATACACACACTGACCCCATACACACACCCCATACAAACACTGACCCCTTACACACACTGCCCCCATACACACACTGACCCCATACAGACACTACACACACTGACCCCATACACACACTGACCCCATACACACTGACCCCATACACACACTGACCCCATACACACACTGTCCCCATACACACACTGTCCCCATACACACACTGTCCCCATACACACACTGTCCCCATACACACACTGCCCCACAAACACTGCCCCATACACACTACACACACTTCCCCCTTACACACACTGACCCACAAACACTGCCCCACATACAAACACTACACACACTGACCCCATACACACACTGTCCACATACAAACACTGCCCCCATACACACACTGCCCCCACATACACTGCCCCCATACACACACTGCCCCACAAACACTGTCCCCATACAACACTGTCCCACAAACACTGTCCCCATACAACACTGTCCCACAAACACTGTCCCCATACACATACTGCCCCGCACACTGCACACCCATACACACACAGTGCCCTACACAAACTGCTGCCCCCATACACACATTCCCCAAACACACACACACACGACCCCCCCATACACACACTGCCCCACACATACATACAGTGCCCCCATACACACACTGTCACCCTTACGCACTCACACTCACTTCACCGCTCACACACACACTGCACCTTTCACACACACTTCACCCCTAACACACACCACTTCTCCTATGCCCTATATCCCAGCAGACCCCAGGTAAGTTGTCAAACTGTTCTTAAACGGTATGACTACTTACTCTGGGGTGGGATCCTGGCACTACTGGCATTACTACACTGAGCTGTAGTGGTTATTGTGCCAGGATTATTATTTTTAAATAATCTACAAGTGCCCCTCCCGAGATCAGGCTCTGGATCCGCCACTGCCCTGTGCTGGGAGGGACAGACTCCATGTTCCATAGCTCCCACCTGTCTGTGTCACCCTGTGCTGGGAGGGACAGACTCCATGTCCCATAGCTCCCTCGTGTCTGTGTCACCCTGTGGTGGGAGGGACAGACTCCATGTCCCATAGCTCCCTCCTGTCTGATTCACTTTGTGCTGGGAGGGACAGACTCCATGTCCCATAGCTCCCTCCCGTCTGTGTCACCCTGTGCTGGGAGGGACAGACTCCATGACCCATAGCTCCCTCCTGTCTGTGTCAACTTGTGCTGGGAGGGACAGACTCCATGTCCCACAGCTCCCTCCTGTCTGTGTCACCCTGTGATGGGAGGGACAGACTCCATGACCCATAGCTCCCTCCTGTCTGTGTCACCCTGTGCTGGGAGGGACAGACTCCATGTCCCATAGTTCCCTCCAGTCTGTGTCACCCCGTGCTGGGAGGGACAGACTACATGCCCCACAGCTCCCTCCTGTTGGTGTCACCCTGTGCTGGGAGGGACAGACTCCATATCCCATAGCTCCCTCCTGTCTGTGTCACCCTGTGCTGGGAGGGACAGACTCCATGTCCCATAGCTCCCTCCTGTCTGTGTCACCCTGTGCTGGGAGGGACAGACTCCATGTCCCATAGTTCCCTCCAGTCTGTGTCACCCCGTGCTGGGAGGGACAGACTACATGCCCCACAGCTCCCTCCTGTTGGTGTCACCCTGTGCTGGGAGGGACAGACTCCATGTCCCATAGCTCTCTCCTGTCTGTGTCAGTGCTGAGAGGGACAGACTCCATGTCCCTTGGCATCCTCCTGTCTGTGTCACCCTGTGCTGGGAGGGACAGACTCCATGTCCCATAGCTCTCTCTTGTCTGTGTCAGTGCTGGGAGGGACAGACTCCATGTCCCATAGGTTCCTCCTGTCTGTGTCACCCTGTGCTGGGAGGGACAGACTCCATGTCCCATTGCTCCCTCCTGTCTGTGTCAGTGCTGGGAGGGACAGACTCCATGTCCCATTGCTCCCTCCTGTCTGTGTCAGTGCTGGGAGGGACAAACTCCATGTCCCATAGCGTCCTCCTGTCTGTGTCAGTGCCGGGAGGGACAGACTCCATATCCCATAGGTTCCTCCTGCCTGTGTCACTCTGTGCTGGGAGAGACAGACTCCATTTCCCATTGCTACCTCATTTCTGTGTCACCCTGTGCTGGGGGGGACAGACTCCATATCCCATAGCTTCCTCCTGTCTGTGTCACCCTGTGCTGGGAAGGACAGACTCCATGTCCCATAGCTCCCTCCTGTCTATGTCACCCTGTGCTGGGAGGGACAGACTCCCTGTCCCATAGCTACCTCCTGTCTGTGTCACCCTGTGCTGGGAAGGACAGACTCCATGTCCCATAGCTTCCTCCTGTCTGTGTCACCCTGTGCTGGGAGGGACAGACTCCATGTCCCATAGCTTCCTCCTGTCTGTGTCAGTGCTGGGAGGGACAGACTCCATGTTCCATAGCTCCCTCCTGCCTGTGTCACTCTGTGCTGGGAGAGACAGACTCCATTTCCCATTGCTACCTCCTTTCTGTGTCACCCTGTGCTGGGAGGGACAGACTCCATATCCCATAGCTTCCTCCTGTCTGTGTCACCCTGTGCTGGGAAGGACAGACTCCATGTCCCATAGCTCCCTCCTGTCTGTGTTACCCTGTGCTGGGAGGGACAGACTCCATGTCCCATAGTTCTCTCCTGTCTGTGTCACCCTGTGCTGGGAGGGACAGATTCCATGTCCCATAGCTTCCTTCTGTCTGTGTCACCCTGTAGCAGGAATGACAGACTCCATGACTCTTAGCTCCCTCATGTCTTTGTGACCTTGTGCTGTAATTGCGGGCATTTGAGGTAAGTTTCAGAGCCTGCATATATGTAACATATTATTTCATAATCATAGTTGCGGGTGACAGAGGAAGATCTTTGGATTCGATGTTATGGAAGGTTATATCAGAAGCTCTGCTCCACCACTGGGGATATTCCAATTGGAATTTATCGTACTGAAACGCACATGCTCCCACCTTCCGAGGTATAAACTCACCTGCTTCTAACTGTCACTTTAAATATTGTGATAGCCACAAAGCTTCCTCTTTAGTTTTTTAATGTTAAACAGCTGTTTTAAGGCTCTTTAAAATGATGAATGTTTGCTTCCTAATCCAGAAATCGGTTGTGCATTTTCATTCTCAGTCAAATTTCTATTGTCACTGTCCACCCGGTCACCTCCTCAGCCTCTCCTGTTTGAATTCTAATCCCTTTGCTTTCTCGATTCCAAGTCACAGGTCTCTATAAGTGTGGAGGATTATGAGGACACAAGGGAAACCCGTTGGGGAGACTCTTCCCACAGCCGCCCCACACATCGCAATTCTACATCTAGTGATCAATCTGAACACCCTCTCCTGCGCAGGAAAAGCATGCAGTGGGCAAGGCGGCTGAGCCGTAAGGGAGCTCGGCAACCTGGAAAATCAGCTTCCGAGAGAATCAGCCAACAGAGGATGAGTCTTTACAGACGGTCAGAGCGTCAAGAACTCAATGCTTTGGTGAAGACCAGGATGAAGCACCTGGGGCTTTCAACTGCTGAGTATAGTATGAGACCACAAGACATTTCTAACTAATGTAGGAACACATTACTAACATGTAAAATATATACTCGCCCAAAATGATTTATTACCAGGCTTTAGCATTCAATAAATTCTCTATTTTGAAACCGAACAAGTAAATTGGACGAGTAGACAGGGCTACACAAACCATAGCTCTCTAGCTGTTTTTGAACTACCTATCCCCAAAATCCTCTTTACAGAAGAAATGACAATATGGACCATCAGATACACACTACCCCTTGATCCGTGATTAGCCCACTTTTTAAATTAACCTGCCTATTGTCACCTGACAAACCATGTTCCTCCTCCATACCTACCAATCTGAGTTATAGGCAGTAATTCTATATTGTTATTTTTATTATCGACATTTATACAGCACCAACTTATTCAGCATTGCTTAATTCTACACTATGTTCTATCCGTAAAGCGTCATTTACACCCATGTGTGTGTCTTCTCTTTCTCTCTCTCTCACAGTGGACATTATGGACACCGATAATATGCTATCTTATATCCTTATAAATCCTCCTCCAGATACCAAACTGGAGCTTAATGATGTGATGTAAGTTACTACGAAGGACACATTCTGTTTTGTATTATATGTTTGTTATTTTCTTGTTGTTGTATTGATATCTCATTGTCTTGGCTTTCATGTTTCATTTCTTCTTCCCAAATGTTTTATTTTGTCCCCTTTAGTGTCTCTAAGTCTTACTTTTGTTTTGTTATCCTTGCCTTCCTCTTGAGTTCTAAGGATTTTCCTTTGTTGACCATAGTCTCTTTGAGAGTTTTTCATGGTGTCATTTTTTTTGTAAAATTACTGCCTTTCTTTTTGGATCGTATAGTCTGCTACTTGGCATCTCATTGGCTTCTTTTTCCTGGCCCTCCTTTTTGCAATTCTAACTTGAATTTTCCTTCTGAAGCGAGCTCTTGTATTCTACTGTATTTGATGCCTCATTGTTTACCTTATGACGTGCCCTTGTCATTCTCTTGTTGTCTCATTATCTTTCCCTTGTTTTCTTTGGATATGTCTCATTATCTCTTTGCCATTATAATATCTGTCTCTTGGCATATTATTTCTTCTTTGTGTTGCCTTCCCCTTATCATTATTGTCTTAAATCTTCGTTTTCTATTATTTCCTTTTTCTATTTTGCTTCATTCATTGTTTGTCATGGAAATAATTATGAGTCCTTTTTGGTTTTCAAGAATTTAGACTTTTCCATAAATATAGCACCTTGTGCAGACATCGTTTGTCGACCCCAGATGTCTGTGGGTCTTTCATTTATTTCAGTATGTTTTTATACCTTCATGTTTATGAATGCTTTATGAGTTAAGAGATTTTGATCTAGGCACCTCTCCAAGGTGTATGATGATTAAATAGATTGTTTTGCTGATGACGCCATGCTAGAGGTTATTCTAGAATATGACTTGAAATGTTGTAAGCACTTAAAATGACAGTGTTTTATTTCCCTCATAGTTACCTCATTCGCCCAGATCCTCTTACTCTGGTTTCCAATAACAACCGGAAAGCCAGTGTCACACGTTCAGAAGGCCACATTCATGATACGAAGGACAGCACTCATCTCTGAGCCCTTATCTCACAGTGGAATGGTGAAGACAAAAGGAAGGCAAGAAAGAAGCAGAGAAAGAAAAAAGGAGGGCAGTGTAAAGTAGTCCTCTCTACCAACGCACAGGGGACTGGACATTCATCACGATCCCGCTGCCCTGTCCTGACTGCACATGGGAAATAACACACTGTAGCTATTTACTGCAGACATGTGGGTGTTGATATAATTACTTCTGTCTCATTCTATGACTTATCTTGATTCTAAGATATTCTGAGCTCCCTGATTGACTTAGGGGCTTGACTCACACTCTATTGTTGTTGTTCACAAGCTACAGAAGACACTAGAACCCTGAGGTTAATACATTCTGAAAGGAGTTATTGAAGAAAGTGCTGATATTTCTACGCCCATGTTCACGTCTTAGCAGTACCAGGCTTTGAATTCCCCATGTCCAGGTCTACAAGTATTAGGCTCTGTAGTTTCATGCTGAGTATCGGAGGTCCGAGACTCCTATGGGGGAGATACCAGGCTCAGTATACAATGTAACAAGGTTTGAGAGATACCTAGCAAAGTGTCGGCTTTAAAGGTGCTGAATTTGGGGAGCCCTAGGCTCTTTATCAACCATTTCGGTTATGGTAGGCAATAGGCTTGGTTCGATGCCAGCCCTTCCCATGCCAAGTGCCACATTCCCGTTTTCAAATATTGAGGTTTCTTCCTCTGTGTTTCATTTGATATGTTCAACAGTGTCCAGCAATGATATCAAGTAATAGCGGTCTATGCTCATTATCCAGCTGTGTCTGTCAGACTTTGTGGACACTTGTTCACCTATAATTTTGCAAGACTCTGTTGTGTCCATACGTAAATACTTTGTACCGTGGTGTGCAAGCTTATATATTTGTGTCGATTTTTCTACGTTTTATTATCTGCTCTATTTTTGTTATATCATTGGTCTTTACAATGTAAAACTTTGTTTCCTGTGCCAAGATTTACATCAGTCAGGCTCTTTTTCTTTCCATCCATAGAAGAGGTAGACTCCATTAACCTATGTCCAGTCATTGCGGTGACATGTTCTTTATGTCCAGTCATTGCGGATACAGGGTTTTTATATCCAGTCATTACGGAGACAGGCTTTTTATGCCCAGTCATTGCGGTGACATGTTCTTTTTGTCCAGTCCTTGAGGTTACAAGTTCTTTAAGTCCAGTGATGGAAATAATGGGTTTTAATGGATGAAACTGTCCATTAATTTCGTACATGGATGAGCTCAAGGTATACAGAAGAAACAGTAGGTAGTACCCTTTAACATTCTGAGAGGTGCCAGGCTCGGCACCGTTGTTTCTTAATGTGCCTGGTCATATTTTTAAAGATGTCAAATTCACAATGTGTTCATTCAGTCTTACAGATACAAGTTTTTTTTATCCCTGTATCTTTGGTCCAGTCTTTATATACCTCCAATAGTGGCCCACAAAGGTGATAGTAGCACCAATATCTTTAGGGATTTTTTCACAATTGTACTTTATTGTTTCAATACCTCCAATAATGTCTAGAGATGTCAGGCTTTGTATCATCGTTTTTAGTTCTGAAAGGCACTGTGACAAGTTATAGACATATCACATTATTATTATTTCTTTGTCTGCATAAAGAGGTGCTGGGGAATGTATACTTTAGTTCAGTCCTAATGGTTCCAGGGTATCCTATTCAGGACGAGAAAAAAAACCTGTCTTTGTGAGTCAGTCAATATTTGTCTAATCTCGTAAACATAAGAAAACGATACCATTCCAGAATGATATGGTATCGATAACCACAAATTTGATGGCATTTTTTGTATTCTTGAACCATGCTTAATGGTACTCTAAATGCGCTTTTCAAAATAGTTAGGCAATTCAATAGTTATGCCATTTCTGGGTGCCTACCCGTTGCATATTCTGACCATTTTGTCTGTACATCATGTCAAAGCAATACTGCAGAATGTAAGCAAGGAATACCCATGCTCAGTTACCACATTAATAATGAAATTGGTAGGGTGAGTATTTTGGTGTCCTACAGACGTATCAGGTATATTGGTAATTTAAATTATTGTTAAAGAATGTTGATTTCTTACCATGATTAGTCTATCTTCTTGCAAATCGGTCATTCTTTACCACATCCAAGAGGTGCGTGGCACACCTATTTTGACACATGCACAGATTTTGCCAGACCTAAGATGCACTCTAGATCTGTTATCTCTTGTTGTGTTAACCTATCTTCCTTTGTTCTGCTAATGTCCTGAGTTGCCATGAACACTAGGTGTTCTGTCTGTCCATATCTATCTCTGTATTCTTCGTTTGGGCCCTGCTTTTAATTCTGCAAATGTCTAATTCTATCATGTTCCCATCCCGAGAGGATCCAGCCGTGGATACATTAGTCCCTATGTCCAGTTCTAGAGGTATTAGGTGTAAAAAGGCTGTGTATCATGTGTCCAAATCTACATGTTCTAGATTGTGCATCATATGTCCAGCATTTACTTGTGAAGGTTCCAGTGGAACCTCTGTGCAGGATTATGTGTGCTCTGATTTGTGACAATGGAATGCTGTTTTGTAAAAGCTCAGTGATGGACAACCTATTGTGTCAACAAACACTGTGATAAACAACATTCTAAATTAAATATACTGAAATATGAGTGACCTCTGCTTGCTTGTATTTGTGTCGAGTCTGTCTTTTCTATCATGTATTTGTATCTTGGCTAAGATCTATTAAGACACTCAAAAACATCCATCACACTACATCCAGCTCACAAGACATGCATCTAACAACACCCTGATCTGCTAGGTAATATTTCAAAATTCAATGAATTTACTAAGCCACGATGGAAAGTCATGATTTTATTTAAGACACAAGGGAGCATTATGCATTTCTCTTTACTGAAAATTAGCAGCAAAGATAATAACATACAAATGTAGAACAGAAAACGAAAATAAGTGACATCATATAATATCAACCAATCAGAACATTTGAGAGATTATATAAGGATTAGAACATATTCCATTGTTCTCTTTCTTTACAAATCGAAAGCAGTCTAATCCAGAAATTGTCAAAATTTGAATAATCCATGAAGATTAAATAGAACAAAATAAGATGTTCAACGACTAAGAAGTAAACTGGAATGAAGGTAAAGTATAAAGTAATGAATATGTTTAGAATACAATTCTTTAAAAAATGATTCTGTAGACCAATTTTCAGATTTCATAAGAACCTATAAACTGCATCCAAAAGAAAAAAAACGAGACATTGTGGCACCCTAAGAGGAGTGAGCACCGAAACTAGAAATGTCCACACCAGCCATATCCATTAGTTACGGTTGTGTAGGACAGAAACGGATTGCGATCCCACAGGGCCCTTGGCAGGTTACCAGTTCATATAAAGATTGTGAATGGAGCCAATCAAATTCATGGTCCCTGGTTAACCCCCGGGCTAAAGGCAGCTACCTAGGGTCGCCTTACGGTTAATCCTGCTCTGGTGGAAGATCCTGAAATTTTTTTTTATAGATTTGCATTTTAAACATAAAACAAGACAACGAGAAGGTTTATATGGAAAAGCTGGATAAAAAGAATCCAGAAGTAGTAGAAGTTATAGCGTGTCTGTAAATATTAGAACGAACACCTTCAGGTATTTAAGAGTATGCATTCAAATTTAATGCCCGAACATCAGGCACACATTTACAAGACAATTGGAATCATAACAAGTTTAGAAAGATCTCAAGTGTCTGGCCGGCAATCAAACAAAGATTAACATCCCAAATATGACCTAATAATGTTATCAAATGATTCAATGCTGTTAGATCATTTGGAAAAAAAATTTTATCTGCAGCTGTCACCATTACAATCTATGGGAATTTGTGTAGCTAAATCATTTGGTGCGTGTTTCTAACAATGTTGAATCATTTGGAAAGCTTATTAAAAGGAGTCCTGTGTTGGTATTTAACCTTAGCCGAAAAAAATATTTTTTTTTACCTTTCAATAAATGACAAATTAGACTGTTTTCCGAGTGAAATGCCATCAAAACCACCATGGCATGTTGAAATTGGCCAGATGATAACCATTGATAATTCTGTAAGTTTTGCCACATTCAAAAAGATTTCAGAAATTAAAGAAAGGCCTTCACAGGTGCCGAAATGGGTCCCAAAATCTGTTACATGCAGCAATCAGAGCACATTCTCCAAATGGTCCAAAATGATTATACCTGGTCCCTGTAGCACATGCTCCCTTGAATAAATGCAAAGTCTTATTTGAAATGACTTCGTTAAGGTCCTCTGAAATCATCCAAGCAACTAGTTGTAGAAGTTCCTGCTGTAGCAGCATGTGCGATTGTCCGACTGGATTGGTAAACATTCACAGATCTTGAGATAGAAGACTTGGGTAGTCTATTGACAGGTGTGGAAAGGCTGTAACGACTATTGTGGAGTCACAACTACTATCTTTATCTTCTATTGTCGAACATAAAGATGAGTTTAAGGAATCATTGTGCATGGAGGAAACGCATAATTAAGGATCACTATCCATTTTTGGAGGAAATCATCTATGGCTTCTACTTCTGGATCTGGTCTTCAACCGAAGAAACAAGGAAGTTGGGAATTTTAGTATTTTGGGTAAATAGATCTACAGAGAGAATCCGATAAATCTGCAATTTTAAATAAATATCTTCCTATCTAGCTTTTGATCGTGATGTAGAATTATTAAAAACTTTTATTAAACCTTTATTAAATTTTTGCACTAACTCCATTTAACTTCATTATATGACAGATTTTCCTAACAGCATTTAAAATATTAGAAAGAGAATGTATTGTATGTATTTTCTAGAAGGATATGACTAACACCGGAATTATCAAGTTCCTGTAACATGAAACAAAGTATACCATAGCTAGCCCATGAGAAACTGCTCTAATGAAATGTTCTTTCATAAAAAAGGCCCTGAACCTGACCCCAAGTCTGACATCACTAACTACCCAAAATGACGCCCTAAGCCCCCCTCCCCTGGAGTAAAGCCTCGTGCTGAGTAAGATGGCGCCTGAGCCAACTGTCCACACCCGTGTCCAAGATGACGCCACCTCTCGGTGGGAGGACACTTAGCCAGCCACTTAGTACTTGAGCCAATTAATAATATTGATGGGTGGACATTGACATAGCCACTTAACACCTAATCCAATTAATGATGTTTATTTGTTGTTATCTTGATATTCAATGATGATGCAATATTGCTCTTATAAGGGTCTGCGAGCCCGCTTTTAACCAGATGCCATTAAATTTTCTCGAAGTGCTTTTAACCTGAACTCGGTGTGTCAGTGTGAATTTACTTCTGCGTATACGCAATTTAATCATCTCAGATTAGAACAGGAACAGATAGACATTTAAACATATTTGTTTATTTTAAAATAATCTATATCAATCGTGATCTAGAAAGTGTCTGAAATTCCAGTCTGCTGTAGTGTTGGAATATATTCTGCTGTATTCTTTTTCAGACAAATCATTCAGAATTCTTTCATGAAATTTGCCAAGATTTCTGATTGAGTACCACCCAAATGTTTGATGTAATGAATCGTAAAAATGTTGTCCATACATAGAACATGCAACAATCTGCTTTGTCTTTGGTGAAACTCTGAAGTGCAAAAAATGCCACAAAGAGTTATAGACAATTGTCATGAAGAAATTGTTTGAGATATGCCATCTTCCTCCCATGGAGATATCGCCACAATGTGCTTCCCATACAAATCTGCTGGTATCTGATTCTATAATTAAGACTGGTTGTCAGTCAAATACCTCTTTCCATTCCAAGCTGTCAGGATCGGGACAGGGATCCAACACGCAGAGTACAAACAGGTACAGGATACGTATACCGGACCTTAAAATGGCCGGACTAACGTACGGAGAGTATAGAGAATGGTCAGAGACAAGCCGAGGTCGAGGGAACGAGAGGACAGGTAAGCGAAGAACAAGCCGGGTCAAGGATAACAGAGGTAAACAGAGTAAGTCAAACAAGCCGGGTCGGAACCAAAGGGATAACAGAAAATACCAGAGCACTGTGTGACTAGACAGGCTAGAACCACGACAGGGCAATGAGCAAATGGGAGAAGCAAGTTTAAATACCCTGGCTCGGAGGAAGAGACACGCCTCCGACGAGATCTGATTAGTCTCTAAAGGATTGAGTGACAGGTCGTTCCGGGCTGGCGTCATGACGTCGGTTTCCGGACGTCCTGCTACAAAAGGAAGTGACTCCCTCGTGGCCGGCGTTTACGTGACCGGGAGGACCGCGAGGAACAGAGGAAACAGCCCGTCCGGGCTGATAGACGTCTAAGTCTCTGCCTCTCTCGGAGGTAGAGACTTCAGGTACCCTGACACAAGCTTCCATATGATGTAGCCACAAAAGCACTTCCGTTTTGGCTTTCCAATCCAATGGAATCGTATTTAATTAACTTAAATCCAGAAGCAAATGTTGAATCTTCAGACATTGTAATTATATAAACATCCTATTCTCACTGAATGTTTGATTGTCAGACATGTTAGAGTTCTTCTGATGTCCTTCTTAATATAACAGTTTTGATCATTGGAGACTGATGAAATTATTCACTAAAATCTGAATGGTCCAATAACCAGGGCCGGATTAACATAGAGGCTGATGGAGCTGCAGCTCCAGGCCCAGGCCCAGGCCCATTTAAAAAAAAAAAAAAAAATTATTTTTTTTTACACACTACTCTTAGGTTTGCCACCTGACTGGTATTTTACTGTCACAGCCGGTATTTGAAGCTGCCTGGCCGTGCCGGTATTGCAGTAATACCGGCAATACAAATGCAGGTATTTTTCTCAGAATAAATGGAGATTACTCTGCAATACCAGCACCAGCCAGTAGGGGTCACTGTGTGTGGAGAGAGGCAGGGATAGGAAGTTACAGCATATCCCAGCCTTTCTCTACTACCCACTGATCCGTGGGGGAGCAGCAACACAGCTCAGAGTCCAGACAGCAGCTCTACAGCTCAGGTAAGTGAGAGAGGGGGGAAAGGCAGCAGGGACACATGGGGACACTGAGACACTAGGGGACACATGGGGACACTGAGACACTAGGGGACATTGAGACACTAGGGGACATATGGGGACACTGAGACACTAGGGGACACAGACCCTAGGGGACACATGGGGACACAGACACTAGGAGACCTGGGAACACTGAGACACTTGGGGACACTGGAAAACATGGGGACACTGAGACACTAGGTGACACAGACACTAGGGGACATATGGGGACACTGAGACACTAGAGGACACAGACACTAGGGGACACTGAGACACTAGGACACATGGGAACACAGACACTGGGAGACCTGGGAACACAGACACTTGGCGACACTGGAAAACATGGGGACACTGAGACACATGGAGACACTGGGACACATGGGGATGCTGAGACACATGGGGATGCTGTGAGACATAGGGACATTGGGAGACACTGAGACATTGGGACACAGAGACACTCATGTCTCCCAGTGTCCCCATGTCCCCCAGCCAGTGTCCCTAGTGTCCCCAAGTCTCCCAGTGTCTGTGTCCCATGTCTCTCAGTGTGCCTAGTGTCCCCATGTGTCCCAGTGTCCCTATATGACCCAGTGTCCCCATGTCTATGTCCACAACTGTCCCCATGTCTCCCAGTGTCCCCACGTGTTGGTCTCCCAGCCAGTGTCCCCTAGTCTCCCAGTGTCTGTGTTCCAATGTCTCTGTGTCCCTAGTGTCTTAGTGTCCCCAAATGTTTCACTGTCCCCATGCCTCCCAGTGTCTGTGTTCCTAGTGTCTCAGTGTGCCTAGTGTCCCCATGTGTCCTTATATGTCCCAGTGTCCCCATGTCTATGTCCACAACTGTCCCCATGTCTCCCAGTGTCCCCAAGTGTATGTCTCCCAGCCAGTGTCCCCTAGTCTCCCAGTGTCTGTTTCCCTAGTGTCTCAGTGTCCCCATTTCTCCCAGTTTCCCTAAATGTCTCAGTGTCCCCATGTCTCACTGTGTTCCCAGTATCCTAGTGACATGGGGATACACTGAGACATTAGGACACTGGGAGAAATGGGGACACTGAGACACTGGGAGACTAGGGGACTGGGCGACATGAGGACACTGACACTGTGATACATAGGGACACTGAGACACTGGGTGACTTGCGAGACTGAGACACTGGGAGACAGGGAGACAGTGGGAGCAATCCATCTATACAGCAGAATCAAACTGTGAGTAGTTTCTTGGTGATTTTACAGAATTTTCTCTGATGTCACTCCTTGTGATTTACATCATGTGATGTCACGCATAACTAATTAATTATACAAATGATTAAGGCTGGTATTTTTTTCCAAGAAAGGTGGCAACCTTAACTACTCTTCACATACTCTTGCTTAAAGGAGCACTATAGGGTCAGGAACACAATCATGTATTTCTGACCCTATTATGTTAAAACCACCACCCTGGCCCCTTCTTGCCTCCCTAAATATAGCAAAATATTACTTGTATTCACGTCTGCAGCTGCTGGCTCTGCCTCTGAACTGACTGTCTGCTGACATCATCAGAAGTGGTGGTCTGAGCAAATTACAATACTTCCCCATAGGATTGGCTGAGACTGTCAACTAGGCAGATCAGGGGCAGAGCCAGCACAAGTCCAACATAGCCCTGGCCAATCAACATCTCCTCATAAAGATACATTGAATCAATGCAACTCTATGAGGAAAGTTCAGTGTCTGCATGCAGAGGGTGGAGACACTGAATGACAGTGCTGCACACTAGGCAGTACTGCCCCAGGAAGCACCTCTAGCAGCCATCTAAGGAGCGGCCAGTGGAGTTATTTTCTCTGAAAAGACAGTGTTTACTGCAAAAGGCCTGAATGGAATGATTCTACTTACCAGAACAAATACAATAAGCTGTAGTTGTTCTGGTGACTATAGTGTCCCTTTAAGTTTGGAAGCTTAAGAGGGATGTATGGGAACAAAACTTGTGTGGACTGGCTGACAATAAAATTAGTTTAGGTAATGCAGACGTTGGTCTCTCTAACACTGTGGCATGTCCCCTTTCTTCTATACTCACTACATACGCCTTTTCTCTGTCTCAGACAATATACCAGGAACTTCTGCCTGCTAGTAAGAAGGTAAGGAGACAAGTGGACCAGCGAGTGCTAGGCAGGGCTGGATTAACATAGGGGCTGATGGAGCTGCAGCTCCAGGCCCAGGCCCATGGAATAGGCCCATTTAAAAAAAAAAAAAAAAAAATCTTTTTTTTTTATTTTTTTTTACACACTACTCTTAGGTTTGCCACCTGACTGGTATTTTACTGGCACAGCCGATATTTGAGGCTATCTGGCCGTGCCGGTATTGCAGTAATACCAGCAATACAAATGCAGGTATTTTTCTCAGAATAAATGGAGATTACTCTGCAATACCAGCACTGGCCAGTAGGGGTCACTGTGTGTGGAGAGAGGCAGGTATAGGAAGTTACAGCATATCCCTGCCTCTCTCACTGATCCATGAGGGAGCAGCAACACAGCACAGAGTCCAGACAACAGCTCTACAGTAAGTGAGGGATGGGGGGAAAGATAGTAGGGACACATGGGGACACTGATACACTAGGGGACACATGGGGACACTGAGACACTAGGGGACACAGACACTAGGGGACACTGAGACACTAGGACATATGGGGACACAGACACTGGGAGACCTGGGAACACAGACACTTGGGGACACTGGAAAACATGGGGACACTGAGACACTAGGGGACACTGGGACACATGGGGATGCTGAGACACATGGGGACGCTATGAGACATAGGGACATTGGGAGACACTGAGACACGGAGACACTATGCCACCATTTCTCCCAGTGTCCCCATGTCCCCCAGCCAGTGCCCCTAGTGTCTCAGTGTCCCCAAGTCTCCCAGTGTCTGTGTCCCATGTCTCTCAGTGTGCCTAGTGTCCCCATGTGTCCCTATATGTCCCAGTGTCCCCATGTCTATGTCCACAACTGTCCCCATGTCTCTCAGTGTCCCCAAGTGTCTGTCTCCCAGCCAGTGTCCCCTAGTCTCCCAGTGTCTGTGTTCCCATGTCTCTGTGTCCCTAGTGTCTTAGTGTCCCCAAATGTTGCAGTGTCCCCATGTCTCCCAGTGTCTGTGTTCCTAGTGTCTCAGTGTGCCTAGTGTCCCCATGTCTCCCAGTGTCCTTATGTGTCCCAGTGTCCCCATGTCTATGTCCACAACTGTCCCCATGTCTCCCAGTGTCCCCAAGTGTCTGTCTCCCAGCCAGTGTCCCGTAGTCTCCCAGTGTCTGTGTTCCCATGTCTCTGTGTCCCTAGTGTCTTAGTGTCCCCAAATGTTTCAGTGTCCCCATGTCTCAGTGTCTGTGTCCCTAGTGTCTCAGTGTCCCCATTTCTCCCAGTTTCCCTAAATGTCTCAGTGTCCCCATGTATGTGTGTTCCCGGGTCTTTGAGTGTCCCCATGTCTCTCAGTGTCCCCGGGTCTCACTGTGTCCCCAGTGTCCTAGTGACATGGGGACACACTGAGACATTGGGACACTGGGAGAAATGGGGACACTGAGACACTGAGACACTAGGGGACTGGGCGACATGGGGACACTGACACTGTGATACATAGGGACACTGAGACACTGGGTGATTTGCGAGACTGAGACACTGGGAGACAGGGAGACATTGGGAGCAATCCATCTATACAGCAGAATCAAACTGTGAGTAGTTTGTTGGTGATTTTACAGAATTTTCTCTGATGTCACTCCTTGTGATTATACAAATGATTAAGGCTGGTATTTTTTTCCCAAGAAAGGTGGCAACCCAAACTACTCTTCACATACTCTTGCTTAAATGAGCACTACAGGGTCAGGAACACAATCATGTATTTCTGACCCTATTATGTTAAAACCACCACCCTGGCCCCTTCTTGCCTCCCTAAGTATAGTAAAATCTAACTTGTAATCAAGTCTGCAGCTGCTGGCTCTGCCTCTGAACTGACTGTCTGCTGACATCATCAGAAGTGGTGGTCTGAGCAAATTACAATACTTGCCCATATGATTGGCTGAGACTGTTAACTAGACAGATCAGGGGCAGAGCCAGCACAAGTCCAACATAGCCCTGGCCAATCAGCATCTCCTCATAAAGATAAATTGAATCAATGCATCTCTATGAGGAAAGTTCAGTGTCTGCATGCAGAGGGTGGAGACACTGAATGGCAGTGCTGCACACTATGCAGTACTGCCCCAGGAAGCACCTCTAGCAGCCATCTAAGGAGTGGCCAGTGGAGTTATTTTCTCTGAAAAGACAGTGTTTACTGCAAAAGGCCTGAATGGAATGATTCTACTTACCAGAACAAATACAATAAGCTGTAGTTGCTCTGGTGACTATAGTGTCCCTTTAAGTTTGGAAGCTTAAGAGGGATGTATGGGAACAAAACCTGTGTGGACTGGCCGACAATAAAATTAGTTTAGGTAATGCTGTTTGTCTCTCTAACACTGTGGTATGTCCCCCTCCTTTCTTCTACACTCACTACATACACCTTTTCTCTGTCTCAGACTGTATACCAGGAACTTCTGCCTGCTAGTAAGAAGATAAGGAGGACCAGCGAGTGCTAGGGGACAGTCCTTAGAAAGCATGGAGTGAGCGCATCATTAGACACATTTATGTCAAGCTCAGAATGCTGCCTGCATAGTATGCCCTTAGTTGGCCAGCCTGCAGGATTGGCGGGCAGCCTGACATGCATTCATGCCAGGCTGTCCTTCAAATTCTTTGGACAGACATGCCCCCTTTTTGGGCATGTTCTCCCCTTTTGGCAGGTCTGGTGACGTGATTCCCACCAGTGGCCCACCCTTTTACCCCGCCCATTGACTTCCTGCTTCACTGGACACTGCTGTTAGGGGGTATGGATTTACTTGAAAGATGAAAGCATAAATTAGAGAGAGATTAGCATAGAGTATGTGTTTTCTTATAGCTGCATCCTATGAGTTTCCCTCCAGCACCATCTCCATCAGATACATGACGCTTGGGAGGTATGACTGTTTTAGTGTTTTTGGTCGATAAGATTCCGTAATTAGGCCCATCATAATTGTCAGCACCAGGCCCAGTGTGCTCTTAATCCGACCCTGGTGCTAGGGTACAGTCCTTAGAAAGCATGGAGTGAGTGCATCATTAGACGCATTTATGTCAAGCTCAGGGTGCTGCCTGCATAGTATGCCCTTAGTTAGACAGCCTGCAGGATTGGCAGGCAGCCTGACATGCATTCATGCCAGGCTGACCTTCCAATTCTTTGGACAAACATGCCCCCTTTTTGGGCATGTTCACCCCCTTTTGGCGGGTCTGGTAACGTGATTCGTGCCAGTGGCACACCCTTTTACCCCACCCATTGACTTCCTGCTTCACATGGACACTGCTGTTAGGGGGTATGGATTTACTTGAAAGATGAAAGCATAAATTAGAGAAAGATTAGCATAGAGTATGTGTTTTCTTATAGCTGCATCCTATGAGTTTCCCTCCAGCACCATCTCCATCAGATACATGACGCTTGGGAGGTATGACTGTTTTAGTGTTTTTGGTCGATAAGATTCCGTAATTAGGCCCATCATAATTGTCAGCACCAGGCCCAGTGTGCTCTTAATCCGGCCCTGCCAATAACAAATGGGGTAAAAGCATCCAGCGCTATACAGGTCATTCAGGCAGCAACATCTGGACACTGTGCATGCTATACAACAATTTCTACATTTTTCAATTTAGGCCATTTGGTTCAGATTTGAGCTAAACTGAATGCTGGTGGATAGCTGAAAATCGGATTAAATGCTTAAAAAAAAAAAAAAACAACACCACCACCTACAACATATCGACTGGCAGAAACTCCTTAGTGGAAAAAACACTGAGGATAAATGGAAACTATTCAAACAAATATTAGAAAGGTACATTTCTCAGTATGTACCATTAGGTAATAAATATAAAAGAAACAAAGTAAACCAATGTGGCTTACTAGAGAAGTAAAAAAAGATTAAAAATAAGAAAAATGCATTTAAAGCTTTTAAATCAGACATACAGAGGCATCCTATATAAGATATAAGGAAGCCAATAATACTTGCAAAAAGGCAATTAAAGTGGCTAAACTAGAAAATGAGAAATTGATAGCCAAAGAATGCAAAACCAACCCTAAAAAGTTTTTCAAGTACATTAATTCTAAAAAAAATAAATAAATGAAAGTGTAGGTACACTGAAAACAGAGATGGGTCTGATAGTCAATGAAGACCAGGAAAAGGTAGAAATTTTAAATAACTATTTTTCTTCAGTAAATATTAATGAGGATCCTATGGCAAAAGATATGCAAATGATTGCTGCAAAAAAGTTGCAGATAACTTGTGATTGGATAACTTGAGACAAGGTGCTACAGCTATTAAAGAAACGTAATGTAAATAATACCTGTGAGCTTAACTTCTGTGACTGGTAAAATATTTTAACGGCTATTAAGGGATAATATTCAGGAATTCATTGGGAAGAACTGTGTTATTAGCAATAATCAGCATGGTTTTATGAAACAGGTCATGTCAAACTAACCTAATTGCATTCTACGAAGAAGTAAGTAGAAGTATAGATCAGGGTGTTGCAGTGGATGTGATCTACTTGGATTTTGCCAAGGCATTAAATACGGTTCCTCACAATAGGTTAGTCTTCAAAATAAAAGAAATTGGTCTAGATCAGTGATGGCGAACCTTTTTGAGCCCGAGTGCCCAAACCGCAATACATGCCAAATTTTTTTCCTTAAAGTGCCAACACGGCAATTAAACCTGAATATTGAGGTTTAAGTTTAGAAAAAACAACTCGGACTGTTGTCCGAACTAATTAACAACTTTTGTTTTAAAAGAACACAACAACAGAGAGTTCAATGATACAAATTTTACATAATGATATAAATAGATAAAATTAAGCTTATATTTATTAGTATCTCCAACAAATGCAATACATACACACACAGACTGCTGAATATAGAGACTGATGAATACACATACAGACAGTCTGCTGAGTAGACAGACAGACAGAGTCTGCTGAGTAGACAGACAGACAGAGTCTGCTGAGTAGACAGACAGACAGAGTCTGCTGAGTAGACAGACAGACAGAGTCTGCTGAGTAGACAGACAGACAGAGTCTGCTGAGTAGACAGACAGACAGAGTCTGCTGAGTAGACAGACAGACAGAGTCTGCTGAGTAGACAGACAGACAGAGTCTGCTGAGTAGACAGACAGACAGAGTCTGCTGAGTAGACAGACAGACAGAGTCTGCTGAGTAGACAGACAGACAGAGTCTGCTGAGTAGACAGACAGACAGAGTCTGCTGAGTAGACAGACAGACAGAGTCTGCTGAGTAGACAGACAGACAGAGTCTGCTGAGTAGACAGACAGACAGAGTCTGCTGAGTAGACAGACAGACAGAGTCTGCTGAGTAGACAGACAGACAGAGTCTGCTGAGTAGACAGACAGAGTCTGCTGAGTAGACAGACAGAGTCTGCTGAGTAGACAGACAGAGTCTGCTGAGTAGACAGACAGAGTCTGCTGAGTAGACAGACAGAGTCTGCTGAGTAGACAGACAGAGTCTGCTGAGTAGACAGACAGAGTCTGCTGAGTAGACAGACAGAGTCTGCTGAGTAGACAGACAGAGTCTGCTGAGTAGACAGACAGACAGAGTCTGCTGAGTAGACAGACAGACAGTCTGCGTACGCGCAGACCGACAGACAGTCTGCGTACGCGCAGACACGCAGACTGCTGCGTACGCGCAGACACGCAGACTGCTGCGTACGCGCAGACACGCAGACTGCTGAATACACGCACACACACACTGCATTGAGGGGTGTGTGTGAGGGGTGCTGTGTGTGAGGGGTGCTGTGTGTGAGGGGTGCTGTGTGTGAGGGGGGTACTGTGTGTGAGGGGGGTACTGTGTGTGAGGGGGTACTGTGTGTGAGAGGGGGTAGGGGTACTGCTGGGGGGGTAGGGGTGCTGTGTGTGGGGGGGGGGGTAGGGGTACTGCTGGGGGGTAGGGGTGCTGTGTGTGTGGGGTAGGGGTACTGCTGGGGGGTAGGGGTGCTGTGTGTGGGGGGGTAGGAGTACTGCTGGGGGATAGGGGTGCTGTGTGTGTGGGGGTAGGGGTACTGCTGGGGGGTAGGGGTGCTGTGTGTGTGGGGGGTAGGAGTACTGCTTGGGGGTAGGGGTGCTGTGTGTGGGGGGGGCAGGGGTGCTGTGTGTGGGGGGGTTGGAGTACTGCTTGGGGTAGGGGTGCTGTGTGTGGGGGTAGGAGTACTGCTGGGGGGTAGGGGTGCTGTGTGTGTGGGGGGTAGGGGTACTGCTGGTGGGTAGGGGTGCTGTGTGTGGGGGGTAGGGGTTCTGCTGGGGGGTAGGGGTGCTGTGTGTGTGGGATAGGGGTTCTGCTGGGGGGTAGGGGTGCTGTGTGTGGGGGTAGGGGTACTGTGTGTGGGGGGTAGGGGTACTGCTGGGGGGTAGGGGTGCTGTGTGTGTGGGGTAGGGGTACTGCTGGGGGGTAGGGGTGCTGTGTGTGTGGGGTAGGGGTTCTGCTGGGGGGTAGGGGTGCTGTGTGTGGGGTAGGGGTTCTGCTGGGGGGTAGGGGTGCGGTGTGTTTGGGGTAGGGGTTCTGCTGGGGGGTAGGGGTGGGGGGTAAACGTTTGAAAAAAAAAAAGTACATTAAATTATCTTCTCCCCCCCCCCTTCTTACCTTTAATGAAGGGGGGGGGGGGGCACAGTCATCCCTGGTGGTCCGGTGGTGGCAAGTACTGCTTCCGGTTCGGGAGGCAGGGGGAGGCAGGGGAGGGATCTTTGAAGCAGCTCCCCTGTCCTCCCGCACGATGCTGTGTGGAGCGTTGCCATGGTAACGCGCGGCAACGCTCCACACAGCTTGCTCGTGGGAGGACAGGGGAGCTGCTTCAAAGATCCCTCCCCTGCCTCCCGAACCGGAAGCAGAGTAGGCACCTGCCATTTCGGGCAGGCAGGTGCCTACTCTGCAGTGATGGCAAACCTATGGCCGCGTGCCCACAGAAAGGGCCCGGCGTGCCACCTGTGGCACGCGTGCCATAGGTTCGCCATCACAGGTCTAGATGATTATTCTTGTTGGCTTAAGGATAGAAAGTTGATAGACGAGTGGTCATTAATGGTAAATGTTCAGGCTGGACAAAAGTGGTAAGTGGTAAGTGGTGTCCCTCTGGGTTCTGTTTTGGGACTGCTTCTTTTGAACATATTTATAAATGATCTTGAAATGGGCATTAAAAGCCATGTTTCGGTGTTTGCAGATGACAAAACTTTGTAAAGTAATAAAATGTGAGCAGGATATTGCTTTGCTGCAGAGGGATTTGGATAGATTGGGGGATTGGGCACTAAAATGGCAGATGAAATTTGACGTTATGCACTTCGGGGGCAAGAATGCACAAGCAACTTACACCCTAAATGGTAGTGAATTAGGGATAACCACACACGAGAAGGATTTGGGAATTGTTATAGACAACAAATTAGGCAACAATATGCAATGTCAATCTGCAGTTGCTAAGGCCAGTAAGGTTTTGTCATGTATAAATAGGGGCATACATTCTCGGGATGAAAAAATAATTTTGCCTCTTTATAAATCGCTGGTAAGACCACACCTTGAATATGCTGTGCAATTTTGGGCGCCTGTTCTAAAGAAAGATATCATGGCACTAGAAAAAGTGCAGAGACAAGCTACAAATTGATAAAAGGAATGGAGCATTTTAGTTATGAAGAAAGGTTAAAACATTTAAATCTCTTTAGTTTGGAAAAACGGTGCCTGAGAGGGGATATGATAACATTTTACAAATATATTTGGGGCCAGTACAAACCATTATCTGGAAATCTATTCTTAAACAGGGCTATACATAGGACACAAGGTCACACATTTAGGCTGGAAGAAAGGAGATTTCATCTAAGGCAAAGAAAAGGTTTTTTTTTTACAGTAAGAACTATAAGGATATGGAATTAACTGCCTGAAGAGGTGGTTTTATCAGAGTCCTTACAGATGTTTAAACTAAAATTGGATAAATACTTGCAAAAACATAACATACAGGGATATAATTTCTAATTAGTGGGGTAATAGCTGCTTGATCCAAGGAGATATCTGACTGCTATTTTGGGGTCAAGAAGGAATTTATTCCTAGATTGTGGCAAAATTGGAAGCGCTACAGACTGGGTTTTTTTGCCTTCTTTTGGATCAACAGTAGAAAACATATTATACAATAAACAATACACAAGATCCAGCGCACTCTCCTATCTACTAAACAGCAACTTCAATGTTGACAGATTGTATTAGTTTTAAAAGTTTTTTTAAAAACACCTAATCTAGGCAAAAAAAATAATGGGGATTTTGTTACATTATATGATCATACATTGCATAAGCCTGCCACAACGTCAATGTACCCCATCTTTGGCAGCTCCTACTCTCACAGTCTAATGTCTGCTCTTATGAGATTAACCCACTTACTTGGGAAAAAATTCCATCTGAGGCTCTCTGCAGTACAAGGCTAAATAGGGACCTGAGATGAGGCACCTGTAACAGGGAGGGGTGAAAAACCAAGGAGTTGGCTAGACTCCCAAATATATATATATATATATATGAAACATGGGGGATGGTTGCACTCACTGAACATGCTTAAATGGGGTGCTGCTGGGGGCCATATTATAAAATAAACAATACACAAGATCCAGCGCACTCTCCTATATACTAAACAGCAACTTCAATGTTGACAAATTTTATTAGTTTTTAAAAGTTTTTTCCCCCACGTTTCATATATAAATATATTTGGGAGTCTAGCCAACTCCTTGGTTTTGCACCCCTCCCTGTTACAGGTGCCTCATCTCAGGTCCCTATTTAGCCTTGTACTGCAGAGAGCCTCAGATGGAATTTTTTCCCAAGTAATTGGGATAATCTCAGAAGAGCAGACATTAGACTGTGAGAGTAGGACCTGCCGAATATGGGGTACTTTGACGTAGTTGGCAGGCTTATGCAATGTATGATCATATAATGTAACTAAATCCCCATTATTTTTTTTGCCTAGATTAGGTGTTTTTAAAAAAACTTTTAAAAACGAATAAAATCTGTCAACATTGAAGTTGCTGTTTAGTAGATAGGAGAGTGCGCTGGATCTTGTGTATTGTATAATATGGCCCCCAGCAGCACTCAATTTAAGCATGTTCATGTGAGTGCAACCATCCCCCATGTTTCATATATATATATATATATATATATATATATATATATATATATTTGGGAGTCTAGCCAACTCCTTAGTTTTGCACCCCTCCCTGTTACAGGTGCTTCATCTCACGTCCTTATTTAGCCTTGTACTGCAGAGAGCCTCAGATGGAATTTTTTCCCAAGTAAGTGGGTTAATCTCATAAGAGCAGACATTAGACTCTGAGAGTAGGACCTGCCAAAGATGGGGTACATTGACGTTGTGGCAGGCTTAAGCAATGTATGATCATATAATGTAACTAAATCCCCATTATTTTTTTTGCCTAGATTAGGTGTTTTTAAAAAAACTTTTAAAAACTAATAAAATCTGTCAACATTGAAGTTGCTGTTTAGTAGATAGGAGAGTGCGCTGGATCTTGTGTATTGTTTATTGTATAATATGGCCCCCAGCAGCACTCCATTTAAGCATGTTCAGGTGAGTGCAACCATCCCCCATGTTTTATATATATATATATATATATATATATATATATATATATATATATTTGGGAGTTGTCACGATTCGGGGAACCTAACACGCTCACAAGTCACAGAGAGGAAAAGGTGCCGTACCGGTCCTTAGAATGGCCGGGTTAAGCACACCAAGAATAGTCAGGACACAAGCCGAGTAAGGGGAGCCAAAAAACAGGAGAACGAGAAACAAGCCGAGGTCAAAGGGATGGAGAATACAGGAGAGTCGGAGAAACAAGCCAAATAATCGGTAACCAGAGAGAACTACAAGCAAACAGCAATACAGGTATCAAAGACCACAACAGGGCACTGAGGGGCAGGGAAGGTAAGTATATGAACCCTGTGGTTAATTCTGATTGGATAACTTCCAATCAGAATTAACAATCACACGTGGGAGATATCTATACCTCCCACTGTGATTGTCATACTGTGACTTTAACGCCGGGTCACGTGGCTGACCCCGGCGTTTGCATAAATGTGCTGTCTCCCAGCGTGCAGCGTTATACACGCTGCCGCCGGGGGACGAGAAGGAGGATCCGAGCGGCGTGCGAGGCAGTGAGGACGCCACTCGCCAACATACACAGGAGGGGGAGACATTACCCCCCCTCGAAGACCGCCCAGAGGGCGGGAAGCAGAAGGCTTCAAAGGAAAACGCGCATGGAAGGAGCGAACCAAAGAGGGTGCGTGCAAATCAGAAACAGAGACCCAAGACCGCTCCTCAGGACCGTAACCCTTCCAATCCACCAGGTACTGCAACCGACCCCGAGAAAAACGAGAATCGAGGAGAGCAGCCACCTCGTACACGTCACTAGAGACTGCGCAGAGGGAATCGGGTCGCCTGAGAGGACCAGAGAACCGATTACAGAGCAAAGGCTTCAAAAGGGAGGTGTGAAACGTGTTCGGTACACGCATGGAAGGAGGCAAGGCCAGGGAGTAGGAAACGGGATTCACCCTACGCAATACCCTATAGGGGCCAAGGAACCTGGGCGCAAATTTTATTGAAGGGACCCTGAGGCGGAGATTCCTAGAGGACAACCAAACCCTATCACCCGAAGCATAAGTAGGAGCCGCACACCTACGGCGATCAGCGAATCTCTTCTGAGCAACCGCTGCACGAGAGAGAGCAACATGGACCTGATCCCACATCTTCCGTAAGGAGGTGAGGTGCTCGTCCAAAGCGGGTATTCCCTTGTCGGAGAATACACCGGGAAGGACAGAGGGTTGGAACCCATAAGCAACCATAAAAGGACTTAAGCCAGTAGACGAATGTGTCACAGTGTTCCTGGCGAACTCAGCCCAGGGAAGAAGATGAGACCAGTTGTCCTGGTGTGCATTCGTGAAGCAGCGTAAATACAACTCCATAGACTGATTAGCCCGCTCAGCAGCTCCATTAGATTGTGGATGATAGGAGGACGTAAACGACAAGGAGATCCCCATCTCAGCACAAAAGCCCTTCCAAAATCGAGAGACAAATTGAGAACCCCTGTCAGATACGATATCCAGTGGTATACCATGCAACCGGAACACCTCTTTGGCAAACACCTGAGCCAACTGAACCGCAGAAGGAAGTTTCTTAAGCGGAATAAAGTGCGCCATTTTAGAGAACCTATCTGTCACAGTCAAAATTACTGTCTGTCCATCAGAGGAAGGAAGATCCACAATAAAATCCATGGATAAGTGGGTCCAGGGTTTCTTGGGTACAGACAGGGGCATCAGGAGTCCCCGGGGTTTAACATTAGGCGACTTACACTGTGTACAGACACGACAAGCCTGCACATAATCCACCACATCTTGTTTAAGTGAAGGCCACCAAAACTGTTGAAGGAGACCCTTGTACGTCTTGGTAATCCCCGGATGACCAGCAGTTTTGGCGGTGTGAAATAAAGCTAACAACTTTTTTCTGTCTTTTACTTTCACGTATAGTCTACCAACGGGTGTCTCAGAGGGTGCTTGGGTTTGGTATGTCTTGATACCATCAAGGAAAGGAGACGAAATAACCAAATGGGTGTCAGGATCGGGACAGGGATCCAACACGCAGAGTACAAACAGTAGCCAGATACGTATACCGGACCTTAGAATGGCCGGACTAACGTAAGTAGTACAGTATAGAATGGTCAAAGACAAGCCGAGGTCGAGGGTAACAGAAGACAGGTAAGCGAGAGACAAGCCGAATCAAGGGTAACAGAGATAAGCAGAGTAAGGTAAACAAGCCGGGTCAAAACCAAAAGGGATAATAGAATACACAAGCACTGAGTGACTAGAACAAGCTAGAACCACGACAGGGCAATGAGCTAATGAAAGAAGCTCTGTTAAATACCCTGTTCAGAGCAGTAACCACGCCTCCGAGGCGTCCTGATTGGTCCTGCAGCAATTGACTGACAGGTCGTTCCGGGGGAGTGTCCTGATGACTACTTCCTGCCTAGATGCTGTAAAAGGCAGTCACTCCCTCGCGGCCGGCCTAGCATGACCGGATAGACCGCGGGGAAGGGAGCCATCAGACCGTCTGGATGGAGGAACAGCTAAGTCTCTACCTCTTTCGGAGGTAGAGACCACAGGTACCCTGACAATGGGTAGCAGCTATAATCTGAGACGCTGGAACAATGGGTTCGGGAGCGGGGGCAATAGACCCGAAAGGTTCGTACTGTCGGGAGATAGCATCAGCTTTGACATTACGGTAACCAGGCCTATATGTAATAACGTACTGAAAGCGTGAAAGAAATAAAGACCATCAAGCCTGCCGAGAGGACAATCTTTTAGCATCTGCTATATAGGAGAGATTCTTGTGATCAGTTAAAACCAAAATTTTGTGTCTAGATCCCTCTAATAAGTACCTCCATTCTTTAAAAGCCATCACAATAGCCAATAGTTCCTTGTTCCCGACATCGTAATTCTTTTCTGAATCAGACAGCTTTTTAGAAAAGTAACAACAGGGATGGAGGGGTTCGTCATACGATAACCTTTGGGACAGCACTGCTCCTACACTTGATTCAGAAGCGTCCACTTCCATAACAAAGGGAAGGGAAGGATCAGGATGGTGTAGCACAGGGGCAGTGGCAAATGCCTTTTTAAGAGTCTCGAAGGCCTCAAGGGCTTCAGGAGTCCAAACCCTGGGGTGCAAACTTTTTTTGTTAGTTTCGTAATAGGGGTAACAAGTGGTGAAAAGTTTTTAATAAACTTCCGATAATAGTTGGCAAACCCTATAAAGCGCTGTATAGCTTTAAGTCCTTGGGGAAGAGGCCAGGACAGTATGGCTTCCAATTTAGAAGGATCCATGCTGAATCCCTGTTCAGAAATGACATACCCTAGGAATTGCACAGAAGTCTGGTCGAACAAACATTTTTCTAACTTGCAATACAGACCATTCTGCAACAATTTCTTAAGCACCATCCTCACATGAGTATGGTGTGACTTTAAATCAGGAGAATATACAAGTATGTCATCAAGGTATACCACGGCACAGACATGCAGTAGATCCCTAAGGACATAATTTATGAGGTCCTGAAACACAGCAGGAGCATTACACAGTCCAAAAGGCATGACTAGATACTCATAATGTCCACTACGTGTATTGAACGCTGTCTTCCACTCATCATTTTCCTTTATACGAACAAGGTTATAAGCCCCCCTGAGGTCTAGTTTAGTAAAATATCTAGAACCTTTGACACGATCAAACAACTCAGTGATGAGAGGGATAGGATAGGCGTTCTTGATCGTTATATTGTTTAAACACCTGTAATCTATGCATGGCCGTAAGTCACCCTCTTTCTTGGCAACGAAAAAGAAACCAGCACCAGCAGGAGAGGAGGACCTTCTGATAAAACCTTTCCTCAAGGATTCCCTTATATACTCCTCCATAACCTGATTTTCTTTTTCTGAAAGAGGGTAGACCTTACCCCTAGGTGGCATAGTGCCCGGTAAAAGGTTTATGGCACAGTCATAGTCACGGTGTGGAGGTAGCTTATCTGCCTCCCTTTTTTCAAAAACCAATGCAAGGTTTGCATACACAGAAGGGACAGAAACAGAAAGCGGTTTAGCCGTGGGCACATTGAGTAAACAAACAGGACGTACATGGGCCATACAGTCTTGTTGACAAGATTCCCCCCATGAGAGTATATCTAAACAACCCCAATCCAGTACTGGGTTGTGTTTAACTAACCAGGGAAAACCCAGAACGATGGAAGCAGTAGGGGAGTCGATTATTTGGAAGGTTAACCTTTCCTTGTGCAAAGCACCCACAGACATAACAATTTCTTGGGTTTCGTGGGTCACCAGAGGTTTCTCAAGTGGTCTACCATCTATGGCCTCAACGGCCTTTTGGATCAAAGTCAGGGCTGCGGTTTTAGCAAAGTATTCATCCATAAGATATTCTGCCGCACCTGAATCGATCAAGGCTTTGGTTGTTATAGTGGTTTTATTGACCAAAAGAGAAACCGTAATAAACGGTCTGGAGATGGACACATGAGGGGACAAAGACATAACACCCGAGGCCGACCCCTCTCTAGGCCTTAGGTGCTGGAGTTTCCCTGTAATTTAGGGCAGGCATTACAGTGGTGCCCCCTCTTTCCACAATAAAGACATAACCCCTCCCTTCTACGATATGCTCTTTCAGCCTCAGTTAACCCTGTAGCACCCAATTGCATGGGTTCAGGGGATGGTTGTGTAGGAGCGGGTAAAGCTAGTAATGCAGTACTGGGTAGAGCAGGTAACACCTGAGTATTCATCCGTCTTTGACTACGCCTCTCTCTTATACGGTTGTCTATAAAAATTATATAGTCTATAACATCATCCAGAAGAACAGGCAATTCCCTGGATGCTATTTCATCCAGTATGTAGGCGACCAAACCCTCCTGAAAGGCTGTTACAAGGGCATCATTATTCCAAACCACTTCAGCTGCTAGAGTGCGGAATTCGATAGTATAATCCGCTACGGATCTGCTACCCTGTCGAACCCTAAGCAAAGCTTTGCCAGCAGAGGCAACCCTACCAGGTTGATCAAACGTGCGTTTGAAAGCCGTCAAAAAATCTGCAAAGGACATAGGAGACGGATTCTCCCACATGGGGTTGGCCCATGCCAAAGCTTTCCCAGACAAGTGGTTTATCAAAAAGGCAATTTTGGATCTGTCAGTGGGATAGGAACGTGGATTCATCACCAAATGTATATCAATTTGGTTGAGGAAACCACGATACAATGCTGGATCACCGCTATAGCGCTGTGGCGGCGTCATATGAACTACATGTGCAGGAACGGGTAGCGGAGTGGGAATGGGTTCGGGCACAGCAGCAGCCTCCTGAACGGCAGGTTGCAAGTGTGCAGTACGAGCCAGTATGGTTTGTAAAGCCTGGGCAAACTGATCCATACGGTGGGCTAAACCATCCATTCTAGCCTCCTGATTAACTAATAGCTGTGGAATGTCAGCAGGTTCCATTATGGCCCTGTTGTAATGTCACGATTCGGGGAACCTAACACGCTAACAAGTCACAGAGAGGAAAAGGTGCCGTACCGGTCCTTAGAATGGCTGGGTTAAGCACACCAAGAATAGTCAGGACACAAGCCGAGTAAGGGGAGCCAAAAAACAGGAGAACGAGAAACAAGCCGAGGTCAAAGGGATGGAGAATACAGGAGAGTCGGAGAAACAAGCCAAATAATCGGTAACCAGAGAGCACTACAAGCAAACAGCTATACAGGTATCAAAGACCACAACAGGGCACTGAGGGGCAGGGAAGGTAAGTATATGAACCCTGTGGTTAATTCTGATTGGACAACTTCCAATCAGAATTAACAATCACACGTGGGAGATATCTATACCTCCCACTGTGATTGTCATACTGTGACTTTAACGCCGGGTCACGTGGCTGACCCCGGCGTTTGCATAAATGTGCTGTCTCCCAGCGTGCAGCGTTATACACGCTGCCGCCGGGGGACGAGAAGGAGGATGCGAGCGGCGTGCAAGGCAGTGAGGACGTCGCTCGCCAACATACACAGGAGGGGGAGACCGCGGGTGGCGAAGAACCAAGGGTGAGTGCTGTGAGCGGCTTGCAGCCTCCCCTAGCAGCCGCCCGCGGAACCCTGACAGGAGTCTAGCCAACTCCTTGGTTATGCACCCCTCCCTGTTACAGGTGCCTCATCTCAGGTCCCTATTTAGCCTTGTACTGCAGAGAGCCTCAGATGGAATTTTTTCCCAAGTAAGTGGTTTAATCTTATAAGAGCAGACATTAGACTGTGAGAGTAGGACCTGCCAAAGATGGGGTACATTGACGTTGTGGCAGGCTTATGCAATGTATGATCATATAATGTAACTAAATCCCCATTATTATTTTTTTGCCTAGATTAGGTGTTTTTAAAAAAACTTTTAAAAACTAATAAAATCTGTCAACATTGAAGTTGCTGTTTAGTAGATAGGAGAGTGCGCTGGATCTTGTGTATTGTTTATTGTATAATATGGCCCCCAGCAGCACCCCATTTAAGCATGTTCAGGTGAGTGCAACCATCCCCCATGTTTGAGATATAGATATATATATATATATATATATATATATATATATATATATATATATATATATATATAGATATATATATATATATAAAAAAAAAATATATACAAACCAGTGCACTCGCTTATTAACTAAACAGAGATTTCAAATCCTAAATAGTACTATTTAAAAACACCTCACCTAGGTAGAAAATAATGGGGGTTTGGTTACATTATATGATCATACATTGCATAAGCCTGCCAACTGCATCAAAGTACCCCATTCTTGGCAGGTCCTACTCTAGCAGCCTAATGCTTGCTCTTATGAGATTAATCCACTTACTTGGGAAATGCTTCCTTACTGGGACTCTCTGCAAGTCAAGGCTAAATAGGGTCCTGGAATGAGACACCTGTGACAGGGAGGGGTGCAAAACCCAGGGGTTGGCCTAGACCCCCACAATTATAAACAAAGTCAGGAGGGCTGCACTCGCCTAAACATGCATATATTACAGGGTGCTACTGGGACCAAAATACAAAAAAATATACAAACCAGTGCACTCGCTTATTAACTAAACAGAGATTTCAAATCCTAAATAGTACTATTTAAAAACACCTCACCTAGGTAGAAAATAATGGGGGTTTGGTTACATTATATGATCATACATTGCATAAGCCTGCCAACTGCATCAAAATATATATATATATCAGGGGCGTATTAGCCGCGAGGCAAACAAGGCATTTGCCTTGGGCGGCTTTTTCCAGGGGGCGGCAAAAAACGCCGCCCCCAAATGCCCAGGGCAAATGCCTTGTTAGCCTTGCGGCTAACTGACAAGCCCTCTGGGCGGGCGATCTGCTGGGCGGCGTTGGCGGACGGCTGGCGAGGGAGCACTTCCTCTGAGCTGTCTGCTCAGCTCCCTCGCGCGCGCCGCAGAGTGAGGCTGGGAGCCTGAATATGACGTCATATTCCGGCTCCGCCTCCCAGCCTCACTCTGCGGCGCGCGAGGGAGCTGAGCAGACAGCTCAGAGGAAGTGCTCCCTCGCCAGGCGCCCGCCAGCGCCGCCCAGCAGCCACTGGACCACCAGGGAGAAATGGGAACCCCCCCCAGCATTCCCAAAGGTAAGGAGGCTGGGGGGGTTAAATTAAAAAAAAAATGTGTTAAATATGTGAGTGAGTGAGTGAGAATTTGTGTATGTCTGTTAGTGTGTGTGTATGTCTGTTAGTGTGTGTGAATGTCTGTGTGTGTGTGTATGTCTGTGTGTGAATGTCTGTGTGTGTGTCTGTTAGAGTGTGTGTGTATGTCTGTGTGTGTCTGTGTCTGTCTGTTAGTCTGTCTGTGTATGTCTGTTAGTGTGTGTGTATGTCTGTTAGTGTGTGTGTGTATGTCTGTTAGTGTGTCTGTGTATGTCTGTTAGTGTGTCTGTGTATGTCAGTGTGTGTGTCTGTTAGTGTGTGTGTGTATGTCTGTTAGTGTGTCTGTGTATGTCTGTTAGTGTGTGTGTATGTCTGTTAGTATGTGTGTGTGTATGTCTGTTAGTGTGTGTGTATGTATGTCTGTTAGTGTGTGTGTGTTTCTGTTAGCGAGTGTGTGTTTCTGTTAGCTAGTGTATGCGTATCTGTAAGTGAATGTGTGCGTATTTAAAAGGCGGGGCGGGGGAAGGGTGGGGGTGGTGCGGGTGGGGGGAAGGGTTGGATGGGGTGGCGCGGGCGGGAGGGGGGCGCCTGAGTTTTGTCCTGCCTAGGGCAGCACAAAACCAGGATACACCACTGATATATATTTGGGAGTCTAGCCAACTCCTTGGTTTTGCACCCCTCCCTGTTACAGGTGCCTCATCTCAGGTCCCTATTTAGCCTTGTACTGCAGAGAGCCTCAGATGGAATTTTTTCCCAAGTAAGTGGGTTAATCTCATAAGAGCAGACATTAGACTGTGAGAGTAGGACCTGCCAAAGATGGGGTACATTAACGTTCTGGCAGGCTTATGCAATGTAGGATCATATAATGTAACTAAATCCCCATTATTATTTTTTTGCCTAGATTACCGTATATACTCGAGTATAAGCCGAGTTTTTCAGCACATTTTTTGTGCTGAAAAACCCCAACTCGGCTTATACTCGAGTCAATAGTCTGTATTATGGCAACTTACATTGCCATAATACAGACAGGGTCTGGGGGGGCTGTGAGAGAGCGTTACTTACCTCTCCTGCAGCTCCTGTCAGCTCCCTTCTCCTCCGCGTCGTCCGGTCAGCACCTCGGTCAGCTCCCAGTGTAAGTCTTGCGAGAGCCGCGGCTGAACCCCCACTGAACTGCCAATGCTGGACCACCAGGGAAGGAGAGCCCCCCTCCCTGCCATATATCAAGCAGGGAGGGGGGACAAAAAAAATATATATTAATAATAATAATAATTACATTAAATAATAATACAAAAATAATAATAATGAAATTAAATAAAATAATAATAAATAATAATATAAAAAAATTAAAATAATAAAAAAAATTACAAAAAATTGCCCACCCCCCACCAAGGCTCTGCACACACACACACACACACTGCACTCATACACACACACACTGCACTCACACACACACACACACACTGCACTCACACACACACACTGCACTCATACACACACACTGCACTCATACACACACACTGCACTCATACACACACACTGCACTCATACACACACACTGCATTCATACACACACTGCACTCATACACACACACACTGCACTCAAACACACACACACACTGCACTCATACACACACACACACACTGCACTCATACACACACTGCACTCATACACACACACACTGCACTCATACACACACACTGCACTCATACACACACACTGCATTCATACACACACAATGCATTCATACACACACTGCACTCATACACACACACACTGCACTCATACACACACACACACTGCACTCATATACACACACACTGCATTCATACACACACACTGCACTCATACACACGCTGCACTCATACACACACGCAACACTCATACACACATGCGACATTCATACACTCACACTGCATTCATACACTCACACTGCATTCATACACTCACACTGCATTCATACACACACACTGCATTCATTATACACACACTGTAAATAAATATTCAATTAATATATTTTTTTAGGATCTAATTTTATTTAGAAATTTACCAGTAGCTGCTGCATTTCCCACCCTAGTCTTATACTCGAGTCAATACGTTTTCCCAGTTTTTTGGGGTAAAATTAGGGGCCTCGGCTTATATTCAGGTCGGCTTATACTCGAGTATATACGGTAGGTGTTTTCAAAAAAACTTTTAAAAACTAAAAAAATCTGTCAACATTGAAGTTGCTGTTTAGTAGATAGGAGAGTGCGCTGGATCTTGTGTATTGTTTATTATATATATATATATATATATATAAATTAATTCTTTTTCCTTATAACTCTTTTTATCTTTGGCCCCAAAAAGGCCAAACTAAAATCCAGAATTCCCAATACAACAAAAAAAAGACGACTTATTTTGAGAAACACTGCGCTCTGTGGAAATGCATTTCTTGCTATGAGAGTTCAGTCTGTGGCAAGCCCTCATGGGGTGAAGACGGATTCATTTTATTGTGTCGCTGTTTTTATTTTTTTGGGGGACATCTGTTTTTTCTTTTTCTTTTTTTTTTACAGGTATTAGTTTTATTTGCCTCTAACATTTATTAGGGTGAGTCGGAGCAGGTAGGGATCTTTCTTTTTAATGGAGAGTTGCTTGGGGCACCCTACCACCTTGGAAGTGGGTGGACATGCCATTATTTGCAAGGGTGGAAGATGTCATGTCCATCCCCCTATTGTGTTTCTAGAACCCACATCTGCTGCCCATGGGTGGGATAGGGTACGACACTAAGCCCTCCCCATAAATAATATAACTATGGCTCCCAACTGTGGTCAATGGGTGGGGGCCAGGGAAAAATATTAGTTTCTCCCTTATATTACACGAGCCCCTTCCCGCTGACATGAGTAGGAGAAGGGGGTGGATAGTGATTTGTCCACCCCCCATTATTTTTTTTTATGTCCGGTGGGGGAGGGGAACATTGTTCCCCCTGTTATGTTACAGGCCTTACCACATCCCATCTTGTTTAAAAATTGAGATTAGTATGTACATAGGCTCTATTGGGAGCTTGCAAGTGTATGTTTAGGCAGATTAGAGTTTGTAGCTCTGATGAGATACAATTATATGGTAATGAATGACTATAATAGAATGGATAGTTAATGTTTCAACTGTTACCACTAGATGTCACTGTTGCAATAAAGTATCCATATAAATTAGCCTACTGTTGTAGCAATTCTTCAGTATAGTAGCACATTATTTTCATTGGGTCCTTTCAAATCTGGGTGAATAGATATAAACCATGTGATGTCCCTGAAGGCATACAATAAATGCAGTATGGAGAAACTAACTAGTACAAACTATAGCCACCTGGGTGCTAATTCTCACTGGTATTCTCTCCAATACCAATATAAATAGTAATCAGAATAAGCAAGAGAATGCACACCAGAATACAAATTAAATACTCAACCAGGTTTAATAAACCAATAACAGGTTGAAATACAAAAATATATAAAGTGATACAAAATAGGCAAAAAATAATGAACAATACAATTTAGCAAAATTCTCACACGCCTAACAGGGCAGAAACAGGAATCAAAAATAACCCCCCCAACGTTTTGGCACCTCCTGGTTGCCTTTATCAAGGACGTATGTCCCTGAAGGCAAACACATTTTTAGGATCGCTTTAGCAACCTACAGCAATTTCGTCAGAGGAATAATAACTCTCATAAAACCTTGATCTAATTTATTAGAAGTGTGACCTACTTTTTAATTGCACGTGACACGTGAAGACTTTAAAATATTATCTCAATAAAATTTGTTGTACATAGTTTGTTATTTCAAATATACAAAAAGAATGAGAGGGCATTGTCAGTTACTGTTACAGGGTTAAATCCATGTTACCTCTGTTAACAATATGTACTGTAAAAAATGTTGTAGACCATGGATTCTAAACACTTTGAAATGTTGATAACTAGAGAGATCAGATTTCTGAGCTTGATCACAGGTCTAATTTGACCTTTTTCGGCAACCAGAAACAGTTTGTTCAAATAAACTTGCTTTAACGTAGAGGCATTTTGAATTTCCCCTTCTTAAACTAAAGGTTTCACCTTTTGATCAGGGATCCTAACTGCCTGTGACAAACTGATCAGACAAGATCAGGCGAGATTTGAAAAGAATGTGAGATAAATTCTATTTGATAACCCTTGAACAGTCTGAAGAATCCAAACATCAGACATTACTTCCAAGCTAAGAATACATTTGTGAGTCTGCCCACTTTTTTGGGAAAGAAGGAAGAAATAAAATGGGTTTTACCATGCTGTTGCTTTAAAGGGAAATTATTGTAATTGATGCCTCTGTTCCTGGGGCTCGTGAAGGGGGGTGAGGGGGACTTGAAGGTCAGCCTCCTCCCTACAGACTATGGACTCTGTCCCTGAACACTAAACAGTCACCAAAAAGGGTTATTATCACTGTGGGGTGTGTTTGTATAAGGGGACCTGGGTGCTTATTCTACCCCAAGCTGATGTTTGGTGAACCCTGGACATCACCATGAACTGCCACACCGAGGGACTGATCATGAAATACCCTGAGAGTCTATGGAACTATTCACCGGGATGGAACTGTGCTAGTGACCCAGTGAATCTTTGATCGGGTGTTGCTCTGTGCCCCTGCCACCAATCACAGTGCTCTTCAGGGAGGATGCTGGGGAGGTGAGGAGGCATCTGGGGATACCCTGGAGTCGTGGGCACTAACTTCCTGTGGACTCTAGGAATACCGTGAAACTTTACTGGGAGCAGCCACAGAACTGCATGGAACTCTGTGCCAGATTGGAGGATGTCCGTAACCTAGGGAACCTTTAAATTGCTGTTGATTGATCTAGGCAATGTTTGGACATCCGATAGCCCAGGGATGTATGGGGTATTAATGTACTGCATTATAGATGAGAAGGCACAGTAGGTGTGACATGTTATCAGTCTGAACTGTTCTCATCAACACTTATCAGCCCAGACAGCATGGTGCTGGGCAGCGGTTTGCATTGTATTATATTGCATTGCATGGACACCGCCTGCCGGTTCAGTATATGTCGATTGTATATAAATGTGTTTGAGTTGGTTCAATAAAGTGCACTCTGTTTTGTCTTTCATCAAGTCTACCGGATTCCAGCCACATTGAACAACACCAGAAAACTGAAATCTAGACGTGAATGCTTCAAATCTGGACCCAGAAGCATCAAAGCTCACTTTTTTTTTACAAATCTAGACCCAAATCGCAAAAGAAATCAGGTCTATTTGCCAACTGGTGACGCTAGCTGAAACATAGTTAAATAACCCTTGGCAGTGCGAGGGGTAGTTATGTGGTAGATGGCCAGCTTGGGTAAAAATTAAATTAAATAAAGAAAAACCCTATGGGCATATTCATATAAGGGAGGTTTGAAACTAGCACATGGGCAGCCATTGCTGTCCAGTCGTCCATTCCATGGGATGGGGCTTGTAAAATAAAATCTGGGTACAGATTCTCTAAATCTGGGCCTGGATGCTTTCCTATAGGATTTTTTTTAAATGCTGGACGTCCTCATGCAATGTGTGAGGATCTCCTGTTTCATTTCACAGAACTCTACAAAATGACAAGAAGCAAATCTAGTGGCTGTCTGGGAGACTAAAGGCATATCTGATGGAAGTGAGCTAAACGAATGAATGCGCACCGAATGAATGAGCCATTTATTATTCTGTTTGCTGTTTGACTTTTTACATTACAGACAGACAGTGTACGGCCTGTGAGTGTATGTATTACAAACTGCCGAACGAGTCATCCGAATGCACGAATGACTCAATGTGCGGTGCTCATTCATTAGTTCTGCTCACTCTCATTTATTTTTTTATTACAGGTATGATGGGAATGAGCTGTATGACCGTTAGTGCACCAAACTAATGGTCCATTCGTGCATTCGGATGAAGCGTTTTTCAATGCATTGCTTTAGCATAGGGACATGGGATGGGAGCCCAATGAATGAATGGGTTCTCAAAAACGAAAATAATATCATTTGGTGGTCAATAAAATTCCAGTATTACTTAAAGGGAACCTGGTGAAGCAGGCGAGGGAGCTAAAAAGGCTTAAAAGTAATGGGGAGGAGGGTGTGGGGGGGCATAGTCTGTAAAATAAAGAATGGGTATGGAAAGACTTATAAATAAATTATACTTTCCATCCGAAATCTTCTTTCTTGTAAACCTTCTTATCTTCAGCCCCCCCAAAAGGCAAATAAAAATACATAATCCCTGTAATTCTTGAAAATAAAAAAGCCAGATCTAGAAAAAAACAATCCTCTTTCACCTCCGCAAGGTAAAATTCCCATGGAGAGTCTCGAAAAAAATTTAACTTGCCTATCACATTTTGGCCATTTTCACTGGATGGACGAAAAAAAACTGTAAAATTAGTTTGCTCACAATAAAAATGGTGTTGCTGACTAATGCAGTGCACAGACGAGGCCAAAATTGCTTCAACCGGTCTGCCGAGATTTAAAGTGAGTGTACAAGAGCAAAAGACTAATAAAAAAATTATGTGAAAAAAAGAAAAAAAAATAAGCAGTATAAAGTACAAGAAGACTAAAACACGGTAAGGGAGGAAGAAAGCTGATAAAAAAGCTTCTACTAATAAAATTAAAATTTCTATTTACTCAGTTTTGAGTTTTAAATTTGTGTTGTCGTGGATCCTAATGTTTATCCTATTTCTTTAGTTTCCCTCAGCTAACTCAAAAAGTATTAACCAGTTCCTAGTGAGATACAAAGATACATTATTTTTATTATTACTGACATCTATATATGCTGCCAGCACTTTTATTATACAGCACTGTCTGGTTGCCTCTCCCACTCCCTGTATGTTTCAGGACGTCAGAGGTCGCAAGTCACGTGACCCGCAAACTCTGGCTTCACCAAACATGCTCAGAGTGCCTCCTACTAGACACCAGGGAGGTCCATGAATAAGTGCACGGGATTCCATTTAGTTCCTCGGGTAAGTGCTGGGGATACCATCTCAGTCCTGGGGTAAGTGCAGGGCATGCCAGACGTGATGGGGCAAGTGCTGGGGATGCAATCAGGGTGCCTGAGCAAGTTGTTGGGGGCACAGAGATGGCACAGAGCTGCTGGGGGCTGAACAATGGAAGTGATGCTGAGAGCAGAACGATGGCACAGAGAGACGGGGGGCAGAGAGATGGCACTGGCAGGTTGCTTGGGGGCACAGATGGCACTAACAGACGTTCTGGAGGCACATATGACTCATTGGCATGATATACAAATTGCATGAATTTACTGCTCTTTGGCATGATATACCTAGTTTATGTATTTGCTGCTCATTGTCATGATATACAAGGTTTATGTATTTACTGCTTATTGATATATGCCATGTTTACCCATTTAATGTTAATTGGCATGGTATATCAAGTTTATGTATTTATCACTTATTGGCATGATATACAAGGTTTATGCATTTACTACTCCTTGGCTTGATATACACTTGTAATAAAAATTATTCAACCCACATAAAAATCATGCTTATTGTAAAAATTTATAGATTTACAGCTGTTTGCAATGAGCAAATCAAACAAAAGCAATTAAAATAGCTCAACACAACAATTACTTTCCCCAAATTCAATTTAAAATGCAACCTATAATGACTTCTCCAGTCTCAAAAGTATTCAACCCCCTGAATGAATCCCTCACAACTGCACAAATATTGCAAAACAGGTGTTGTCTCAAGCACACCTGATGCAACTAATTAAAGGCTTCATCAGTTGCATCGGGTGTGCTTGAGCTGGAACACTTGAAATACCTTAACTGGCTAGGGGTATATTGAGTGTCACGTTTGACTAGATGTTAGAAATATGGCTAGGTCAAATGAATGGTCCTCAAAGTTAAGAGAAGAGATCATGCAGCATGTGGAAGGCAAGATGGATTCATTGATGTATCAGGAAATCCTGGGAGAAAACTTCATGCCATCCGTGAGGAAACTGAAGCTTGGGCATCATTGTACCTTCCAACACGACAATGATCCCAAGCCTATTCCACCAATGCTTGGTTGCAGAGGAAGTCCTGTAAAAGTCTGCAGTGGCCATCACAGTCACCTGATTTGAACCTCATAGAAAACGTCTAGTGGGATTTGAAGAAGGCGGTTGCAGCGTGCAAATCCAGGAATATTACTGAACTGGAGGCCATTTCTCAAGATTCCTCAGGAACGCTGACAGAAGCTGGTGTCTGACTTTGCATCTTGTTTGCAGCAGGCCATAACAGCAAAAGAGAGCTCTACTAAGTACTAAAGATGCTTGCCATAAAGGAGTTGAATAATTTTGAGACTAGAAAAGTCATTTTTCAGTTGAATTTGGGGAAACCACTTGAAGCATACGTTGTGTTGAGCTATTTCAACTGCTTTTGCTTGATTTGTTCATTGCAAACAGCTGGAAGTCTGTACAATTTGACAATAAACCTAATTTCCATTGGAGGTTGAATAATTTTGATTACAACTGTACAGGGTATATGTATATTATGCATTAATAGCATTTCCTTGCTGGAAAATCCTTCAGAACTCCTTTTACTAATTGCTTGCCTGGTTGGAGAGATCTTCCTTATTGAATAGCGATGTCCAAGTGTGAAGTGAGCAGGACAACTGCTCCCCGGGCTGCTCTCTAACCGCTTTTCACATCTAAATGCCCAAGTGCATAGCACTTTAATTCTTTCTATTCAGTTATCCTATGTCTAACAACACATCTATTTTGTTTGTGCACTTGTGTCTATTGCTGAAGCTAACAGATGGGCTGGTAAAATTGCACTATGGGCTGCTAAATTGAATTACTATTACCGTCAACTAAGTGGTCTTACATTTTACTGTAATTACTCCTGGGGAATATGAATCTTAATTAGCTAGACTGTAAACACGATTAAACAAATAATCTGAGATTATTGCAGGGAGCGGCTTGTCTTATGGTTGGCTATTTGATTAATTAGCTAACATTAAACATTACACTTTTCTGAATACAATCCCTGTTCTCGTGGTTAGTCATTTCTAACTTTCATGATTTATAAGCACCTTAACTGAAAAAGAATATCTTCAAGCAAGATACGCTTAAATTGAACACTGAATTAAGACTCTTATTTATTTGCTTGTCATTTTGTTGTTAGGTTTTAGTTTGGTCATCATGTGATTGCATTGTTCTCAAACTGAACTTGCGGCTTGCATTTAGCGATCCAGGACACAAGCGTGCATGGTTTAAAGTGCTATAATGCATACGAGGTGTCGATCCTTTGATTTAGCGAATTATGATTTTACTTAATATGAAATCTATATTCACAAGCGGGATTATACTGCTGTATGCTGTTACTACTGGAGCTTGTATAAAGCTCTATGACATGTGAATGGACATTTTTTCATTTGGATGTATGTTATCCACCCTTTTGTAATATACTGCACTATTGCTTTTTCTTTCTTGTTTTCACTTTCTCTATTGCATGTGCACGCTGTGGTAGAGCCAAGCAATACAAGAATCAAGATTACCTGGTGAAAACCTGGGCTTTATCCTCTTGATCCTCCCAGAAATTTATCTTCTATGTTGGAATTCTTATTCTGTAATTATTTACAGTGGTAGACAACATCTGCACTACTTTTACTCTGTAATTAGGCACAACCTGTATGCTGTATTTTGTATAGTTATCCTTTCTCTTGAGCATAGAGAGGGTTCCTTTTTCTTCTTTGCTGCCTACGTTATTCTGCTGTCTATTTTTTAGCGTTGATCCACCCTTTTTAATTTTATTGCATTGTTTTAATACCTGCAAGCATGCTTAAATTGTAATGTCACCCCTGCTTCCAAACACTGCAGGAAGTTTCAATGGGTCGTATCATACCTACAGTCAGAGAGAGGGTAGAATTGAATGGTCACTTCCATTATACATTAGCAAGCCAGATAATGATAAAGATTGCTATAACAGGTTTAAATACCTTTGTTTTAGAAATACATGATTTAACTGTACGGTAAGTGGGCATTATGCTCAAATGCAGACATTCTTTTTAAATTATTTTGCCATTTTTAGTTCGCTGTACTGCTAGTAAAGACTTTAGGGTCCTTATAAAAACATATAAGCAAGGTATGTGGCTTCTTTTAGTTATTTTATTTGTCACAACTACTGTATGTAACTATATATCACTAACTGTGTGTTAGTTATACTAGCATTTTAGAATCTGTGTGAAATATTGCAAGATCAAGCATTAAATACTACAAATTTGTGACGAACAGTGTGTTTTAAAAAGGCGCGTTGTGTTAAATATATTTGTGATTAATAATATTGAAGCAACTGTGTTACACTCTGTGGATATCCCAGAATCCATTAGCAAAAAATCCAAAAAAATACAATTTAATGTTTAGGTGATACACCCCACCACCCAAATATTAAAGTAAATAAATAGACACTTACCCCTCAGACACATGGGGTTAAGATAGAATATATGAAAAATAAAAACATAAAACAATAAAAGTATGATTTGAATACCAATCCTGTTCGTGCCGTGGCTGCATCTTGCAGCCGCTATGTAAATTCCCACGGTATTAGGAAGCTATTTACTATTAGGCGGAAAGGCCAATTTTGGTTTTTCAGCCTAATAGTAAATAGCTCCCTAATACCGTTTCAGACAAAAGTAAAAAAACTGCAGTTCATGAAAAAAGAAAAAAAAATGTATTTAAACCGTGTTTATTGCTAAGGGAGTCTGCAGAAATGCGGTAAGTCTGAAACACGATGCCTGTCTGAGCCCATTTACATATCAACCTGGGAAATCAGGGATCGTTGCGGAAACACAATTTCTCTTGTTTCTGTGCCCATGAAGGATCTTTCAAAGTCCAACTTGAGATATGCAGATAAACTAGAAACAGTCGTTTTTCTTTTTCCTATATATTCTTAGTAATTAACATGGAAACATATTTCTTTTTTTTGTCCCTGTAGTTTTTGCATGCAAATCATTGGTGATTCGGTTGGAAACTACCTGATTGATTTGCATTTATGATAATGTATATCATGACCACCGCGATGACCGTGGGCTGAGGCCGGCAGGGGAGATCACAGGCTATCCGAGCGCCGGCCCTGCTGTGTGCCTTTATGGGCCGGTGGGGAGATCAAAGATGGCTGGGGGGGAGAGGACCCGGTGGAACTCTAACCTGCAGCTCCGCCGGGTTCCTATCGCGAGGTCAGAGCGTTGCCGCGTTTACCACAGTAACGCTCAGATCTCGCGAGAGTGAACTCTAGCCCCGCAGGGTAGAGTTCACTCACTACTAGGACCACCAGGGACTGCAGAATGGCCCCCTCCCAGGCTAAAGGTAAGAAGGGAGGGGACTATATATATATATATATATAAAAAAAAATTAAATAAAAAAAATACATATTTAATATATTAAAATCTGTTCCCCCACACACAATCCCTCCATATTCACACCACACCCACACACCGCCCACACACACACACACACTCACTCACACTAACACTAACAGCACCCTCACATGATAAAGCACCCTCACACACAAAACAACTCCCCCCCCCCACACACACACCACACTCATACACACAACATCCTCACACACAGCACCCTCATACACACACACACACACACATCACCCACACACACACCACACTCATACACACAGCATCCTCACACACAACATCCTCACACACACACAGCACCCCTCTTACACACACATTGCACCCCTCAAAGATGGCTGGGGGGGGGGGAGAGAGGATCCGGTGGAACTCTAACCTGCAGCTCCGCCGGGTTCCTATCGCGAGGTACCACAGCAACGCTCAGATCTCGCGAGAGTGAACTCTAGCCCTGCAGGGTAAAGTTAAATTCTTTATTTTTCTTGTGCATGTAAAGACATTTAACTTTTTGTCTTGCGATGCCACAACAGCATTAGCAAGCTGATTAAGAACAGTAGGTTTAACATGGCATGCGATTTGACAGCACATTTTTATATTGATATCAGGCTAGAGCCGCAAACATTTATGTAATGATAAGAGATACGATTTCAAACTAAAGGTTATATTTCAAGCGTAGTTTCACGTATGGTTAATAATAGGCATTTGCATCAAATGTATAAAACAAGCTAAATACCAGCTGAGTAATGTCGTCTAGTGTACTGGTTTATCGTCGTGGTTTTCAGGCTTAAAATACAAAACAGACATTGCCCCTCAGGGGTATAAGAGTGAGTAGAGGTGTCCCCATAGGTTGTCAACATTACATCTTGTCAAGAGTGAGTGAGAGTAAACGAAGGTAAAGACAAAGAGTTAGGTCAAAATAAAGGATACAATTTTAAACTAAAGGGTCAGAGAGTGTCAGCACAGTCAGACATACGGTTAATCATAAGCTTTTACATCAGTGCATATCAATGTCGCTTTGGGTCATTAAGAGATTGAGCTTGATCAAGACATGCTACGCTAATCACAACAGCATTGTGTGTACCAGCTACAGGCTTAACCTGTTGTTGCACCGCTTAGCATAGAGTCTCAGATGCAGTGTGAGTGAGGAGAGCAACCAATAACACACTAACAAACATAGATAAACTATAAGTGAATGCGGAAAGTCCGCTGTACCGCCTAACAAGGATCCCTAACAGGATTTCAAGTACTGGTCTGCGGTCTGTCCATTACTCGCCCCCTATGTTGTGCATGGTTCTCTGCCGAACGTCCATAGCTATAGGGGTCTTTCATGTTGGCATGTAGCAGTCAGCCGACTCCCATCGTGGGAACCTTTATTTCCTGTAGTGCCGTTATGCGATGCTCCTGGTTTCTGCTCGAAGACAGTCCCTGAAGGTGGGTGGACTTTTTAGGGCAGTGTATGGCGGCAATCTTGCTCCTGTTTTGGTGTGGGCCCTGTGACATGTCGGCATGTTCCAGGTGACCGCTGGAGGCCGTTTTCTTTTCAGGCTGGCGCCTTTCACCGGACTTTTGTTGTGTTAGAGGGATTGCTTGGCGTCGTGAGAGCGGGAAGTCTCCTCTGCCCCGGACTTGAAGTGGAGCCTGTGCCTTCTTGTCACAAGCCTGGGTGCTGGAGTGGCCCAGGGTCGTCCCTTTTGGGATAGTGCGGTAAGCTTTGCTGGTCTGAGTAATTATTTGTCTCGCTGTTCTCCGCCTGTGTGGCTGACACTTATGGGGTGCCTCCCTAGTTGCTCCCAGCCCGGGAGGGCCCGTATCGTGGGGGTTCATAGTGTGAGTTTGCTTTGCACTCTCAGGTGGGGTCTCGGTTCCCCTCACTCTGTTACCCCTTTTCCGTGCGGGCGGCGAGGGGAGAATTGGCGCTGGTTGTAATTGCTGCAACCATTTGGCCCAGAAACGGTCAAAGAGTTCATCTATTGGGTCTTTAGCATGTTCGTTGGCGTTTGGGGTGTACTGGGTCTCTCGTCTGTCTCGTGTAGCTGAGTCATGCAGCACCGCCATCTTGGCGGCCCCCGCCGCCACGTTGCTTGGGAGGACTGCTGGAGCTGTCGATTGGTGTGGCGTGCGGGGTCCCCCAGCTGACGGAGACCGGGATGTCCCCCACCGGTCCAAAGGGGGGGGGGAGAGCGTTTCCTTGTAGCTTGTGGGTCGCTGAGTCGGGCGGGAAGGCGGCCGTCCTTCCCCCTCACCGTCTCTGGTAGGCCCAAGTCGGCCATTGCGGATCCCAGACAGGCTGTGCATCGAGTGTGGTATCACTGGGTGCATAGACGCTTCTTCCTGCTCATGGGCTTCGTTGCAGATTTGTCGCCTCTCTGTGCCCCGAGTGAGTGGCCCAATTGGGCCCTTATCGCAGGAGCTCATGCTGGGTGCGTCCTGTCGGTTCGCTTGCTCCGCTCCGCCCCCCTGCAGGGTAAAGTTCACTCACTACTAGGACCACCAGGGACTGCAGAATGGCCCCCTCCCAGGCTAAAGGTAAGAAGGGAGGGGACTATATATATATAAAAAAAAATTAAATAAAAAAATACATATTTAATATATTTAAATCTGTTCCCCCACACACAATCCCTCCATATTCACACCTCACACACACACACTCACACTAACAGCACCCTCACACACACACAGCACACTCACACTAACAGCACCCTCACATGATAAAGCACCCTCACACACAAAACAACTCCCCCACACACACACACACACACCACACTCATACACACAACATCCTCACACACAGCAACCTCATACACACACACACACACACACACATCACCCACACACACACCACACTCATACACACAGCATCCTCACACACAACATCCTCACACACACACGGCACCCTCATACACAGCACCATTACACACACAGTACCCTCAAACACACACACATACACACACAGCACCCACACAGCACCATTACAAACACAGCACACTCACACACACACACACATACATAATATATAAAAATAGCCCTCAGTGAGTTAATGGACAAAGAAAATTAGAAACATAGAATGTAACGGCAGATAAGAACACCCTCACACACACAGCACGACTCTTACACACACATTGCACCCCTCACAAACAGACACATGAGGCACCCTTCCCACATACACTACAGCACCACTCACACTGCACCACTACACACATTATGCTCCAGATACATGCTAGATCCCTTACTCAACTCTGGATCATCTAATCTACACACGCACGCACGCACGCATACACACACTAGATCCATATATACACTCTGAATCCTCTACACACACACACACACACTATCTCCTATACACACTCTGGGTTCTTTACACACTAGATCCCCTACACACACACACTGCACCACCTACACACACTACACCTACACACTACATTCCTGACATACAAACTCTGGATCCCCTATGCACACACTACATTTCTAGTAAGCAAACACATACTACATTCTCAATACAAAGTCTACACAATCTCTACAACCCCTACACACACTACGTCACCTATATACACACACACACACACTCTCTACAGCCCGTAGCCACACATATTACACCACAAACACGAATGAATTCGACCTATTTGCACAATACCACACCACAATCAGCTCACTCTACACACACGCAATTCCATAAGCAGGCTCCAAACACATGCACATGTCCTCTGGTATCCCACTTATGGAGACACCAGAGACAAGTTAAAAGCAAACACAGCGCAAGCATGTTATTAAATTTGCTTGTGCTGCGCAGAACAAATACAGGGCCCTTTTCTCATGCTAGAGTTCTTCAGCGGGGCTCTGCGCATTGAACCAACATGCTCACTTTGAGAGGGGGCGTGCTTGTTATTATTGATGACAAAACACACCCTCTCTGGCCCGCCCCTTCTCAAAGGGCCGCTGTGATAAAAAAATGTCCGGGCCAAATTTTTTTTCCCAGTTCGGCCCTGATATTGTCACTATCTCTTACCTTATTCTATTGCGCCCATGTGGAGCAGGATCCAGGGCAGACTCCTCTTCCAACGAGACCAGCATGTCCCACGCCGGACGCTGGAGTCACACCCCTTTTTATGACACAGTGAATGCGGGCCGACGTCATTAAGCTATTTACGTGGTCCCGCATCATGAATAGCAGCCCAGAACATTTTGGGGGGTGTGGCCTTAAAGCAAAAGACACCTTTTGCCTTGTTCCTTGCCCTATTGTGGTTCCTTGTGTTCCCCTATTGTGGTTCCTTTTTGATTCTCCTTGCATATTTACTGTTGTTTCTGTGTAGTGACCCTTTCCTGTTTTCTGGTTCACTGACTCGGCTTGTATTTTGACCTCCTGATTTCTGGTATCCTGACCCGGCTATTCTTGTATCGTTCTCCTGATCTCTGGTATTCTGATTTTTGGCTATCCTCTGACAACTCTTTTCTACCTACGTTAAATCCGACCATTCTAAAGTTCGGTAATACGTGCTTGGATTTTCTGTGGGGTTTACATACTGCGTGCTGGGTTATCACACGACCGTGACATATATTGACTTTCAATATTAAAACCTTTGGTAATCCCAAACGCCCAATAAAAGGATTATTTAGATCTTAGGTATTTAGGAAAATAATGTTTAATCACATCACATAAGAAGCATCACATAAGAAGCATAGAATATATTGAATAAGCAAATTGGTGTATTGGTGGGCCCATAGGTTGATAGCGGGAGTTGATCAGAACTTAAGAACGGCCTGTGATAGGTTCAGTTCCAAGGTGATGCTTGTGGTGTTTGTACAGATTTTAAATGATTTGACAGACTTTCAGTTATTCAACAACCAGGGGCCCATATGTTCTAAAAATCTCCTCTTTTTCTTTCCAAATCAAAATACAAAGCTACATACAAAGCTACATGATCAAATAGTTAAAGTAAGACATTTATTTAGGATTGCCGTAATATAGGAAGTTCACCTGTAATTCAAAACCTGACGTTTTGTACAAATATTTTAGTATGTTTGGTGGAATAAACTAGCTTTCGTGGGAACTCATCCTCCCTAAACTGGTTTGCTCATATTTTCCAGTCTGTCCAGTACATATTACTATCAACGTACTGTCAGACATAATATGCCCTATAATTATCCCTGCAATACAGAAATTAGTCAGTTCCTGCAGGAATTGTGCAGTAAACACTGCCTCTTTGAGAGAAAAAGCAGTGTTTACATTACAAAGTTTACAACAGTGGAGCACTTATATATTAGCCCAGTGTTATATTGTGCACCAAAGTGTAATATTATAGCACTTAGCTGGGATTTTTTTCGATTTTTGTATTGGTATCCTCTGTACCTTTAAAACATAAAATTGCATATAGTGTAATATTGTTATTTTTATGTGGGCACAGGGAAGAAAAATTGGAACAACTCACATATTCCAGAGCTAATATAACCTAGCTCTGGTGTGGACTGCTTTTAAGTCCGTTGTTGGGCGACCTCCCCCTCTTTTTATTCCAGTGCTGGTGTAGGTCCAACGTTACCTCTCAATGGAAAACAATATATAGTGAAGGTCCACTAGACATAGGTTGCAATTATATTATAAGTGGAGATATACTCACAAGTGTAGAGCCTGTATCCTGGCTCAGTAAATCAGCTTAGTGTAGTTTGGGACTACACACCCATCTGTATAGATGCCGGAGACTCAAATTAGGTAAAAAAAGTATTATTTTATTATCCAAAGCAAAATAAAGATATAAAAATACAAATACCAAATATATTAAAAAGCCTATTTAGTAAAGAAACGCGTTTCACCGTTCAATTCGGCTTCCTCAGTCTTCTGAGGAAGCCGAATTGAACGGTGAAACGCGTTTTCTTTACTAAATAGACCGCCTCCTTGGCTGATATAATCAGAATTAACAATCTCAGTCAATCCAATGCTTTCCTATGGGGAGATGCTGATAGGGAATGCATTGTGATTGGCTGAGATCATCACTTTTGATGTCTAATGTAAATCTAAAGGTGGGCGCATATTTCTGATAGTCTAGTGTATTTGCTTTCTAAATGAGGCTACAGCACAAATACTTCAACAGCTTTACTTGGATCAATTGCTGCTCTTACTTTTTTTTTTTTTTATATATATATATATGGGATACTGGGAAGAAAATTCGGCCCGGGCATTTTTTAATTACAGCGGCCCACTAAAAAGGGGGCGGGGTCAGATAGGGTGTGTTTTGTCATCACCAATTACAAGCACGCCCCATCACAAAGTGAGCATGTTGGCTCAATGCTCTTCCAGGGTAGACCATGCGCAGAGCTCTGCTGAAGAGCTCTGGCATGAGAAAAATACCCTGTATTTGTTCTGCACAGTGCAAGCAAATTCAATAACATGCTTGCACTGTGTTTGCTTGAAATTTGTCTCTGGTGTCTCCATAGTTGGGATACCAGGAGACAAAAATGCTAGTAAAGCATATTGTGCAGTGTGTGTGAGGGTGCTGTGTGTGTGTGTGTGTGTGTGTAAGGGGTGTAGTGTGTATTCGAGAGGGGTGCAGTGTGTGTGTGTGAGGGGTGTAGTGTGTGTGTGAGGGTGCTATGTGGGTAAGGGTGCTGTGTGTGTGTGCTGTGTGTGAGTGGGTGCTGTGTTTGCGTGAGGGTGCTATGTGCGTGTGAGGAAGCTGTGTGTGTCAGGGGTGCAGTGTGTGTGTGTGTTTGAGGGTGCTGTGAGTGTCAGGGGTGCAGTGTGTGTGAGTGAGGGTGCTGTGAGTGTCAGGGGTGCAGTGTGTGTGTGTGCGTGTATGTGTGTGCTAGTGAGGGTGCTGTGTGTGTCAGGGGTGCAGTGTGTGTGTGCTGTGCGTGTCAGTGATGTAGTGTGTGTGTGTGTGTGAGGGTTCTGTAAGTGTTAGGGGTGCAGTGTGTGTGTGCTGTGAGTGTCAGGGGTGCAGTGTGTGTGTGAGTGAGGGTGCTGTGAGTGATAGGGGTGCAGTGTGTGTGCTGTGAGTGTCAGGAGTGCAGTGTGTGTGTGTGTGCTGTGAGTGTCAGGGGTGCAGTGTGTGAGTGAGGGTGCTGTGAGTGTTAGGGGTGGAGTGTGTGTGCTGTGAGTGACAGGGGTGCAGTGTGTGTGTGTGTGAGTGAGGGTGCTGTGAGTGACAGGGGTGCAGTGTGTGTGAGTGTGTGAGTGAGGGTGCTGTGAGTGTTAGGGGTGCAGTGTGTGTGCTGTGAGCGTTAGGGGTGCAGTGTGTGTGTGTGCTGTGAGTGACAGGGGTGCATTGTGTGTGAGTGTGTGAGTGAGGGTGCTGTGAGTGTTAGGGGTGCAGTGTGTGTGTGTGCTGTGAGTGTTAGGGGTGCAGTGTGTGTGAGTGAGGCCGCTGTGAGTGACAGGGGTGCAGTGTGTGTGAGTGTGTGAGTGAGGGTGCTGTGAGTGTCAGGGGTGCAGTGTGTGCTGTGCGTGTCAGGGGTGCAGTGTGTGTGTGTGTGAGTGTCAGGGGTGAAGTGTTTGTGTGTGAGTGAGGGTGCTGTGAGTGTTAGGGGTGCATTGTGTGTGTGCTGTGAGTGTCAGGAGTGCAGTGTGTGTGTGTGTATGCTGTGAGTGTCAGGGGTGCAGTGTGTGTGTGAGGGTGCTGTGTTAGGAGTGCAGTGTGTGTGTGCTGTGAGTGTCAGGGGTGCAGTGTGTGTGTGAGAGTTAGGGTTCTGTGAGTGTTAGGGGTGCATTGTGTGTGTGTGTGCTGTGAGTGTCAGGAGTGCAGTGTGTGTGTGTGTATGCTGTGAGTGTCAGGGGTGCAGTGTGTGTGTGAGGGTGCTGTGTTAGGAGTGCAGTGTGTGTGTGCTGTGAGTGTCAGGGGTGCAGTGTGTGTGTGAGAGTGAGGGTTCTGTCAGTGTCAGGAGTGCAGTGTGTGTGTGTGTGCTGTGAGTGTCAGGAGTGCAGTGTGTGTGTGCTGTGAGTGTCAGGAGTGCAGTGTGTGTGTGTGCGCTGTGAGTGTCAGGAGTGCAGTGCGTGTGTGTGTGCTGGGAGTGTTAGGAGTGCTGTGAGTGTCAGGGGTGCAGTGTGTGAGTGTGTGAGTGAGGGTACTGTGAGTGACAGGGGTGCAGTGTGTGTGAGTGAGGGTGCTGTGAGTGTCAGGGGTGCAGTGTGTGTGAGTGTGTGAGTGCGGGTGCTGTGAGTGACAGGGGTGCAGTGTGAGTGTGTGATTGAGGGTGCTGTGAGTGACAGGAGTGCAGTGTGTGTGAGTGTGTGAGTGAGGGTGCTGTGAGTCACAGGGGTGCAGTGTGTGTGCTGTGAGTGTCAGGAGTGCAGTGTGTGTGTGTGTGTGTGTGCTGTGAGTGTCAGGAGTGCAGTGTGTGTGTGTGTGTGTGTGTGTATGCTGTGAGTGACAGATGTGCAGTGTGTGAGTGAGGGTGCTGTGAGTGACAGGAGTGCAGTGTGTGAGTGAGGGTGCTGTGAGTGACAGGGGTGCAGTGTGTGTGTGAGTGAGGGTGCTGTGAGTGACAGGAGTGCAGTGTGTGTGAGTGTGTGAGTGAGGGTGCTGTGAGTGTTAGGGGTGCAGGGTGTCTGTGAGTAAGTGAGGTTATATCCCCCTCCCTTCTTACCTTATGCCGCCGCCATCCATCCCTGGTGGTCCTAGTGGTGAGTGAACTCTAGCCTGTGAGGCCTCGCGAGAGGAACCCAGCGGAGCTGCAAGTTAGAGCTCCGCCGGGTTCCTCTCCTGGCTGTCTCTCCCCCTCTCTCCCCGCCGGCAGGCGGAATATATTGCTTGTGGGCCGGTGAGGGAGATCTTTGATCGGCCAGCTGTAGACTACTGCAGGGCCGGCACTCGGATAGTGCCGGCCCTGCAAAGACCGGCAGTGAGATCCTGTGATCTCCCTGCTGGCTTCGGCCCATGGCCACTGCGGCCCACCGGGCATTTGCCCGGTGTGCCCGATGGCCAGTCCGGGCCTGGTCCTGTTACTTCCTGGTTTGGTTAGCTCAGTGGAACTAAACTCAAAACTCAGCAACTGCCCAGGGCACCTGCCTTGCAAAGACTTCTCATTGATTTTGCATTGGGAAGACTGATTTGACAGCCACAGAAAGACTTGGCGGGGTTAAAAGGGGAGGGCTTGCAAAGGATGCAGACAAGAGAAATGCAACTTTTGCAAGTTGTTTTTTAGATATACCCTCAAAGAAAATGAAAACAAAAGCATAATTAAAGGCATACATGTTTCCATTGTTGGTATATTTACTAAACAGTGATTTTATAAACCATCCTGATTTAGTTTCCTGGTACTAGCAGGGCGCTGTCATCAAGGAGCACAGTGGGAGCCTGTCGTTGTGTGTGTACTCGGATACTGCAGATTGCGCGTCAGCAGCACTTCCTGCATGGTAGGGGCAGGGCCGGCGCGTCCATAAGGCGGCACAGGCGGCCGCCTTAGGGCGCACGGGCTCTGGGGGCGCAAAATTTCAGTGACCGGCAGGAGGGAAGCTCTCCCTCCTGCCAGCCACCATCTCGGCCCCCGGCGCGGCTGTGCTGTGCGGAGATCAGGCGCGGCGAGGGAGCTCTAATCTCACCGCTCTGCTCCCTCGCGCGCTGTCTGCTGATTACCGCGGGAGCCGAAATATGACGTCATATTCCGGCTCCCGCGGTATCAGCAGACAGCATGCAAGGGAGCAGAGCGGTGAGATTAGAGCTCCCTCGCAGCGCCTGATCTCCGCACAGCACAGCCGCACGCCGCTCAGCAGGACCCCAGGGAAGGATGCATCATCCACACCAGCTCTCCAGGTAAGGAGGCTGGGTGGGAAATGTATATTTATTAAAATAATTAGTGAATGTATGTGATGTGTGTCTGTGAGTGTCTGTGAGTGTCTGTGTGTGTGTCTGTGATTGACAGTGTGTGTGTATGTGAGTGTCTGTGAGTGACAGTGTGTGTGTCTGTGAGTGTCTGTGTGTGTGTCTGTGAGTGACAGTGTGTGTGTCTGTGAGTGACAGTGTGTGTGTCTGTGAGTGTCTGTGTGTGTGTCTGTGAGTGACAGCGTGTGCGTCTGTGAGTGACAGAGTGTGCGTCTGTGAGTGACAGCGTGCGTCTATGAGTGACAGCGTGTGTGAGTGAGTGCGTCTGTGTGTGTGCATGTGAGTTTAGGAGTGTGTCTGTCAGTGTATGATGAGTGTGTTTGTCAGTGTATGAGTGTGTCTGTCAAATCAGTGAGAGTATGTTTGTCATTGAGTATGTGTGTGACTATCCGTGTGTCTGTCAATGAGTGTCAATGAGTCTGTGTCTGTCAGTGACGTCTGTGTGTTTGTCATTGAGCGTGTGACTGTCAGTGTGTACAGAGTGTAGCGGAGCAGAGCGCAGTACAGGAGCTTCTGTTTCCTGTACCTGGCCAGACTGACAGGAGGTGCTCACAGAGAGAGCACTCCCTGTCAGTTCGGCCGGGTACAGAAAACTGAAGCTCCTTTAGGGGATCTGCTCCGCTAGGCAATGCAACAATAGAGGTAGAAGGCACACCAGGAAGGGGAGTGTAACCACTAACGGGGTGTGGGGTGCACCAAGGGACAGGGAGGGAATGGGAGAGAAACACCAAGAGACAGGGACAAGAGGGGGGAGGGGAGAAGAACACTAAGGGGCAGGGAAGGGACCACTATTGGTCGGGGAGGGGAGAGGGGCTGGTTAAGAGGCACATAGGTGAAGATGTTTTTTTTGGGGGGGCGGAAAAATGCATCTTCGCCTATGTACCTAAAAATCCAAGCACCGGCCCTGGGTAGGGGCCAGCCATAGAATGAATTTGTGTCCACAATGAAGAGAACAGGTGTAGAAGCAGCTACTATACTAAATTTCTACTTGAGGAAGAAGGAAATATCTAGACTTTTTCTGTGTGATGTCAATGTCCGCCTTTTGGCGAAACAATTTGTAAAAGATGTTTACTCAGCCTGGGTAATAAGTGGCATACTGACTTCGTAGCAATGATTAGTTTATCGTTTAGTGAAATAGAAAGCTGCTAATTTTGACAGGCTGCAGAAAAAAAAAGGTAGATAATAGGCAAGAATACCTAAATAAGAAAATTGTCCCTAAATCAGATAATTTGGTTGAAGGTTTGAACTTTCAAGAATTGTGGTGAATTTAAAACCAAATTGCAGCAGATGGCTTGGTAGATCAGGCAAATGACTCATGCACATGGTCAGCCCCGCATCAGGTAAACACCATATAAATAATTTCCTGAAACATGGTGATGGCATTGGCATGAGTCATCTGTGACGGAGCTCAGCACTCAGCTTGAATGTCTCCGTAAAATGTTCCTCTCTTTCAGCACTGGATTACTGGAGTGATACCTGTTATACAGTGGCCAAACAAATTTAGAAAGGGCCCTGGTGCAAGAAAATATGTGGTCCCTCGTCTAGTGCAAGAGTGGCCAAATGGTGGATCCCCGTCTGTTGTACAATTCTAATGATGCTTTGCCAGCTGGGGATCTACTAACACAAATATTCACACACATACATACATACATACATAGACACACACTGACATACATAGACATATACATGTTATGAGTTTTATATTTGCAGCCACTCTCCTGTTAGCTTACCTTTTGTGTCCAGGAGGGTGGCTTACTTGGGGTCCTGCTGCTTCTGACTGAGACGGATAGCAGCGAGCATGAGCGTCTGCAGCACCTCACTCCTGCCTCTCTTCCCCAAGCTGCCTGTGTGCACCATTGCTGGCGCCTCCTTCTTCAGGCACAATGCTTTTCATATGAAGCAGGGAGGAAGAGACTGGCTGTCACTTCCTCCTAGCCTGCCGATACTACAGGGGTCCTTATTCAGCAATACCCATCAGGTGGCTCTAAGCAGGGGAGGGCTGGCAGCCTTAGGCCTGGGGGGCAAATCCAGTCTAGTGGCCCATTTCACCAAGAGGAGAGTAAAAACACCTTTCCCATGTGATTGAAAGTGTGTGTGTGTGGGGGGGGAAGCAGTCACCTAAACAGACAATCAATGACAGGCACACACACTTGCTGATTTGGCACACACTAAAAAACACACACTCACTGACAGGCACACGCACACACTCACTGACAGGCACACAGACACACACAGAAAGACACATTGTTACAGGCATACTGACTCAGACAGACAGACATACTGACACACACAGGCATACTGGCTGACACAGACAAATTGGCACACACACAGAGACATACTTGCACACAGACATACTGACACACACACAGAGATACATACTGGTACTCACACAGACACACACAGAAAGACACACTGTTACAGGCATACTGACTCAGACAGACAGACATACTGACACACACACACACAGGCATACTGGCTGACACACACACAGACAAACTGGCACACACACAGAGACATACTTGCACACACAGACAGACATACTGACACACACACAGACAGACATACTGGCACACACATAGACAGACATACTGATGCGCACACACAGACATACTGACATACTAACGCACACACAGACATACTGACATACTGACGCACACACACACACACACACACACACACAGACATACTGACATACTGACTGACACAGACATACTGACACACACAGACATACTGACACACACAGACATACTCATACACACAGACATACTCATACACACACACACACAAACTTTACACTTTTAAAACCAGTGGACAGGGGCTGAGTAAGGGGACAGGAGCTGAGAGGGGGGAAAGGAGCAGGGAAAGGGTGGGACAGGGGCTGACCAAGGGGACAGGGGCTGACCAAGGGGACAGGGGCTGAGGAGGGGGACAGGGGCTGAGGAGGGGGGACAGGGGCTGAGGAGGGGGGACAGGGGCTGAGGTAGGGGACAGGGGCTGAGGAGGGGGGACAGGGGCTGAGGTAGGGGACAGGGGCTGAGGTAGTAGCTGACTAAGGGGAAGGGGCTGTCTAAGGGGAGGTGGGGACAGGGGCTGAGGTGTGGACAGGGGCTGACTATGGCTGAGGTGGGGACAGGGGCTGAGGAGGGGACAGGGGCTGAGGAGGGGACAGGGGCTGAGGTGGGGACAGGGGCTGAGATGGGGACAGGGGCTGAGGAGGGGACAGGGGCTGACTAAGGGGACAGGGGCTGAGGAGGGGGGACAGGGGCTGACTAAGGGGACAGGGCTGAGGAAGGGTGACAGGGGCTGAGGAGAGGACAGGGGCTGACTAAGGGGACAGGGACTGAGGAGGGGACAGGACTGAGGAGGGGAATAAAAAAAACACTTTGTATCTCCCCCCTCCCTGAGTCTTACCTTAGGCCAGGGAGGGGTGGACAGCAGCCAACAGGAGCAGCAACCAGCAGCAGCCAGTGAAGTCGTCATCTCCTGACTGCACTTCCACAGACTGCAGGAAGAGTGAGGTAAGTTTAAAAATCTGACTCCTCAGCCAGAGGCAGGGCCGGAGCCAGAGGCAGGGGATTCAGATTTTTCCTTTTTTTGCTGGGTGCGGGTGGCCCTGGGTTTAGGGCGGCCTGGGGGCATCTGTTACAGCTGTCCAATTAACAAACACAATGATTGAGAGGTTGGAGAAGGAATTAAAGGAAATAGAACAACAGAGAGATGCATATAGTGCTAAAATCACTGAACCCCAAAACCTAGTCATGGAATATAATATAAAACTAAAGAAAATACAAATAAATGGAATGATGAGATTCCTAAAGTATGCCCAGGCCAGTCTTATTATATATCTGAGAGCACAGAACCAGTGCTGGGAACAAAACACAAGGGAAATGTGCCAATTGTAAATTGTGTCCCACAAGCACCTATAATAATAACTGAACACTTTAATGCAAGATAAATGCCTACTAGCTTCTCTAGACAGACAAGGACTATGTCAATCACAGACAAAGAAAATTTCCAGAAATGGTGTGGAAGTATGCCAACTGACGACTTTAACACCTTTACACATTGGTTTATGAGGAGAGCAAATAGAGCTAAAAAGGAGGTATTAACTTAGAAGAATGGATAGAACTGTTAGAATATGCTATGGGTCCTTTGGCTAGCAGACTATTTGGATTTAATAACAGTGTGTCTGAGCAGGCAGGAAGAATTGCTGCAACTAATTTCTATCTACTCAGCATAGAGAAAGAAATAGCTAATATTACTATGAGGCCAACAGATGGTCCTAGAGAGGTAGCCCAACGGTTATTGTTCTGGTCTACATTGCGCCAGCCACAGCACTCTATGATGTTGGGTTCACCAGAACTCATAACTAAAGTAATGATAGCCCTTCCCTGGGAGTGTCAAGAATTTGTCAGGCTTTTTGATCCAACACCAACAGACTTAGAAATGGTACTAACTAGAGCTGACAATTGGTGGATTAAGCATCCTTCCTCAGAACAGGCCTTCTCTGTTTCAGCCATAAGAACATTCAAGGTTGACTATGGTAGAGATATAGATGGTAAATGGAATAACCAGAGGTGGGATGTACCCCAGAACAAGAGGGATAATGAAAACTGGAGACCAAAACAGGACTTTGACAAAAGATGGAGAGATCCACAGAGGGACCATAGGAATAGGGACAGTGCTAAAGGAAGCAATGCAATGGGAGAAATAAATGGCAGGAGCCTCAGGTAATCAAAACTAAATGGAATAATAATAACTGGGAGAGGCTAAAAATGGACAGATAATAACTGGGAAAATCACAGTTGGGGAGAAAAACATAGAAACAACAGGAACACTTATTGGGAGAATAATTGGAGAAGCAACCCTAGATGGGATGAGCATCAGATCAATAGACAAAATTGGGATAATTGGAGGAATAAAGTAGGGCAATGTTTCCCAAACCAGTCCTCAAGACCCACCAACTGTCCAGGTTTTGTTAGTATCCCTATTGGAATAAAACAGGGAAATGCATAAATCCTGGATTGTTGGTGGGCCATGAGGACTGGTTTGGGAACCACTGAAGTAGGGAATAGATAATACTGGGACCTGAAGACACAGACTGAGAGATTGGAGGCAGACGTGAAAGCGCTTAGGGAACAGATGAGAGAGGAGGGAAAGATTGATCAATTGGTGGGTCCCAGCAATTAATAACTCCCATGATGTTTTTTTTGTTGTTCTCTTCATCTGTATGTATGTTTGTTTTTCTTTTGTTTTGTTCTTTCTCTCAGACTTCCAGTCTCCCATATAGGTATCCCATACAGTCACACACAGACAGTTACAGGTAGTCACACACAGTTACAGGCAGACAGTCACATATACAGTCACAGGCAGACCAAACACACACACATAGTCACATGCAGACAATCACATATACAGTCACAGACAGTCACATATACAGTCACAGGCAGTCATATACACAGTTACTGGCAGACTGTAACACACACACGCAGACAGTCTCACACACACTGTTACAGGCAGACAGTCACACAGACAGTTACTGGCAGACAAACACGCACACACACAGTCACACACACATTTATGCAGTCACACAGAGTTACAGACAGACACACACAAAGTTACAGACAGACACACACACAGTTCAAGGAAGACAGTCACACACACACACACACACACACACACACACAGTTACAGACAGTCACACACACACACACACACACACACACAAACATGCAGTCAGACACAGTTACAGGCAGTCACATACACACACACACACACAGTCAAACAGACAGTCACACACACATATGCAGTCACACACAGTTACAGGCATACAGGCACACACAAAGTTACAGACAGACAGACACACACACGCACAGTTTAAGGAAGACAGTCACACACACAGACAGACACACACACACACAGTTACAGGCAGACAGTCACACACACACACACACACACACACTAAGATGCAGACCGACACACAGTTACAGGCAGACAGTCACACACACATGCAGACACACACAGTTACAGGCGGACAGACACACACAGAGTTACAGACAGACAGTCACACGCACACACACACTCACACTAAGAGGCAGACAGTCACACACATACACACACAGACACACTCACACTAAGAGGCAGACAGTCACACACACACACACACACACAATCTGACGCCTGGAGGAGGAGTGGATTCTCTGAAGTCCCTCCCTGAAGTCTGTTAGTTGGGGAAGCAGGGACTCCTTGCTTCCTCTCCATGTGCAGCTGTGTGGGCCGCCCAGTGCCCCAGCTGCCATGGCAACCTGAGGCCACACACCTCATACATGCCTGGCCCTGGTCATGATACCCCCTACCTGGTGGCACCTGGGACGGACCACCCCTCTCCCCCCAGCCTCCCTCTTAGTATGCCACTGGCCTGTGGTTCTGGAACTCATAGCTTGAACAGGGTTATAAAACAAAAAGATATTCTACAACTGTTGTTTAATGTTTTATAACTTTATTGGTTTTTATTATCCAGGCTTTGTATCCGTAATACGCCTTTGCAAATACTAATGGAAGCATAACCATCTGTTCATCAACGAAAAAACATTGACACTAAAATATGAATTGTAAAATGTAGGCAACTATAGCTGTGTTCTCAAATTCTGCTCCTTTTCAAACTTGGCTAACTTAGGCTAGTTTTTGCAATTTGGCTTTCAAATCACCATAACTCACTATTTAATGAAGAAATATCACACTGCCACCTTTTTATATAGATCTGTAATCTTAGGTTAAAACAACAGTAAGCTTGAAAGGACAGATTGGGCTATTCATTTGATAGAAAGGGAATGGGAAACTTGATAAGAGAACTATTATCATAGATAAGGAAACTGGTCAGAAGTTGAAAAAGTAAACAAAAGATGTAATAAAAAAATAATTGTAGGCAGGCACAAGATGCAAGATCCCTGTGAGATAATTAGGTTAATGTGCTTATGGTGCTGGGAGTGTCCAGTCAAATTTGTCTGCTAGAAAACGTTCAGATGAATAAAAGGATTAAAAAGTATTGGTTTAGCGTGATGATAATGGGAGATTATTTTGTGTGTAACCTTATTGACACTAATTAAAGTATGATAACCAGGACCGTCTTTAATATTGCAATCATGCCTTTCACCCCAACACATTGGCGGAACTAAAATAGAAAGAGCCCTGGTGCAAGAATTTCATTGGGCCCCCCATTTGCAAGGTTGGACAAAAGGTAGAATGTAAGCATGTTTTTGTATGGAGTATGTTTGTGTGAATGCGTTTGTATGTGGTGTTGGAGTTTGAATGCAAGCGTGCATTTATGTGTAGTGGTTTTTTTTAATGCTGGGGTGTGTTTATATATAATTTTGGTGTTTAACACAGAGGTGTGTTTGCATATAGAGTTTATGTTTCAATGCAAGAGTGTGTTTGTATGTAATGTTGAAGTTTGAATGGAGAGAGTTGTATTTGTATTTAATGTTGGTGCTCAGATGCTCAGACACAATGGTACACACACTGACACACATGCAGATACACAGATACACACACTGACTACATACCGAAACGCACACATACACAAACTGACAACATAAAGATACACAGACAAATACAGATACACAGACAGATAAACTGACAGACGTACTGGCACACACAAATACATACAATGACAGATACTGACACACACACACTGACACATACTGACACACACAGACACATACAATGACAAACATACTGACACACAGATACATACACTGACAGACATACTGACACACACAGATACGCAAACAGACAGACATACTGACACATACACTGATAGACATACTGACACACACATGGGCACATACACTGATAGACATACTGACACACACACAGACACACTGATAGACATACTGACACACACACACGGGCACATAAACTGACAGACATACTGACACACACAGACACACACACACTAACAGACATACTGACACATACATTCACATACATTGACAGAAATACTGACACACACACAGGCACATACACTGACAGACATACAGACACATACAGATACAAACACTGACAAACATACTGACATACACACAGTCATACAGACAGACATACTGACACACACACACAGACATACTGATACACAGAGTTACATACACTGTTAGACATATTGACACGTACGCACGTACACAAAGACTTACTGACATACATAGATACACAGACAGACATACTGACAGTAGCCTCCTTAAAAGCTGTATAGGACAGGTATGCCTCTAAAGAGATTCGGAGCTAATCAGTTCCACATTCTGGACTCAGCCCTTACAGCTCCCCACTAGCAACATGCATGGTTCTTTCACAACCGTCTAGTGATTATATGACATAATCTGAAGAACGGAAAGATCAAAGAATCAAATAGCTAGATTATTTCTCGCTTGTGGGGCAAAGTACATGTCCGCATTAAGGAAGTCAGTTAATATTTCACGTCATAATTCAGTAAATTCATAAATTCTGAAGAGTTTCAGTATTTCGCCAGAAATCTCTCTATTAAAAGTACAATGCAAAACGTGTTATATTTCTTATATCCAACTGTTCATCCATCTTCATAACTCAGCCAATCCAATGCTTTCATATAGGGAAGCATTGAGAGGCTATTGCTCATGTGCAGTGCTATTAAGCATCTTCTCATAGAGATGCAGTGAATCAAAGCATCTCTATGGAGAACGAACAAAGCCTCCTTGCAGAGCGTGGAGACGCTGACTGTAGGTGCTGCACACTCTGCAGCACTGACCCAGAAGGCACCCCTAGTGGTTGTCGGAGTGACTGCCATTAGAGGTGTTACTAGGCCCCGATATAAACACTGTCTTTTGTCTGAAAAGACAGTGTTTACATTGAAAACTCTGCAGGGACAGGCCACAGACACAAAAAGTGCCTGGATCGGTTGTACCCAGCCGAAGAAATCAGCCAGACTGTGGCCATTTACCCATTCGGCAAGGAATTCCAAGCGGCCACCTGCTAAGGACCGATCTCCAGGAAAAGCGTCCTTCTGCCTTCGGATAAGGGACCTCCCCCTGGCTGTCGTTTGCTTTGATGGTTCTTTATCTCCTCCAAGTTGAGCTCTCCTGACGGACTTGGTAACTGTACCATAACAAGTGTAAGTTGCACCGGGAAGCCGCCTCATACTTAACTGATTTAGAGTTCTAGGCGGTTAATGCCTAGTTCCGCTAGAGGTGTCGCGGCTGCCCCGGTTGCACAGAGCAGCCGAAGGATAGAAAATGAGAGAGGTCCGATCAAATGGGAGTGGATGTGAAAGGGGAAGAGCCAGGGAAATTGATTGCACTCTTCTAGATTAAGTTAGAATTCTGAGTCCTGCACTAGTTGGTAGCATGAACAGAGCAGACTCCATCACACATTAAGCAGCAAGTGAACAGTCAGGTCTTGAATTTTATGTATTGGAAGCTGAAAAAAAAATTGGCAAGGGAAGAGATCTGAGTAACTTTGACAAGGGCTAACTAATGATGGCTGGGTGACTGGGTCAGAGCATCTACAAAAAGGCACATCTTGTGGGTTAGTGCTGTGGTTAATACCTACCAAGAGTGGTGCAAGGAAGGACAACTGGCGAATCAGCGTCAGGGCCATGGGTGCCCCAGGCTATTTGATGCACATGGGAAGCCAAGATTAGCCCATCTGGTCTGATCACACAGAAGAGCTACTGTAGCTTAAATTGCTGTCCACCTATACAGAAAGCGCCATTAATGGGGAAATGAGCGACAGAAGTAGACCATGGAGCAATGGAAGAAGATTGTCTAGTCTGGTGAATCACGCTTTTGTTTTAGATCAGTTGGATGGCCGCAGGGGAGGGCTGGCAGCCTTAGGCCTGGGGGGCAAATCCAGTCAAGTGGCCCATTGCACCAAGGGGAGAGTAAAAACACCTTTCCCATGTGATTGAAAGTGTGTGTGTGTGTGTGTGTGGGGTGGGGGGGGGGGGGGAGAGCAGTCACCTAAACAGACAATCAATGACAGGCACACTTGCTGATTTGGCACACACTAAAAAACACACACTCACTGACAGGCAGACGCACACACTCACCGACAGGCACACAGACACACACAGAAAGACACATTGTTACAGGCATACTGACTCAGACAGACAGACATACTGACACACACAGGCATACTGGCTGACAGACATACTGACACACACACAGAGACATACTTGCACACAGACATACTGACACACACACAGAGATACATGCTGGTACTCACACAGAAACACACAGAAAGACACACTGTTACAGGCATACTGACTCAGACAGACAGACATACTGACACACACACACACAGGCATACTGGCTGACACACACACAGACAAACTGGCACACACACAGACATACTTGCACACACATAGACAGACATACTGACACACACATAGACAGACATACTGACACACACATAGACAGACATACTGACACACACACAGTCAGACATACTGACACACACACAGTCAGACATACTGACACACACACAGTCAGACATACTGACACACACACAGACAGACATACTGGCACACACACAGACAGACATACTGATGCGCACACACACAGACATACTGACATACTAACGCACACACAGACATACTGACATACTGACTGACACAGACATACTGACTGACACAGACATACTGACACACACAGACATACTGACACACACAGACATACTGACACACACAGACATACTCATCCACACACACCCAAACTTGACACTTTCAAAACCAGTGGACAGGGGCTGTAGTGGGGGGACAGGGGTGGTAGTGGAGGGTATAAGCTGTAATTGGGGGTTTAGGAAATGTACGGGGGGATAGGGGCTGAAGCAAGTTGATGGCTACAATTTGGGAAAGGGGCTGTGGTGTGTGTAATATGGGTTGCAATTGGGGGAGAGGAGCTGTAGTGGGGATGTTATGGGGCTGTGGTGGGGGGCATGGGGCTGTGGTGGGGGGCATGGGGCTGAGGAAGGGGGCAGGAGCTGAGAGGGGGAAAAGGAGCAGGGAAAGGGTGGGACAGGAGCTGACCAAGGGGACAGGGGCTGACCAAGGGGACAGGGGCTGACTAGGGGGCCAGGGGCTGACTAGGGGGCCAGGGGCTGAGGTAGGGGACAGGAGCTGAGGTAGGGGACAGGAGCTGAGGTAGGGGACAGGGGCTGAGGTAGGAGCTGACTAAGGGGACAGGGCCTGACTAAGGCTGAGGTGGGGACAGGGGCTGAGGAGGGGACAGGGGCTGAGGAGGGGACAGGGGCTGAGGAGGGGACAGGGGCTGAGGAGGGGACAGGGGCTGAGGAGGGGACAGGGGCTGAGGAGGGGACAGGGGCTGAGGAGAGGACAGGGGCTGAGGAGGGGGCAAGAGCTGACTAAGGGGACAGGGGCTGACTAGGGGGACAGGGGCTGACTAGGGGGCCAGGGGCTGAGGTAGGGGACAGGGGCTGAGGTAGGGGACAGGGGCTGAGGTAGGGGACAGGGGCTGAGGTAGGAGCTGACTAAGGGGACAGGGCCTGACTAAGGCTGAGGTGGGGACAGGGGCTGAGATGGGGACAGGGGCTGAGGAGGGGACAGGGGCTGAGGAGGGGACAGGGGCTGAGGAGGGGACAGGGGCTGAGGAGGGGACAGGGGCTGAGGAGGGGACAGGGGCTGAGGAGAGGACAGGGGCTGAGGAGGGGGCAAGAGCTGACTAAGGGGACAGGGGCTGAATAGGGGGACAGGGGCTGACTAGGGGGCCAGGGGCTGAGGTAGGGGACAGGGGCTGAGGTAGGAGCTGACTAAGGGGACAGGGCCTGACTAAGGCTGAGGTGGGGACAGGGGCTGAGATGGGGACAGGGGCTGAGGAGGGGACAGGGGCTGAGGAGGGGGCAAGAGCTGACTAAGGGGACAGGGCTGAGGAGGGGAATAAAATTTTTTTTTTTTTTTTAAAGTGTATTTACCCCCTCCCTGAGTCTTACCTTAGGCCAGGGAGCAGCAGCCAACAGGAGCAGCAACCAGCAGCAGCCAGTGAAGTCGTCCTCTCCTGATGATGTCATGAGGAGGGGCCGTGACTTCCTCTACTCTTCTCCCAGACTCCCCAGCGGTCCTGTGAGAAGAGCAGTGGAAGTCACGCCCCCTCCTCCTGACATCATCAGGAGAGGCCGGCCGACTCCACTGACTGCAGACTGCAGGAAGAGTGAGGTAAGTTGAAAAATCTGACTCCTCAGCCAGAAGCAGGGGGTTCAGATTTTTCATTTTTTTGCTGGGTGTGGGCGGCCCTGGGTTTAGGGCGGCCTGGGGGGCAATTGCCCCCCTGCCCCCCTTCCCAGCCTGCCCCTGGATGGCCGGGTGCAAGAGATGGCAGCAGGATGTACTATAGGAAGATGGCAGTCTGGCGGAGGCGGTGTTATGCTCTGTGCAATTTTCTGCTGGGAAAACTCAGGTCCTGGTATTCACGTGGATGTTACTTTGACATGTATTACCTAATTAGAGATTGTTGCAGGCCATGTACACACCATTCATGGCAATCGTATCCACTGATGGCAGTGGACTCTTTCAGCAGGTATTAGCAGTAGAAAGAGGGAAGTGCTCATGCCATTGTACAGAACACTGGTGAGACCTCACTTGGAGTACTGTACACAGTACTGGAGACCATATCTCCAGAAGGATATTGATTCTTTGGAGAGAGTTCAGAGAAGGGCTACTAAACTGGTTCATGGATTACAGGATAAAACTTACCAGGAAAGGTTAAAGGATCTTAACATGTATAGCTTGGAGGAAAGACGAGACAGGGGGGATATGATAGAAACATTTAAATACATAAAGGGAATCAACACAGTAAATAAGGAGACTATATTTAAAAGAAGAAAAACAACCACAACAAGAGGACAGTCTTAAATTAGAGGGGCAAAGGTTTAAAAATAATATCAGGAAGTATTACTTTACTGAGAGGGTAGTGGATCCATGGAATAAGGCCAGGTGTGTGTATGTACAAGTACATATGTATAAATAAAAATACATCTATATTATTGATATGTTTCTTTTTCTAATTCAAATTATTGGTTCTGTCAGTGTTAAAAATAATAATTATACAGTGAGCATACTCACATGCAGACACAGACAATCTCACTGACACAAGCACACAAGATCATTGATACACAGGCTCACAGACAGACAATCTCATTGATACACGTTAGCTTTTTGACAGACAATCTCACTGATACCCACAAATAGGCTTACTGACAGACAAACCCACTGACACACACAGACAAGCTTACTGATACACACACACAATCTTAGTAAAAACTCTGACACTCACTACAGACAAACTCATTGGTATACAAACACAAACTTACTACAGACAAGCTTACTGTCAGACAGACTCACGCTCACTACAGACAAGCTCATTGACACACACATGCTCACTTCCAATACAATGACACACACACAAGTTCACTACAGACAAGCTACCTGACACATACACACACGCTCACTTACAGACAAGCTCACTGACACACATACACATGCTTAATACAGACAAGCTCACTGACACGCATGCTCACTACAGACAAACACACTACAGAAAAGCTTACTAACACACACACATGGTCACTACAAACTCACTGACACACACATGCTCACTACAGAAAAGCTCACTGACACACATGCTCACTACAGAAAAGCACACAGACACACACAAGCTCACTTACAGACAAGCTCATTGTCACATAATCACATGCTCACTGACACACACATGCTTACTACAGAAAAGCTAGCTGACACAAGCTTTCTTGCACGTAAGCTCACTGACACACACACATGCTCCCTACAGAAAGGTTCACTGACACACATGCTCACTACAGACAAACTCACTGAAATCCACAAGCTCACTACAGGCAAGCTCGCTGACACACACAAGCTTATTGACACACGTACACATGCACTACAAACAAGCTCACTAACACACACATCGAGCCTCCATTTTGAACTCTTTGTCATGTTCCTCAAACCATTTCTGAACAATTTTTGCAGTGTGTCCGTGTGCATTATCCTGCTGAAAGAGACCACTGTCATCAGGGAACACTATTACTAGGAGGGGGTGTACGTGGTCTGCAACAACCTCAAGATGGGGGTACATGTCACAGTAACATCCACATGAATGCCAGCACCCAAGGTTTCCCAGCAGAACATTGCCCAAAGCATAAAACGGCCTCCGCAGGACTGCCTTCTTCCCATTGTGCATCCTGCTGCCATCTCTCCCCAGGTAAATAAAACCCACCAGGTCATCCACCTGATCTAAAAGAAAATATAATTCATCAGACCAGGCAATATTCTTCCATTATTCCATGATCTAGTTCTGACGCTGACAGGATAAAATCATATAACCAACTCGCCATTTTGTTCTCAGCCTCCATTTTCTCGTTGAGTGCTCAAAGCTGCTTAATCATTTATATAAAGATTCAAAAACAGCTCATTACTAACTTGTTTGCTCAGATTACTTTGTATCTAAATTCACTCCTTACATATGTTTGCCTTTCGGAAAATGTTTTAGGAAATTAACATAAATAAAAATAATCAAAACTACTACAAACTATAACTTGCCTTCCCTGTCATGGCAGGTGATGTCGCTTTTGTTTATTGGCACAGAATAGCTTAGAACTATTAAATGCTTGGGTACTTTAGGAAGAAAGTACTGTTTGATATACTTCTGTTTCTTTTTGTCATGATATCCATGTGTGTGCTTGTTATCATTTTTATAGGTATTTCTTTTTCTTCTGATATGTAAATCATGTAAAATGCTACCATTGACCCATACGGATGCTACCCTTACCATGTTTACCAATATAAACCCAGAAAACCAGATTTGTATGCTAATATTGTCACTCCACCCACTCCTACTCAATCTGTAGAAGTAGAGATCCACTCAACACTTTTTCCCTTTTTAAAGCGCTTGTTATTCTTACAGAAGAAAAGGAGGGGCTAATAGGATAAAATCATATAACCAACCCGCCATTTTGTACTCAGCATCCATTTTTGTGTTTTCTGCTCAAATAAATGCTAACATTTTTAAATAATCATTTATATAAAGTATTAAAAAAATCTCATGACTAACTTGTCTGCATAAATGACTTGAGCCTAAATTTACTCCTCACAGATGGTTTAGGGAACACACCCACCCCATGTGTACAATACTAAGGGTTAAAAGTGTGTAGGGGTCTAAGCCTCTCTGTCTCTCAGAGATTTTACATTTGGTTTGTGTCAGGATCGGGACAGGGATCCAACACGCAGAGTACAAAGAGTGGAAAGGTACGTATACCGGGCCTTAGAATGGCCGGACTAACGTACCGAGAGTAATAGAGAATAGTCAGAGACAAGCCGAGGTCGAGGGAACGGGAAGACAGATAAGCGAGAGACAAGCCGGGTCAAGGGAGAACAGAGAAGCAGGGAAGTACAACAAGCCGAGTCAAAACCAAATAGAGCAAACTAGAATACCAGAGCACTGAGTGACTAGACAAGCTAGAACCACGACAGGGCAATGAGCTGAAGAGAGAAGTAAGCTTAAATACCCTGGCTCCGGATGGTAAGCACGCCTCTGACAAGTGCCGATTGGATATCGGACACTTGAGTGACAGGTCGCTCGTGATAGCGTCATGACGTCACGTATTGAGCGTCCTGCTAGAAAAGGACGTGGATTCCTCGCGGCCGGTGTTTAAGTGGCTGGATGAACCGCGAGGAACGGAGGAAACAGCTCGCCTGGACGGATAAACCATCAAGTCTCTACCTCCCTTAGAGGTAGAGGCCTCAGGTACCCTGACAGTACCCCCCCTCTCAGATACGCCCACCGGGCGGAAGGAACCGGGGCGAGATGGGAAGCGGAGGTGAAATGCTCTGCGAAGGCGAGAAGCATGAACGTCCTCCTGAGGTACCCAACTCCTCTCCTCAGGACCATATCCCCTCCAGTTGACCAGATATTGCAATTTTCCCCTTGAAATTCTGGAATCAACGATGGAGCTGACCTCGTACTCCTCCCGACCCTCCACCTGAACAGGACGAGGCGAGGAGACCTTAGAGGAGAATTTGTTGCAAATAAGAGGCTTCAACAAGGAGACATGAAAAGAGTTAGGAATGCGTAAGGCAGGTGGCAGAGCAAGGCGATACGCAACCGGATTGATACGAGTGAGAACCCTGTAAGGGCCTATGTAGCGAGGAGCAAATTTCATAGATGGAACTTTTAGTCGAATATTCTTAGTACTTAACCATACCCTATCCCCAGGAACAAAAACAGGAGCCGCTCTTCTATGCTTGTCAGCGTGTTTCTTGAACAACGAGGAACTATGTAACAGAATTTGCCGAGTCTGATCCCATAATTTCTTCAGGTTGGCGACATGATCATCAACCGACGGTATCCCCTGAGAAGAGGAAACCGAAGGAAAAATCGAAGGATGAAAGCCATAGTTCATGAAGAAAGGGCTAGAGCGAGTTGAATCGCAAACAAGGTTATTGTGTGCGAACTCCGCCCAAGGAATCAGACCGACCCAATCGTCCTGGTGTTCGGAAACAAAGCAACGCAGATACTGTTCGATCTTTTGATTGGTACGTTCAGCAGCTCCGTTAGACTGAGGGTGATAGGCCGAGGAGAAGTTCAATTTGATGCCCATTTGAGAACAAAAGGATCTCCAGAAACGTGAGACAAATTGAGAGCCTCTATCAGAAACAATCTCCGAAGGGATCCCATGTAGGCGAAAAACCTCTCTTGCAAAAATCTCCGCCAATTCAGGAGAAGTCGGAAGTTTAGGTAATGGCACGAAATGGGCCATCTTAGTAAATCTATCCACCACCGTGAGAATAACAGTCTGTCTCTTGGAAGCAGGCAAATCAACGATAAAGTCTATGGACAAACAGGACCAAGGTTTCTCAGGAATGTCCAAGGGGTGTAAGAGGCCACATGGAGATGCATGAGGTAGTTTAGTCTTGGCACAAGTCTCACAAGCTGCGACGAACTCCTCAATATCTTTTCGAAGTGAAGACCACCAGAAATCCTTGGATATCAAAGAGTATGTCTTGCGAATACCAGGATGACCAGCTATTTTACTTTCGTGAAAACATTGTAAGAGCTCCAGTTGAAGTTCAGGAGGAACAAAGTTTCTTCCCTCAGGAGTGTTTCCGGGAGCTAGATGTTGTGACTTCAAGATCTGGTCAAGTAGCGGAGAATGAATTTTGAGACTGGTATTAGCAATAATATTGCATTTGGGTACAATGGAGGACATAAGTGGTTCAACTGAAGCAGAGGGCTCATATTGGCGAGATAGCGCATCGGCTTTAGAATTCTTTGACCCAGGTCTGTAAGTCAGAACGTAATTGAAATGGGTAAGAAACAACGACCAACGAGCCTGCCTGGAGGACAACCGCTTAGCCTCTCCGATATAAGACAAATTTTTGTGGTCAGTTAGAATGGTAACAGGATGTAATGTACCTTCCAATAAATGTCTCCACTCTTTCAAAGCCTTGATAACCGCTAGTAATTCTCTGTCACCAATGTCATATCTGCTTTCAGTACCGGTCAATTTTTTAGAGAAAAATCCACATGGATGTAATGGTTTATCAACCCCCAACCTTTGAGATAGGACAGCACCTAAACCAGTCTCTGATGCGTCTACCTCAAGTAGAAAAGGCAGAGAAGTGTCGGGGTGAACTAAAATTGGAGCGGAAGCGAAAAGCTCCTTGAGAGTTTTGAACGCAAGGAGAGCTTCAGTAGTCCAATTCTTAGTATCAGCCCCCTGTTTGGTCATATTAGTGATAGGTGCGATAATGGAAGAATAGCCCTTAATAAAGCGCCTATAATAATTAGAAAAACCAATAAATCTCTGTACGGCTTTAAGACCTTTGGGTAAAGGCCACTCTAGAATGGATTGGAGCTTATCCGGATCCATCTTAAATCCCTCCCCAGAGATCACATAGCCGAGAAAGGTTACCTGGGTTTGATCAAAGCTACATTTCTCCAACTTGCAGTACAAGCCATGCTGGAGAAGCTTGTACAAAACCCTCCTGACTTGCTTGTGATGAGTCTCAATCTCACTAGAATGAATGAGTATATCATCTAGGTATACAATGACGCAATCTTGCTGAAATTCCCTAAGAACCTCATTTATCAGATCCTGGAATACAGCTGGCGCATTGCATAACCCAAAAGGCATAACAGTATATTCATAGTGACCATATCGAGTATTGAATGCCGTCATCCACTCATGTCCCTGCTGGATTCTCACCAAGTTATATGCCCCTCTGAGGTCTAACTTGGTGAAAATTGTAGAGCCCTTCAAACGATCGAAGAGTTCGGTGATCAAGGGAATCGGGTAGGCATTTTTAATGGTTATCTTATTCAAGCCTCGATAATCAATACAAGGTCTCAAAGAACCATCTTTCTTTTTAACAAAAAAAAATCCAGCCCCGGCAGGGGAGGAGGACCTCCTGATGAATCCCTTGTCTAAATTCTCGTGAATATACTCCTCTAGAACTGAGTTCTCTTTTGTAGATAATGGGTATACATGACCTCTGGGAGGCATGGTACCAGGGAGTAGGTTAATTTTGCAATCAAAGGACCTGTGAGGAGGTAAGGTATCGGCTTTCTTTTTGTCAAATACTGCCTTTAAATCTAGATACTGAGGCGGAATTTGTGTCTCTGTAGGATTGTCAGAGGTAGTCGATGTGTTAGTTAATCCGAGAGGTAAGACCTTCCGCAAGCATTTTTCTTGACAATTCTTTCCCCACGAAACTATCTCCCCTGACTCCCAATTAATAATAGGGTTGTGTCTCCTCAACCAGGAGTACCCCAGGACTATGGGAATAGACGGAGAAGAAATGAGCATTAAGGATATATCCTCTTTATGTAGGATGCCAACAGTTAAGTTAATCGGTATGGTCTCATGGAAAATAACAGGCTCAAGTAACGGTCTACCATCGATGGCCTCAACAGCCAGTGGTGTCTCTTTTAACTGGGATGGGATAGCATGCTTGGCAACAAAACCCTGATCTATAAAGCTCTCAGCAGCTCCAGAATCGATTAGTGCCATAGTCTTTACTACTCCCTTCTCCCACCTCAAAGAAACGGGTAACAGAAGCCTGAACTCTTTGTAGTTGTGAATAGAGGACAAAGTAGAAACACCCAAGGCCTGTCCTCTAGAGAAACTTAGGTGCGAGCGTTTCCCGAACGATTAGGACAATTTAGGCGTAAATGTCCTCTGACTCCACAATACATACATAAACCCTCCCTTCTTCTGTACTGTCTCTCTCTCTCTGTGAGATGAGTACTGCCTATCTGCATAGGTTCAGAAATACGTAAGTCCTCGAACTCAGAATTTTGAAAGGTAGGCGCTAGTTTAAAGGAGGGTCTACGGGTCCTATCTCGAGTGTTCTGCCTCTCTCTTATGCGTTCATCAATACGAGATATAAAAGAAATTAAATCCTCCAAATTCTCAGGGAGTTCTCTAGTAGCGACCTCGTCAAGAATTACATCTGATAACCCATTCAGAAACACATCTATATAAGCCTGTTCGTTCCACTTAACTTCTGCCGCCAAGGACCTGAACTCTAGTGCATAGTCCACAAGTGTTCGATTGTCCTGTCTAAGGCGCAACAGTAATCTAGCTGCATTGACCTTTCTACCAGGAGGGTCAAAAGTTCTTCTAAACGCAGCTACAAAGGCATTATAATTATAGACTAGTGGATTATCATTCTCCCATAAAGGATTGGCCCATCTCAGAGCTTTCTCAATGAGTAAAGTAATAACAAATCCAACCTTCGCTCTATCTGTAGGATAAGAGCGGGGTTGTAATTCGAAATGGATGCTAATCTGGTTCAGAAAACCACGGCACTTCTCCGGTGACCCGCCATAACGTACTGGTGGGGTAATACGGGAAGAAGCACCTACAGTGGCTACCTCTAGACCTGAGACTGCAGGAGAAATAGAAGGAGTACGTGTCTCCTCAGGTGGGTTACTAGCACGAGACAAAAGTGCCTGTAGTGCTAGAGCCATCTGATCCATCCTATGCTCCATGGCGTCAAACCTGGGATCAGAAGAACCAAGCTGACTGTTTGTACCTGCAGGATCCATTGGCCCTGTCGTAATGTCAGGATCGGGACAGGGATCCAACACGCAGAGTACAAAGAGTGGAAAGGTACGTATACCGGGCCTTAGAATGGCCGGACTAACGTACCGAGAGTAATAGAGAATAGTCAGAGACAAGCCGAGGTCGAGGGAACGGGAAGACAGATAAGCGAGAGACAAGCCGGGTCAAGGGAGAACAGAGAAGCAGGGAAGTACAACAAGCCGAGTCAAAACCAAATAGAGCAAACTAGAATACCAGAGCACTGAGTGACTAGACAAGCTAGAACCACGACAGGGCAATGAGCTGAAGAGAGAAGTAAGCTTAAATACCCTGGCTCCGGATGGTAAGCACGCCTCTGACAAGTGCCGATTGGATATCGGACACTTGAGTGACAGGTCGCTCGTGATAGCGTCATGACGTCACGTATTGAGCGTCCTGCTAGAAAAGGACGTGGATTCCTCGCGGCCGGTGTTTAAGTGGCTGGATGAACCGCGAGGAACGGAGGAAACAGCTCGCCTGGACGGATAAACCATCAAGTCTCTACCTCCCTTAGAGGTAGAGGCCTCAGGTACCCTGACAGTTTGAAAGCAGCAAGGTGAATTGTTAGCATAGAACTCACCGAAGAAGTTTTGCCTTGACGTGGCAGGTGAGCGTACAGTTAAATGGCCATTGGAGTGATACTAAAAAATATACAGTTACCAGTGGGACCTTGGTTTACGAATTTAATGCGTTCTCCGGGACGTTTCTTATTGCGAAAAATTTGTAAACCGAAACGCGGTTTCCCATAGGAATGCATTGAAAACCAATTAAACCGTTCTGGAGGTCAGAAAAAAGTCAAAATGAGCTGACATGGAAACCAACCCACAGTGCAGAACACACAGTAAAAGGCATGCAAACAACGAAGCTCAGCTCCCTACCTTTCCACAGCTTGAGAAATGCACCAAAAAGTCCCAAAACAACTGCAAACAATTTCCAGAATAGCTTCAGAACTCAATGCAAAAGGCGCTCCAACACCTCCACACTCGACTCCATGTGCTACCCACAGGCTCCAGCATGCAGGGGGCAGTGCTATAAACCTCCCAGGGGCAATGCATCCTGGGGAAAGCTTTGTATTGCGGAAAAAAAATTGTAAACCGAGGCATTGTTTTCAATGGATTTTCATTTGTAAATCGAAAATTATGTTAACCGAGGCATTTGTAATCGAGGGATTTAGGATAATGCAGAAGTAATTATTGTCTCTGTTTTTTAATAAATAAAAATAATCAAGACTGTGACTCTATATTTGAATAAAATGCTTCCCTTTTTTACTAATACCAATTTTAGTGTAATGCCTGTCTTGCGATGATGAGTAATATTTGACAAATGTCCAAGATATTCTGCTTCCCCTTGGGTAATTCAGAGACTGGGCTTTGGTGTTAATTGTGATAGGTTCCAAAGTGTTAGGCATCAGGTGGTAGGGAAGCCAGATTGTGGATTCCAGTCAGCCACACATAAAACTATTGGCTAATAATTTATTTGGCTTTTAATCTGCTATTTTTGCATTTTTGAAATTTTTGTTGCTTTGCTACAGATATCTACTGCTGTTTTCACACTAATATGAAGTTTGTATTTTTAGTATGGGCTCACAGAACACTAAGGTTGTGGGAACCCCTTCCAATATAACATACCGTACGTCTAATGATATTCCCCGCAGTGCCGGTAATACAATTGCCAGAAAGGTTAGTCCTTCCCCACTTCCAGGTGGTACAGCTAACCAATTTATAAGTAGAGTTACTATATTCTAATCCTTTTTGTTGATAATATGGCTGGATGAACTGAGGATTTGGGCCAGATTTTCTTTTTCCCAAGAGATGGAAGTTGTTGTTCTCCTTTCATAGATATGATTAAGGGAATCTGTTTAAATTTTCGAGCACAGGTTCTATATCACCCAAACCCGAAATGGGATATGTCATACATGAGAAATTGTGGAGAAATATGGGTAAAGTTATCACATTTTGGACATGTGAGACAAATAAATATCTGTACACCCTCCCCTGCAGTACACCAGTGACTAAATAACACCTTATACTCCACTATGTATCCTGGTTTGCAGCGGTTAAATCAAAATAATGATGATATATTCATTGCTACGGGATTTAAATCTCCCTGTGATATACTCAACCACATTCAAGAGGATGACACAGCTGCTGGTGTGTCACCCTCCCTTCTTGGGAAAATAGGAGAAGCTCAGCACCTTAGTGTATTAGAAGAGACCAAATCCAAGGTTGAGTATCAAGCTACGGAGTTATGAAGTGGCACAATACTATCTCCCCACATGACCTCTGGCACCTATGTGCAACCTGTACAACAAATGCCATATAGGAGATAGGGTGGTCCTTAAGGCCATTGATTCTCACCATCTTTCATATTTATCCAAGGAATGCCCTGATCCATGAATAACACCCTGTTGGGGCAATAACATATTTGAAAAGGGTTACCACTGATATGCATTTGAATGGCTCTTATTATAGCTTTCATTTGAATTGTCTTACTGAGCGGCATGTTATTGATTGGGTAACTGTATCTCATTCATTTAAAAACAGAGAATGATAGTTCAGAAAACAGATCTAATTTTATATAAGATCACACTCCCCTATCCATTACTTTACCCACCTCTCTACTACTATCTTACTACCAACTGCATCCTCTCTCATTCTAATTCTATCTATATTCTAATTACCCTGCAGATACCTATCCAGGCGGGCCTGGCCAGTGTAAGGGGGAACCTGAAAGCAAGGCACAACTTCTGATACAGGCGAATTTTATCACATGACAGGAGGCTTCATATTTTGCATAACTTTCTTTACTTTATGCCTCCAGCAGCACAAGTCAATCAATAAACTTTAAACCAATCAGTAACAGGCATCACATCCATATAAAAAAGCCCTGACAGACACATGACTTCCTCTTTCTTTGCTGCTTACCAGCCAAGGCATAGGTCAGAGTATTTTGCTCCAAACTGTTTTACTGATATTGCAAATTGTTATTAGTTAATCATTTATTGCTTAACATTCTGTTTTGCTCCAAACTGTTTTTATTAATATTGCTATGGTCACTGTAGTTAGACACATTATGCTAGACCAGGGGTAGGCAACCTTTTAGCAGCACTGTGCCGATATAGGATTGTGATGTCCCATAGCGTGCCGATCCTCAGGCCCGTCGCTACCAGGCAAGCAAACCAAGCAATTGCTTGGGGCCCCGAGCTGGCCTGGGCCCCAAAGCAGGGCCGGCGCTTCCTATAAGGCTGCAGCTGCCTGAGGAGAAGGGGAGATGAGGAGAACACGTGGAGTGGGAGGTGAGGAGAAGGGGAGATGAGGAGAACACGGGGGGGGGGGGGTTGAGGAGAAGGGGAGCTTAGGAGAACAAAGGAAGTGGGGGGTGAGGAGAAGGGGAGGTGAGGAGAACACAGGGAGGGGGTGAGGAGAAGGGGAGGTGAGGAGAACACGGAGCGGGTGAGGAAAAGGGAGATGAGGAGAACACGGAGGGGGGGTGAGGAGAAGGGGAGATGAGGAGAACACAGGGAGGGGGTGAGGAGAAGGGGAGATGAGGAGAACACAGGGATGGGGGTGAGGAGAACACAGGGAGGGGGGTGAGGAGAACACAGGGAGGGGGTGAGGAGAACACAGGGAGGGGGTTGAAGAGAACACAGGGAGGGGGGTGAGGAGAACACATGGAGGGGGGTGAGGAGAACACAGGGAGGGGGTGAGGAGAACACAGGGAGGGGGAGGTGAGTAAAGGGGAGATGAGGAGAACACAGGGAGGGGGAGGTGAGGAGAATGGGAGATGAGGAGAACACAGGGAGGGCGAGGTGAGGAGAAGGGGAGATGAGGAGAACACAGGGAGGGCGAGGTGAGGAGAAGGGGAGATGAGGAGAACACAGGGAGGGGGAGGTGAGGAGAAGGGGAGATGAGGAGAACACAGGGAGGGGGGTGAGGAGAACACAGGGAGGGGGGTGAGGAGAACACAGGGAGGGGTGTGAGGAGAACACAGGGAGGGGGGTGAGGAGAAGGGGAGGTGAGGAGAACACAGGGAGGGGGTGAGGAGAAGGGGAGGTGAGGAGAACACGGAGCGGGTGAGGAAAAGGGAGATGAGGAGAACACGGAGGGGGGGTGAGGAGAAGGGGAGATGAGGAGAACACAGGGAGGGGGTGAGGAGAAGGGGAGATGAGGAGAACACAGGGATGGGGGTGAGGAGAACACAGGGAGGCGGGTGAGGAGAACACAGGGAGGGGGTGAGGAGAACACAGGGAGGGGGTTGAGGAGAACACAGGGAGGGGGGTGAGGAGAACACAGGGAGGGGGTGAGGAGAACACAGGGAGGGGGTGAGGAGAACACAGGGAGGGGGAGGCGAGTAAAGGGGAGATGAGGAGAACACAGGGAGGGGGAGGTGAGGAGAATGGGAGATGAGGAGAACACAGGGAGGGGGAGGCGAGTAAAGGGGAGATGAGGAGAACACAGGGAGGGGGAGGTGAGGAGAATGGGAGATGAGGAGAACACAGGGAGGGCGAGGTGAGGAGAACACAGGGAGGGGGAGGTGAGGAGAAGGGGAGATGAGGAGAACACAGGGAGGGGGGTGAGGAGAACACAGGGAGGGGGGTGAGGAGAACACAGGGAGGGGGGTGAGGAGAACACAGGGAGGGGGGTGAGGAGAACACAGGGAGGGGGTGAGGAGAACACAGGGAGGGGGAGGTGAGTAAAGGGGAGATGAGGAGAACACAGGGAGGGCGAGGTGAGGAGAAGGGGAGATGAGGAGAACACAGGGAGGGCGAGGTGAGGAGAAGGGGAGATGAGGAGAACACAGGGAGGGGGAGGTGAGGAGAAGGGGAGATGAGGAGAACATGTGCGTGTATGAGCTATTATATTGTATATGTTCATTAGTAGTTTATGGTATCGTGTATGATACATATGAATGTGGGCTGTGTATGAGGGCTGCTTGTGGAATTGTGTGTGGGTGGATATGTCACATTGTGTGTTTGGTAGTGTGTGGGGGCTGTTTGGGGTTTGGCATGTGAGAGGCTGCATGTGGGATTGTGTGCATGTATGTGGATTGTTAGTGGTGTTGCGTTTGTGGGGATTGTGTGTATGTTTGTGTGTGGGCTGTTCGTATTATTTGTATGAGGGGAGGCTTATTCTGCAGGTCTGTGTATATCTAGCAGTGTGGGTGGCTTCCCTGGGTTCCAGTGGGGACCAGCCTGGCCAGGTACAGGTCAAGGACAGGAGCTGCAACATCAGCTGTGGGCTGCTCTACTACAGTGTGGATTCCCATTCACAAGTGCAGGGAGGAAGTGATCTGAGATCACTTACTCTATATGCTGCAATACATAAATTGAGGATTGTCCTTCACCACCTTTTCGTATTAGCAGATATCTGAAGTTTCACTGAGACTCCTGAGAGGCCAGACCCTGTTTGGCTCTAGCAGCCTTGAGTGCCGTGCAAAGACACCTCGAGTGCCGTGCATGGCACTAGTGCCGTAGGTTGCCTACCCCTGTGCTAGACATTCAGTTTTAATCCAAACTGGTTTTCTGGATATTGCAATGGTCACTTTAATTAAACTTTATTACCTGACTTTCAGTTTGCTCCAACTGTTTTTATTAATATTGCTATGGTCACTTTAGTTAGATTTTTAATGCTAGACATTCAGTTTTGCTCCAAACTGTTTCTGGATATGCATGACCACTTGCCTTCCATTTGGACTTGTATAGTGTGATATTCTCTCCCTGTTACCCTTTCCCCGAATTAACCCTGTATTTTCTGCTTTATTAGCCTGTTTGGTTTTCTGTTGCTGGCACCTTTTCTTTCCTATGCTTTACTCTGTTTTTTTTACCGCGATCACGGCATTTTACCGCGAGCATGCTTTTTTGATTCACTTGTCCTGGGTCTTCAGGGCAGGTCTCTGGGGGTTGGGGGTGTCGCGGGGACTCTGTTCCATACCGGAGGGCCGCGATCGTATCCCTGATCGCGGGCCGCACGGCGCTTCTGCGTGTGAACGGCAGCCATGTCGTTTAGCCAGTTCGTGATTCCCACGTACTGGCAGCTAGATCTGTACTGTTTAAAATATTTTCCCTGCGAAATAAAAGTTTTACAAGTACTTTTGAGCTCAGTACTGTTACATATCATGGGCATGTGGAATAAAGGTTTTATATGTACCTTTTCTGCAATATTATGAATGGACTGTTCACTGCTGAGCTCTATACTGTCATATTTTATTGGCATGTGAAATAAAAGTTTTCTATGTAACTCTGCATGAATATGTAGGACTGATCCCTGCTGTGTGCATATAGTGGATGCAGTACTCATGTCTGTTGGCAGTTTGCTCTATTCTGTTCTATACAATTGACATGTTGAATAACAGTTTTATTGTACGTCTGGAGGATTATGAATGGACTGTTCCCTGCTGTGGGCATATAGTGGATGCATTACTCTATCTGCTGGCAGGGAAATTAAATAGAGCTGATAACTTACTCAGCTCCCTACTCCCACTGGACCTCACAACCACTGGATACACTCCTTCCCCACAGGGATACACCTCCCAGGACACAGTAGTGGAGGCACATAACGGAGTGACATTGTGGTAGCTGGGTGACCCCCAAGTGAATCTGGTTCCTGTCCTAGTGACCTACATATACTGGGGTGAACCCCTACGCTGGGTGAACCCCAATCGAATCTTATTCCGGTACTAGTGACATACATACAGTGACATATCCACGGAGTACGATCTGTTACTGTATGCACAGCCCGGGACACACTGGATACATGTATATCGACAGAGCTAGGAAGGAGAACTCACGGTGCTGCCAATTCTCCACAGTACTATATCCCATAAGGGTGACCCCCTGGATAATTTGGAGGCTACCATACCTCCCCATACATGGGCTACCTCCCGACATTACTGACCGCTCATCCCGATCTTATTGAGGGTGACCCCCTCCTCAGACAACTCCCAGGAAATCTCTAAGTGGTACTGATTGAAACAATTCTGGGGGACCCCCAGTCGTACGTGGAGGCCCACCAAGTGGCAATAAGTGTACTACCATACCTGACACCTGTTTGGTACCCCACAGACCGAAAGAGTGTCCCAACATGCCATAAGAGACATACATACAGGGGTGACCCCCCTACGCTGGGTGACCCCAAACGAATCTTACTCCGGTGCTAGTGGCATACGTACAAAGGGGTTAACCCCCTGCCGGACGGGAGGACCCCCCGCGCCCTTTCTAGGGCTTCTACCTTCAGAGTACACTCTGTCATTGTATGCACAAACCAGGGCGCACTAGATGCATGTATTCCGGCACCTCTATGCTTCAACTGGGGGATCCGTACGCCCTTCACTTAAACGAGAAGGAGAACTCACAGTGCTGCCAAAACTTCACAATTCTAGGCCATATAAGGATGACCCCCTTGGATTATACATATTGAGGCTTTCACGTCTCCCATACTCGGGCTACGTCCCGACATTGCAGACCGCTCATCCCGGTCTTACTGAGGGTGTCCTCATTCTCAGACCACTCCCCGGATCCTGCGAAAGTGGTACTGATTGATCGAAATTCTGGGTGACTCCAGTTATACGGGGAGGCCCACTGAGTGACAATAAGTGTACTGTTGTACGATCCTGTCTCTCACAGACCGAAAGGGTGTGAACCAACATATCGGACTTCCCTCAATATCCCCGACTGATTTTCAGGTGAGGAGAAAGGCCGCTATGGCAGATTCGGGGGAAGAAGTCCTCGCCAATATACTGGCTAACAACCCATCCGACAGGGCGGGTGCAACTGCACCAACACCAATGGAAGCTAGAGATACCGACAACGTTAGGTCGGACACCTTATCATCTAAACACCATTGGAAGGGCTCCAACGCGGCTTCTACAAAGGGGAAAGGGAACACCCCGATTTAGCGGAGCCGTCTCTCAGAACATCCTGTCCATTAATCATCTCAGGCTCCATTATCAGGGGACGAGGACTTCATCACTCCCCCTTCTCTGGAGATCATGAAAGAATGGAGAGCAGAAGAGTCTCCATCTGAAGAGGTAAAGTGACAAGGTTTTTCTTTGGCACACTGGACACTCTTGTTTTGACTCACGCACCATCCGACACCCAGGGTCATCCGAATGGGACCCACTTCTGGCTCAGGAGGCCTATGGAGTTCGACGTAGACAGTCTTTTCAATATCACTGGAAGGAATGATTTCTACGGTGTCTCGTAGAACTAAATCTTATCCGCGTCCGTATCTTACCCTGTTTCCCAGTCTTTGTGCAGTTAAAGCGGTACTTCGTTACATGGAGATCACGACAACACTTAGATTGTCACATTCCGGACATCTGCTGGTCTTATACCAACCATACAAGCCAGTTACCATGAACACTCTGTCTAAATGGGTTCACTGGTTGTTATCGCTAGCGGGGGTGGAGACGTGTTTTGGGTACTCATTCGATACGAGGCAAGGCTGCTTCTCAGGCCTTCACGGGGGGGGGAGGAGGGGCTCTATATTTGACAGCGACGAATTGGACACGGATAGACTACTTCCGTATATTTATTTTCGTCAACCACACACGCATCCTTCTCGCTCATACCACAGCTTTAAAAATGCAAAATATGAAGCCTCCTGTCATGTGATAAAATTGTAGATTATGCTAAGGTAGTGTACCTATAATCTTAATTTTAATAATGACAGGAGGCAAATATTTTCCCTCCCTGTTTCCCTCCCTATACTCTGGGAAATTCTAATTCTGGTTTGTCATTTTCTCAGTGTAATTATAGGGTTTTGGTATTTCAGTATATTTATGGGATGCTTATCTGGTTGACATGTGATCCGTGTTGATTATTAAGTATACTATGGTTGTTTAATGTTTCAGTATATTAACTTAATATAAATATAGATACGTATAGTACTGGATTTAATGTGGACAACAGTTGGTTTCCATCACCTTTCACGTATGTCTGTTCTTTTCAGCGTAATCATCATAGATGGATTCGACAAGATAAAGCTGCAAGGTTTCAAGTTTCGTTTCAAGCAGTGGCGTACATACCAGGGTCGCAGGGGTCGCGGCTGCGACCGGGCCCGGCCCACCAGGGGGCCCGGCCGCCCCTGCGACCCGGTATGTAGCCACTGGGCCAGCCTCTTCTCCTGGGGGGCCCTAGAGCCGGCCACCTCCGGGCCCCCCCGAGGCTGGCCCTGCTGCCACCCGGCTGGCCGGTCCTGCGGGCGCGCGAGGGAGCACTCTCCCCTGAGTGCTTCCTCTTCAGCTCCCTCGCGCACCGCGTAGGGATGCCGGCGCCGGAAGATGACGTCATCTTCCGGCGCCGGTATCAGTACGCGGCGCGCGAGGGAGCTGAAGAGGAAGCACACAGGGGAGAGTGCTCCCTCGCGCGCCCGCCAGCCTGACTGCCCGCCGGGTGACCGGACCCCCAGGAGCCCAGCAGCACCACTGGACCCCAGGGAATCCCCTCAGCACTCCAAAAGGTAAGGAGGCTGGGGGGATTAAATAAAAAAAAACGTTAGTGTGTGTGTGAGTGTTAGTGTGTGTTAGTGTTAGTGTGAGTGTGTGTGTAAGTGTGAGTGTGAGTGTGTGTGTGTGCGTGAGTGTTAGTGTGAGTGTTTGTGTCTGCTAGTGAGTGTCAGTGAGTGTGTTACTGTGTGTGTCTGTTACTGTGTGTGTTTGTGTGTGTGTTAGAGTGTGTGTGTCTGCTAGTGTCAGTGAGTGAGTGTGTGTCTGCTAGTGAGTGTCAGTGATTGTGTTACTGTGTGTGTCTGTTACTGAGTGTGTTTGTGTGTGTGTTAGTGAGTCTGTTTGATGTCTGTTAGTGAGTGTGTGTTTGTCAGTGAGAGTGTATGTTTTGTAAGTGAGCGTGTATGTATGTCTGTCGCTGAGTGTGTCTCTGTCAGTAAATGTGTGTGTCTGTTAGCTAGTGTGTATGCGTCTGTTCGTGAGAGTGTGTGTGTGTCTTCAGCACTTACCTTTCTCCAGCGCCGGACTCCCTTGGCGCAGGGGAACCCTCATTCAAACCGCCCATAGGAAAGCATTACTCAATGCTTTTCTATGGACGTTCAGTGTCTTAGAATCGCGGAAGCGCCTCTAGCGGCTGTCAGTGAGACAGCCACTAGAGGCTGGATTAACCCTCAGTGAAACATAGCAGTTTCTCTGAAACTGCTATGTTTTCAGCTGCAGGGTTAAAACCAGAGGGACCTGACACCCAGACCACTTCATTGAGCTGATGTGATCTGGGTGTCTGTAGTGGTCCTTTAAGTGTGCGACCAGGTGCCCACCGCCATGTGTTGCAGATCCGGCCCGCGCAGAGTAAGGGGGGCACGGATCAATTTTCGCACCGGGGCCCCATGGGTCATGTGTACGCCACTGGTTTCAAGTTATGTGCTACACGTTACTCAGGACTTATTATTTTGTTTCAAGTTATTTGAATTCCCTGACGTTATAATAGATGGTTTTACGCATCAAAGAAAGAGGACGTCATGTGTCTGTCAGGGCTTTATATATGGATGTGATGCCTGTTACTGATTGGTTTAAAGTTTTTTTTCTGATTGACTTGAGCTGCTGGAGGCATAAAGTAAAGAAAGTTATGCAAAATATTCACCTCCCAAGGCCCCTAACCTACACATGCATACTTACATTGCTAATCACTCAGATATATCAGAAATACTCTGGAAGTCCCTTACCCAACCAAATCCACTTGACCAAACTCAGATCACAAGTGAGATGTTATCTAAGCTGGCCCTGCACCTGGTTTGTTTCTGAAGAGTATTCCATTTCCACTACATATTCTGTAATAGCCGATAGGCTTTGATGCCTACACATTGATATATTGTTACTCCTTTTGAGCCCCTGAAGCGCTGAATAATAAACTTCACCCGTTTTACTGCATTCTTTCTCACTCGCATTGAGACCTGCGAGTCTCACGCATATACTTACTGTTCTATTGTACTATTATAGCTATATATCTTCGCAATAACTGTGAAAACTTTGTTACACAACGAAAGTGTACAAGATCATATTGTTACTCAACATGGTGATAGGAATTATTGGACTCAATGTTTAACGTGCAAATAAAAAAAATGGAAAAAGTGTTTCAGATTTTTGTTAAAAGGTTTAAGAAATGCGGAAGAGAGGATTATGTGAGGCCCCAGTTATGTAGCTGTTGTTTATTCAATACTGCCTTGCTAACCTCATGTCTGAGTTCAGTCTTATTATTAGGCAATTGGTTACATATCTGCATGGAATGACTATGCAAGTTTTTGAAAAGTAAATAAGAGAAAATAATGCAGCTGATGTATTTCCCAGTGATGCAAAGAGTTCTTTGGGTTTAAATGTGTTTTAAGGAGTTAACAGAGGAGGGAGCAGATTCAGAGTGACACGTAGAGGCATATATGAAAGCAGAGATTTATGGCAACTTAGAATGATAGACCAGAAAACCAGCAAGAGAGAGATGATTCAAGTGTGGTCAACATGGTCTAGGCGTTATACAAGTGCCTATGCCTATGAGTCCTACAATGCTCCCTGCACCTGAACTTGCTCTTTTACAGGGCTATACACCTATGAGAAACCTTGGTTTCTGTTATACCGTGGTCTTACCCAAGGGCTGGACAGTCTTCGGTCAAACAAGGAGGGAAGAGTAGGTATCCTAAAGGGGTAGCACCAATTTTTGTAAGTCATTGTCATGGGTTTGGACACAGGAACTTATTGCAACATGTTTCTCCATAAGAGACCTAGACAATATTATTGAGACACTTATTGGCTACAACAGATCAATTTAGTAAATGGCTAGAAGCCTTCGGTACTGCAAAGGAAAATTCAGCTTCTGTGGCAGGAATACTGTGTAAAGAGATAATCCCATGCTTTGGTTACCCCCTTATGATTAACAATGATAAAGGGACACCTTTCACCTCTCCAATCACACAGAAGGTCTGTAGCATGCTTGCTAAAGATTGGAAATGTCCCTACCATCCTCAGACATCTGGACAGGTAGAAATAACCAATCAATCCATAAAAGAGAAGTTAAGGAAAGCAACAGGTGGTACCATTAGTAATTGGCCAGATTACCTTCCTGTAGTCTAAGCTGAGATCAAAATCACTCCCAATAAGACTACTGGTATCTCACTCTTTGACGTTTTAATGGGAAGACGTTTCCCTACTGCATGGGCTAAAAGTAAGATTGCTCCTATGATAAATGGGTAAATACAGGTAATGCAATAAGAGTTTGTGAGCTAGCTTGTAAACCTGCTGAATGGCATCTACGATGATGTGCCTCTCTCTCTGTCTCTTCCCACAGGTGAGCCAACCCATCTTTTCAAGGCAGGAGATGTGGTCCTAGTGTAGCAGCTGTTCAAGCTGAATAGTCTTGACCCTCCTTTTGGCCCACCTACAGCCGTGATCGCAGTGACCAGGATGGCTGTCTTAACGACCACGCCAGCAGAGTTAAGAACTTACTCAAGAATGAACAGAGGATTGAAGATCCTGGTCCTGCAGCATGAGGCCTTCTTCTATTAAATGCATCTGGACATTGATTCTGATATGTGCCAGCATAGCTGCCTTAATTTTTCTTTTCTTTTTTTCACTCCTTCAAGGTGCGCCCCTGCACAACAATCTCTATTGTAACTCCAGCATATTTTGATGCCGAGTTGTTACAAAGTATGACCTGAGTCAATCCTCCTGAGAGATGGACAATCATTTCATAAAGAGTGCCAATAATTTATATACAGCCCTGAATACTACTGAGTCTTGCTGGATATGCAGCTATACTCCACCCTCACAGTAACATGGATACCACTTTATCAGTATCCCACGGACACTTGATTTCCGGAATGGTATGATTTTTTAACACTAACCCATTAACTAATTTGACTAGGAAAAGGAAAGGTATCCCTAAAGGATCTAAGCTATATCTTGCCTTCTCTGTCATGGAAGGTGCTGTAACTTTTGTAAATTATAATAATGGCATTCAAGAGCGTATAAATATAACTGACTTGGGGATTTTAGTAAGAAAGTATTGTTTGATATACTTCTGTTTGTTTTTGTCATGATGCCATGGTGTGAAGGAGGGGTTGATGGTGTGGCGGGGGAGATGGTGTGGAGGGGGAGATGGTGTGGAGGAGGGGGTGTTGGTGTGAGTGAGGGGGATGACGGTGAGAGCGAGGGTAATGGTTTGAGGGAGGGTGATGGTTTGAGGAGGGGGTGTTGGTGTGAGTGAGGGGGATGATGGTGAGTGGGAGGGTAATGGTTTGAGGGAGGGTGATGGCGTGAGGGACGGGGGGCAATGGTGTGAGAGACGAGGGGGTGATGGTGTGAGAGACGGGGGTGATGGTTGTGAGAGACGGGGGTGATGGTGTGAGGGACGGGGGGTGATGGTGTGAGGGACGGGGGGTGATGGTGTGAGAGACAGGGGGTGATGGTGTGAGAGACGGGGGGTGATGGTGTGAGAGACGGAGGGTGATGGTGTGAGAGATGGGGGGATGGTGAGGGGGAGGGAGGAGGATGGTGGTGAGAGGGAGGGGGTGATGGTGTGAGGGAGGGGGCATAATAATGTGTGGGAGGGAGGTTGATGGTGTGAGTGAGGGGGGTGATGATGAGAGGGAGGGGGCATAATAATGTATGGGAGGTGGGTGATGGTGAGAGGGGTAATAATGTGTGGGAGGTGGGTGATGGTGTGAGGGAGGGGGGACTAAATATCTTATTTAATTCCCTGCTGGTCCAGTGTGGGTTCCCTTGTAATCCAGTGGGCTCCCTGGTAGTCCGGTGGTGATATCCAGTCTGCAGCTCCGCAGTGTTGTGCAGAGCTGCAGACATGTATCTCGCGAGACCCGGTCAGAGCGTGGCCGTGGTAACCTGCGGCAACGCTCTGATTGTCCAGATCTCGCCAGACATATGGTCTGCAGCTCTGCACAGCACTGTGTATTGCTGCAGACCAGCGGCCACGGGCGCCCCCCGTCCTGGCCACTGACCAAGGACCCGACACAGTTTGCCCTAAGGCGGTTTAGGCTGCTCTGCAGGCGGCCGTTTTTAAACTGATTTAAGGCGGCCTGGGGGGCAATTGCCTCCCTGCCCCCGTCTCAGCCTGCCCCTGGGTCCAGGGTGGAAAGAGGCGGCGAGACCCCAGCCAAGCTGCGGCGGCTAGGGGCTGGAAGTGCGTATGGTGTCCTGGCAAACTGCTTATGGTACTCGTGATAACTAGTAGGCGCAATTGGCGGAGGTACCCAATTGGAGTGCCAGGCGATCAGCCACAGTATATAAAAAAAAAAGTTTCAAACAAAAGGGAACTACTTGCACAAAACCAGACCCAGTCTGTATTTTGGACCTAAAAGTCATGTGGAAGCAAAAGATATTTCCTGCTACCATATGGCCACAAGTGACGCAGCCCAGGCATCTGACAGAGCCATTGTTCACCTGTGTTCTGTGGTTGTCATAGCATATGTACTAATAAGTGCATCAGAATTCCCACTCATTTATGGCACAACATGGGTGAGTCTCTCTAAGGAATTGGGGAGAGGTGGATCTTTAACCAGAACTCCCCAATTCTGGTGAATCAGCGGCAGTCCTTATGCTATTTGTTGTTTCCAAAGTAAGGGAATCTAACTCTCATCAGGCACAGCAACCCTTTTCTTTCCAGTAAGTGCTAGTGTAATAGGGCAACCCTGTCCAGCAAGCAGAGGCAATTGATTTGCCTATGATCAAAACATAGAAAAGAAAGAATTTTGAGCTATCAGGGAATCACTGCTCAGAATCGCATTGGCAGTTCAGTGGACGGGGGCTGGCAGGAAGCGTTTACTTACCTTTCCTGCAGCTCCTGTCAGCTCCTTCCTCCTCCGCGCCGGTCCGGTCAGCTCCCCTGTCAGCTCCCAGTGTAAGACTCACGAGAGCCGCGCTATGACCCCGCGACTCTCGCGAGACTTACATTGGGACTTGCAGAGGGAGCTGACCGGACCGGCGCGGAGGAGGAGGGAGCTGACAGGAGCTGCAGGAGAGGTAAGTAAATGCTCCCTGCCAGCCCCTTCCTACACAGCCCCCAGTCTGTATTATGGCAATGTAAATTGCCATAATACAGACATTGACTCGAGTATAAGTCGAGTTGGGGTTTTTCAGCACAAAAAATGTGCTGAAAAACTCGACTTATACTCGAGTATATATGGTATTTTAATTATATATATATATATACATACATACATACATACATACTGTGCGTCAGCCTATATAAAGCTACTGCACCTGGTTATATCAGGAACTGTCCAAAAGAGTTGTATAATAAGGATTGAAAAAAAGGGAACAAAATCGTCTTTACGGACAAAGCAAATTTCAGTAGGTAACGTTACAAAAGAGCACACCTGAACACACACATCAATGTAAAAAAGACAATAATGATGAAATCATTTAAATCCTGGAACTTCACCTTTAACATAACAAATCTCTCTATCCTGGAATTAATGAAAGTGTCAAACAATGTACCTTTCTCCAGCCTCACAAAAGATATCTTAATATTATTACATAATTTGGCTCTACTTCCTTTTAACTGTTTACACCAGCATTACTGTGATTCCATGCCATTCGTTTTTAAGTGTTTCCACTTGCTGCAAACCCCGAGATGAAGCCTTACGAGCTAGTTTAGCAGAATGACTATTATGGCAGGAATGACAGTGAGGACTTTTTAGTATTTATTGGTAAGGGAGTAGAGGGGTAGTTAAGGAGAGTTATATGTAAGAATAGGTAGAGCTTGCCAGCTCTGTATGGCATTTCACAACCGTCACCCTGCACGGTTATATTTTATTTATTGGTTTTGTGGTGTCACTATAAGTGGAACGTTGAGTCGTGTTCAATAAAGCATCTGGGGTTTTAGTGCTCCGTCTGCCCCTCTACCCCAGACAAGAGTGTTGCCTCTGTTATTTTGGTGGAGGGGCATTGTGACTAACTCTGTGGCTAAGAGCTGAATCTCATGGATCTGTGAGCAAAGAGCATTTTTGTAAAGATGGTTTTGAGAGAAACTAGAGGAATAGATTTGAAAGTGTTAATTTCTAGTTAGCAAAATCATAAGGCAAGCAACCTTGTTCATTGCAAGGACGTCATGCAGGTAGTCTCTTATTTGCACATGACCATCTCACCACCCCAACCCATCCATGTGTCTTATTCACACCCCAGAGGGTTAATGTGGCATGGTTGGGGGTTGAGTATGACAGAATTGGAGGGGTTAATGGATTGAGTGTGGCAGGATGAAAGGGGGCGAGTGTGATATTGAAATGTATGATGCATAATTCATCCAAGAGAACCAGGGGCTCCTAATTAGATATACGAGCGCACGGGAGAACCAATAATAATACCACAGACACTTTGTTGTAGTTCAAAAATCATCTTCTCAAACTTTAATGGGAGAGCATCGTATATATAAAATAGCAATTAGCCTACTGCGCATGTCTACAAGCAACAATGGCTTACTTGAAAGTTATTGTCTATGGCAAGTGTGACAGTGCTAGAGAAGGTAAGTGTAATAGGGTAAATATGGCAAAGAGTATGGCAGGGGTGAGTGACAGGATTGGGGGTGTTATTCTGAGTGTAGCAGGGTAAACAGGGTGACAGTGTGTGTAACTAGTAGGCGCAATTGGCGGAGGTACCCAATTGGAGACAGTTACACAGACACACAGGTGCATACACTGACACACTTGCAGATCAACAAACACTGACAAACATGCAGATACACACCATATAACACATACAGATACATACACGGACACACATGCTGATACACAGACATGCTGATATGCAGACACACATACACACACTGACACACATGCAAATACAGACACACAAGCTAACACATATACACAGACACACATGCAGATACACAGACTCACAGAATGGCACACATTGAGATACACAGAATGACACTCCTACAGATACAAACACTGGCACACATACAGATACAGACACACACACTGACACACATGCAGATACACAGACACACATACACAAACACTTAAGGGCAAACATTAAAATACATAGAATGACACTCATACAGATACAAACAGGGACACCCATTCTGCATAGAACTTTGAGTCCATGGCAGGAGAATTCCGGTGATCACCATGGACATACATTTAGATGTTCTGACAAGATTTCTGTTCTGGGAGAAGAAGCACGGGATGTGATATCTGTCTATCCTGTGAGTATAGGGCAAGACCTTACTCTGAAGAGGAGAAGACATGGATGACATAGTGGGGCATGTTTGGATGCCAAGGTCAGGAACAGTCACCTTCTGTTCCCCTTACAGTTGTGGAAGGCATTGTTTCTGTTAAACTATTCTGAAAGTAAATTATTTGTTTGAAAATGGCTGCAGCATGTTTAGAAAGCTGTAGTTTTTTTGTGTTCCTTTATCGTAATGGTGGGATTCCATGTGTGATATTGTCTGTTATAATACAGATTAAGAAACAGCGCACTCATAAAAATAATTTTGTAAGTTTTATAATGCCAGGGGCGTACCTAGAGCATTTGGCACCCGGGGCGGACCCTGAGTGTGGCAACCCCCCCCCCCCCCAATAATAAAAATGTAAGAAAACACCCACATATTTTTTCAATATTTTCAATACCAGTGCTTTTGTAGAAAGGGGCTGGTGAGAACCTTCTAGAAAACTCCTGCACTGCCCCTTTCTACAAAGCCCCTTGTCTCGCCCTTCATATAAAAACCCTGCACCCCGATCACATACATTTCATACACTCCCTACACATAAAAACCCTGCACCCCGATCACATAAATTTCATTCACTCCCTACACATAAAAATCCTGCACACCCCCTTAATAAAAAACCCTGCACACCCCCTTAATAAAAAACAAAAACGTGCACAACCCCTCTTAATAACAAAAAACCTGCACACCCCCCTTATAAAAACCCTGCACACCCCCTTAACAAAAAACAAAAATTTGCAGTGCACATCCTCCCTTAATAAATAGAATACTGCAACCCCCTTAATCAAAAAAACCCTGCACCCCCATTATTTAAACCTCCCCCTTTAATTCTTTAATCCACAGACCCTTTAATTAATCCACACACCCCTTAATTAATACACCCCCTTAATAAATCCTCACCCCCCCTTAATTAATACACCCCCCTTAATTAATCCTCACTCCCCTTAATTAATACACCCCCTTAATTAATCAACACACCCCTTAATTAATACACCCCCCTTAATTAATCCACACACCCCTTAATTAATACACCCCCTTAATTAATCCACACACCCCTTAATTAATACACCCCCTTAATTAATCCTCACTCCCCCTTAATACACCCCCCTTAATTACTCCAACCCCTTAATTAATCCACACCCCCTTAATTAATACACCCCCCTAATTAATCCACTCACCCCTTAATTAATCCTCACTCCCCCTTAATACACCACCCTTAATTAATACTCACTCTCCCCTTAATTAATAAACCCCCCTTAATTAATCCACACCCCCTTAATTAATACACCCCCCTTAATTAACCCACACCCCATTAATACACCCCCCTTAATCCACACCCCCTTAATTAATACTCACTCCCCCCTTAATTAATACTCCCCCCTTAATTAATCAATACACCCCCCTTAATTAATACACCCCCTTAATTAATACACCCCCCTTAATTAATACACCCCCTTAATTAATACTCACTCCCCCCTTAATTAATACACCCCCTTAATTAATACACCCCCTTAATTAATACACCCCCCTTAATTAATACTCACTCCCCCCTTAATTAATACACCCCCCTTAATTAATACACCGCCCTTAATTAATACTCACTCCCCCCTTAATTAATACACCCCCCTTAATTAATACACCCCCTTAATTAATACTCACTCCCCCCTTAATTAATACATCCCCCTTAATTAATCCACTCACCCCTTAATTAATCCAATCACCCCTTAATTAATCCTCACTCCCCCTTAATACACCACCCTTAATTAATACTCACTCTCCCCTTAATTAATACACCCCCTTAATTAATCCACACCCCCTTAATTAATACACCCCCCTTAATTAACCCACACCCCCTTAATACACCCCCCTTAATTAATCCACACCCCCTTAATTAATACTCACTCCCCCCTTAATTAATACTCCCCCCTTAATTAATCAATACACCCCCCCTTAATTAATACACCCCCCTTAATTAATACACCCCCTTAATTAATACACCCCCTTAATACTCACTCCCCCCTTAATTAATACACCCCCTTAATTAATACTCACTCCCCCCTTAATGAATACACCCCCCTTAATTAATACTCACTCAAACCTTAATTAATACACCCCCCTTAATTAATACACCCCCTTAATTAATACTCACTCCCCCCTTAATTAATACACCCCCCTTAATTAATACAACCCCCTTAATTAATACTCACTCCCCCCTTAATTAATACACCCCCCCCTTAATTAATACACCCCCCTTAATTAATACACACCCCCCTTAATTAAACCTCCCTCCCCTTTAATTCTTGAATCCATTATCCACCCCCCCCCCCCCCTTTAATTAATTTAGCCCCATCACATAAAATTACTACTTACATTTTATTGATGCCTTGACCGACTGGGTGCCTCACCGCCCAGATCCTTCCGTTGAAGATCCGTGAAGGCGGGCTGACGGCGCTGCGCACGACGCCATCACGTTGCGCGACGCCGCGGCCCGCAACACTCCTCCCCTTCTCATCCATGTAGTAAGTCCTGCCGGGCCGCAAAGGTGCTGCGGCTGTGCGCAGCGTAATGATGGGGGCCGGGGGGTGACACGTGACACCGGACGTCATGGCACCCCCCTAGTCAGTGGCCACCGGGGCGGGCCGCCCCCCCCGCCCCCCCCTTAGTACGCCACTGTATAATGCTACTTAAAAATCTCCTATCTCCATAAATAAATGTGGGAATTCAGTTCCACCATATGGCCATATTGTGTTAAGCCCACCACTACTTCACAGTACCCCAATGTCAGTGGGTCCTACACAGGGCTGATCCTAGGGTCAAAGACGCGTGAGTGCAGAATATTTTTTGGGCGCCTCCAGCTGGGCGTGGTCATCATACTAACCACTCCCCTTATGCATATCCCCTCCAGATATGCATGTTTCTATGGCAATGACTCCACTTCTCCATCTATAAGCCCCAGCCCTTTTTTTGTAATCAGACACACATTCACTGACAGAATGTCAGAGACTTACTATTGTGGCAGTTAGTTAGTGTGATCCCTCAGGGGTGCACACCCTGAATACAGAGCTCCCTCTTATGATCCCTGCCTCGCCTTGAATGATAGCCATTACCCAACCCAGAAATCCCAGTCCCCACAACACCTACTGCTCACCTACCCATCTGCTGCTAATTCAGCTCAGCTGCCACAGCCCATCAGGCCATGCCCACACCCAGCCCCCCAGGAATCAAGGTTCCCTTCTGACTGCTGCTGCAGCAGAGCAGCTAGAAGGGTACCTTGTTCAGCCTGCTTCTGCTCGGCATTCATGCATCGCTGCTCATTGGATGCCAAGCGGGAGCGGGCGCTGAAAAATTAAATTAAAGCGTAATTTCAGTCTTTCCGGCGCTTGTCAGGTGTCGGCTGCCGCTCCTCCCAGCGCCCCCTCTTTCTCAACTGACACGGTGCCCGGGCATGGGGCACCCCGTGCACATGCCCAGGGTCGGCCCTGGTCCTACACTAATTCAAATGTCAGAGACAAATCAAATAGCGCTAGTGCTAGCTAAGCAGAGGTGATATTGTCACATTTGCCATGTCCTAAGGACTCCCCATGCTTTACTGTCCCTGCTACTAGCACAACAATGTGTGGGAGATACCCTTTATGATAAGGTGTTATTTGAGACCAACACAAAAAACAAATTCCTACAAGTTTACAAAACAGCTGCTAAAAATGTCAACGCAAGCACAGTCTAATTCTTATGATACTAAAACTGAAGAAATAATGCTCTGGTTGCACCTAAAATAATGAGAAAGATATTTTTCTTTTTTTTATAAAAAATGTTTAAAACCAAAAATGTGTAACTAACAAACCTCTGGTAAAACTCTAAAAATCTAACATGCAGGGTTAAACCAGTTGCCAAGAATAAATCATAAATGCATTTATAAAATCACTCAAAAAAAAAAAAAATACACGCAATAAACGATGAAAAACCTTTGGCCGGTTCTAATACGGGACACAACCAGCTTCAGACGCAATGCTGGCGTGTTCGGTTTTGGCACTGGCTGACTGGCCTCTTACACACTGGGCTTACCGCCGGATGCTCCTTTGGGTTTATTTTATTGATGCACATAGTATTTAGGAAGGATTTAAGAAGGGACTTTTAACAAGGTACAGTTCAAGACTGCACGCACATTTGGACTCTGGAATTTATTTCTTACCTTCCAATGGCTTATTGTACTTTATAGTTTGCATATTTAACCAAGTGATTTTATATTTTATATGATTTATTCATGACAGCTGGGTTAACTGTACGTGCCATATTTTTTAGACTTTTAGCAGAGGCATGTTTGGTCAACATATTTCTGTGGGTGCACCCAGAACATTATTGTTTGTTACTTGGTGTAAAAATTACCCATAGAGATTTGTCGGGTAGCAGATATAATATTTGTATTCTTATATTTTAGAGATGGTTTTTGAGAAGTGATGGAACAGTGATGGAATAGTTAATATTTTTTGGTGAATGGAGGATATGGGAGATGGACTGCCCAGGCGAGATAGGGGCAGGGACAACCTCAGAATTCCCTTCAACAGTGAAAATCAAGGGATCCTGGAATGCTGTTTTAAATAATTTTGCCTAAGGTCTTGTAGGATGTGTAGATACATGAGATGTATCACTTGATGGATCCTTGATCTACACAATGGTCTTTGGCTAATATGGCAGTATGTTAAGCTGCCTACAATTTTTTGGCCACGGGCAGCATCCAAAGGAACACAGTCCTTAAGATAACCCATCATCCTGTTGCTGGGCACGTGCAATTTGTTTCATTCCAAATTCAAACAAATTCAGACAATTTCATTGCAAACCAAAATGAACCATGAATGAATGAATCATAAGAAATTATTTTTGGATCTATTCCTTTTCATAAGGGTAGCAAACTATGGAGTTATTTACTTAGCAACTAATATATTGCTTTTCTTAATTTTGCTCTTTCAGTTGATTAATAGATAGCTCCCTAATTTGGTATTCTTAAGTGGGATTACAACAAATAAGGGTACCAAATTAGGGACTCGTTTACTAAGCAACTCAAAGAGCAAATCAAATAGCAAAATTAATTTTAAAAAAAGGACAGTGTTCCCTTAATTTTAATCTTTCAGCTGTTTAGTAGAAAACTCCCTAATTTGTTATCCATACGTGGGATTGCCATAATTAAGTATACCAAATGAGGGAGCTATCTACTAAAGAACTGAAACAGCAACATTAAAAAAATACCTTTTCTTAATTTTGATCTCTAAACAGTTTAGCAGATAACTCCATAACTTGGTACTTTGTAACTTTTTGACTGCTGGCTTCATTTATTCCTCATAATTGGCGTCCAACGTTTGAAAACTAATAACATTTTCCGACAAGTTTAGTTTCATCCTGAAAATTCCAAAATAGTGATTTGGAGGAAACAAAATTTGTCTGGAAATATTGTTAATTTCCAAAATTCCGACACCGATTATGTATTTGAAATTTAAGAAATAGAAATGAAACAATGTTTTCCCCTGTGCACATCTCTAAACAGATAGTTTACATTATCTTAAGTAACTTCAGATTAAACGAGCTCTCCTTTCTAAAGTTACCATCAAGTATAAACAGCTGCTGGCTCTCCTACCCCTCAACCATTTGCTCAGCAATGGCCGGACATCTTGACACTAGAGGTGGATCCTGCTCAATATTATCATAGACCTCACTCTGTCACTGCAGTCTCCTATCAGGTCCCCATATAGTTTTATTATTTATTTATAAAATTATAGTTTTTATTTATTTGTTCTATCTTTACACGAAACATGAATTTTATAAATAATAACAACGTATTTAACCAGGAATGATACATTCAGATTGCTGTGGTTTCCAAGTACGTCCTAGGGATGTTACCTTTTGCCAACATCAAGGGGATGTTGTTATCACCTAGATTCTACTTGTGGTGGACATGGCATCAGTCACTGGGGTTGCCCAAACTCATATTGAGTTCTTGTGAACAGATCCATACCCCCTTGTTTGGGAACCGAACAGAACTTGTGTGGTCCCCCCCCCGTTATTGACTAAGAACACCGAGCACCCCTGGCTGTTAACCGCAATTATGGAGTACTTGAGTGCTTTCCCTGAGTGGCCGCCGTTCGTATAATCGAACGCACGTGTGTCTCCCGAACACAGGCAGCGGTACTTGGTCGTCGAGTGCGTGGAACTAATTTCGGCTACACAGTCTCGTGAACCCCGGTCAAGATGGTACTGCTGGCTGTATACTTTCCCGACCAACTACACTAACCATGTAGGGAGATATGATCTACCGACTGGGGGGAGCATTTGCTACCTACACTTCACAACACTTCATTGATCTAGCCCTGTAAGCATACCAAACAAAATTTCACCTTATCACACACAGAGCCACCAAAACCCAAATAAAGTACTTCCTGGATACATAAGGAAGCCGTACCAATCAAAACGAGCTCCACCAACTAGTACGCACCCCTCCACCTTCCTAGTGGTGTCGTAAGTATTACAACAGTCCCCAATAGACTCCGGAACCTCTCGGGGACAGACACCAGCCTTATTCAATTCTAAGGCTTTACCACTCAACAAATACACTGGTACCCACTAACAAACCCACAAATTGTATATAGTTATATTGTCAAGACATCTGTTTATTGTCTGTTTTTTGCCATAAACTAAAGCGTTCGTCGGTGTTATTGCAGGAACTCCTAAACCAAGACCGGACACTGCCCTGAATTCTCTGGGACTCTTTTGGGGCATCACCTCGAGGCTGGAATCTTCTCCTGAATAGCGATCCCTTTCCACCGAACCAATCTGATTCAGGCTATTCGGAGATATAAGAATTGTGGCGTTCCTGTAATGTTTTATTATGTTTTGGGATCTTTTATAATATTTTATGTATCTCATGTAACTGAGAGATAAGAGGTGCGTGGCTAGCCGACGACTGTAATGATGAACGCAAGTCTCTTTTCAGCTATGTAACTATGTAACTATGTAACTATGTAACTATGTAATGGCCGCATGCTGAACAAGCTCCTGACAAAACAGGCAAGAGATACATTTTCTCAGAGGCAGAAAGTAACATGAGGAACCCCAAAAAGGCGCAGAACTCGCACACAGGCTCGTGAAAAACCCCAGCCGGGAAAGTGGGCTCACTTTTTTTAAGCTATTTAAAGATAATGCTGATCGCGCCCCAGACAATATGGCGCGGGCAGCACACGCAGCAGACACTAACCCTCCAAGCCCAGTGTCATCAGACAGCTGCATGGGCCAGACAGAACCAGACCTCAAAGAGATCCTGCGCAGCCTACCCTCAAAAACGGACATTGCATCCATGTTAAAAAAGCTGGAACACTCCTTCCAACACAAGCTGGAAAGCATCAGCACAGACATCAAGCAGGTAGGCCTCCGTATCACAGATTTAGAGGACAGGGGATCTATGCAGGCCCAATTACAGACCCTAACCTTCAAAATAGAAAATCAAGAAACATACTGTAACGGATCACCTGGCACCCCGACTGGGTACCTCCGTTAAAGGATGCTCCTAGCGTTTCCTGAGGACTCCAAGCACTGCAGAAGACACCACAACCACCGAATCAGAGAAGCATACGAGTACTCTCAGGCATATGAATGCTGTAGACAGTTGAATAGGAAAAACCATAAGAATAGGTTTACACTCCTAGCAGTCAAACTGGAACAGCATACAATAAATCCTCCCCCAATAATGAGACGACACTTCACTTTGAGGGTTAAGCAGGAACTCTTTTACTCAGGGCTACCTGCCCAGTATTTATGCAGGTCTCCCACCTGGTGGACACTCCCCTAGGGGACCAAATGGAAGACTGTAACAAAGGACAGACATAAACCAATTACAGACACACAGCAGTAAACATTCCCACAATGCATCCTGGTTTCCTCCCTTCAGCCCTGGAGATAATTGGAGAAGTAATCCAATTATCTCCCAGGCCAGAGACCAAACTCCATTACACATGTGGGAAGCTAAATACAGTATTATGCTTTAAAATATATAAAGTTACTTTTAATCCATTACACACAGACATGTAACCTATCCCCAGATAGCTCAGGTCTGGGTGCACATTATTAGGTGAATGGCACCCAGACCACACGAATACAGTTTAATCGCCATGGAGCCAAAGTCTTTAATCACACGAATAGGCTCCATGGCATAGCTATCTGGGTTAACACATTCACATAAAGTCTGGTCCATAGTCCAAAGGCAAGAGGCGGGCAAGCAGCCCCCTCCAAGGACACGTGGCGAGGTCGGTTTCGCCACACTTCTCCCCTTTTCCAAATAGACTAACAGGGTATCTGACCTCCTGCCGGTCAGTGACCTGGTTAGTCCAGCAGCCCACCCACAAAACAGAAACAGCAGTACAGCCCACCCACAATAAACAGTTACTACACCTGGGTAAGGGAGAATCTGGTCCATGTCCAGGTGCCTTACCACGGCTGTGTGGGGGACTGGTAGGCTGCCTTGGTGGGTTGCTGAGGGGGCAGAGACCAGCGGTACTCTGTCCTGGTGCCAGCACTACCACGGGAGTAGTCTGGTTGGAGCCTGGTTGCTGGAGACTGACTGTCTCCCCTTTAGGTGCATAGCTCTGCTGCCGGAGGGAGAGACCGACTGTCTCCCCTTTGGATACACCGCTCTGTGGCTGGGGGACAGGACCGACCGTCCCTACCCCTTGTGCTGTAAGTGCAGAGACTACGGTCCCATCTGCACAGTTGTGGGGCTTAACATCTCCCCTTGGTGGGTTAGGCTGCCGTTGGAGAGAGGGTGTAACAAGCTCCTCTCTCTGGACGGTGAACTGCCGCTGGGGAGAGGGGTTAGCAGGCTCCTCTCCCTGCCACTCTCTCTGCTGGTGGAAAGGGAGACCAGCTGTCTCCCCTTTCATTCTCTTGTCCTGCTGCTGGGGTGCGAGACTGACTGTCTCTGCTCCCTGCAGGACACACTGCCGCTGGGGAGGATGGACGACACCATCAGCTCCCTGGGGTACACACTGCCGCTGGGGAGGAAGGACGGCACCTTCTGCTCCCTGGGTTACACACTGCCACTGGGGAGGACGGACGACACCATCAGCTCCCTGGGGTACACACTGCCGCTGGGGAGGAAGGACGATACCTTCTGCTCCCTGGGACACACACTGCCGCTGGGGAGGATGGACGACACCATCAGCTCCCTGGGGTACACACTGCCGCTGGGGAGGAAGGACGGCACCTTCCGCTCCCTGGGTTACACACTGCCGCTGGGGAGGATGGACGACACCATCAGCTCCCTGGGGTACACACTGCCGCTGGGGAGGAAGGACGACACCATCAGCTCCCTGGGGTACACACTGCCGCTGGGGAGGGAGGACGCTGCTCTCCTCTCCCTTCACTTCACACTGCCTTCCTGGCATATCACTTTGCTGCTGGGGGGCAGGAACAACTACCTCTGCCCCCTGTAACTCAGCCTGCCGCTGGGGAGGGAGGACGCTGCTCTCCTCTCCCTGCACTTCACACTGCCCTCCTGGCATATCACTTTGCTGCTTGGGTTGCTCACAGGACCAGTCTAGGAGATCTGCTACCTCGGTTACTGCTGGTTGCTGTTGGGAAAGAGGACCGGTTGTCTCTTCCCGGGCCTCATTGATGAGTCGCAGGTAATCCCCCTCCAGGTTCCATTCCTTGGCAACCAAATACTGTAGGTCTGCCTCGAGGTCAATAGCGCTAGGGAGACCCAGCATGTCCTCTCGGTCGTAGTACAGGTCCCAAAAACGAGAGTCGGTCACTTTCCCAAAGTCCTCATCGTCAATATTATCCCAAAATCGGCCAAGGTCAGTGTAATCTCCGCCTTCTGGGAACTCATACTCTGCCATCTCGGGGACACACTGAGCTGCGTACCATTGTATCGCCTGGTATGCGTCTCGAGTCTAGTCACCCACTTTTCTTCCAGGAATTGGTGTTCTGTAGCTGTCCTTCTGGCTGTAGGAATGATCCCACCGCTGCCACCAATGTAACGGATCACCTGGCACCCCGACTGGGTACCTCCGTTAAAGGATGCTCCTAGCATTTCCTGAGGACTCCAAGCACTGCAGAAGACACCACAACCACCGAATCAGAGAAGCATATGAGTACTCTCAAGCATACGAATGCTGTAGACAGTTGAATAGGAAAAACCATACGAATAGGTTTACACTCCTAGCAGTCGAACTGGAACAGCATACAATAAATCCTCCCCCAATAATGAGACGACACTTCACTTTGAGGGTTAAGCAGGAACTCTTTTACTCAGGGCTACCTGCCCAGTATTTATGCAGGTCTCCCACCTGGTGGACACTCCCCTAGGGGACCAAATGGAAGACTGTAACAAAGGACAGACATAAACCAATTACAGACACACAGCAGTAAACATTCCCACAATGCATCCTGGTTTCCTCCATTCAGCCCTGGAGATAATTGGAGAAGTAATCCAATTATCTCCCAGGCCAGAGACCAAACTCCATTACACATGTGGGAAGCTAAATACAGTATTATGCTTTAAAATATATAAAGTTACTTTTAATCCGGTGAATATGATGACACAGGTGAGCATACAGCTGTATGCCAGGAGCTGTCTGCCAGTGACCGGAGGCGTGATGACGTAGAGGAGGGCGGAGGTACGCACGCACGCATCCTGAGGCGGGGAGGCTGAGATCGGAATGGAGGAGGAACGCGGCGTCCTACAGACCTACACGAGGCACTGACTGATGCGGAAAAATTAAGTTGCAAAGGACGCAGAGAAAACGAATTACACAGCTTATATGATACGAAGATAAGCTAAGTACTTCCTTTTTCCTATACAACTTTTTAAGCTTTTTAAGCTGGGCTAGAGAGAACCGAGAGAGGAGAGAGTGGGAAGAAAGAAAAAAAAAAGGGAAAAAAAGGGGAGAAACAGCCAATGGAAAAATAATATAACCAAATTAAAATAAGACAAACGAAGTATTAAGGTATAAAGGGAAAAAGAGAATAAGGCAGTGAAAGGACTGAAAGGACTGATTTAAGGATACAAAATAAAGAAAAAGAGAGAGTTAAAGGAAAGTTAAGGAGGAGAGATAAGGGAAGTAAAGAAAAGTAAAGTTCAAAAATAGGAAAAAAAAGCCATACCATAAAGGAAACTAATCAGACCTAATTGATTAAAATCAAACGACATTTGGATATGAATTGCCTCTGATTAAAGGGAAAGTACTGGGAACAAAAAAGCAGAAAAATAAGAAGACAGATAAACGGTCCAAAGGTAGAAAGTGCCGGTGAATTGAAAAATAAAAGAAGGGAGAATTGTAAATATAATTATTATAAAAGAAGAATTAAACAACCAGTGGAAACTAACAGTGGACCTATGTTTAAAGGGAAAGTACTGTGAACATAAAAGCAGATAAAAAGAAGATAAATTAAAGCACCAAAGTCAGAAAAACCTGGTGAATTGAACAGTAAAAAAACAAAACAAAAAAAACAAAGGAGAACTGTAAATATAACTGTAAATATAATTTAATATAAAAGAAGAAAAAGAGGAAAAAAGGGGGAGAGGAAGGAAAAAGGAAAAAGAAAGAGAAGAAAAAAAGAGAAAAAAGAGAGAGAAAGACTTTGCATTCTGAAAAAAACTATAATTAAAGGAGAAGTAGAAGGAAAAGGAAAAAAAAAAAAAAAAAAAAAAAAGGGAAAAAAAGATCATGGCAACTAAGTCATCAGGAAAAGCTGCCATTAAGAAAGCAGCAAAGCAAGATCAACAAATAGAAAAAAAAAATCCCTCAAGTTTCTTTTCACCAGGACACAAATCTATTGTAGAAAAAAAATTTAGACAGCTCAATAATATACTCTTCAAAAAGCGAAGAATCAATTCAAAGTCCATCCAGCCAAACAGAAAATTATATTACAGCAGATTTTCTAAAACAATGTTTAGAAGAGCAGCTGGTGGCAATAACTGCAGAATTTAATAAAAATACAGCTGAAACTAAAAAAACAGTTTCAGGAAATAATGGAAAAGCTAAAGCAAAGTGAAGAAAAAATCTCAGCTTTGGAATTTGAAAGTAGAGCATATAAAGAACAAAATGAGCAGCTGAATAATCAAATGAGACAAATGGAAGGAAAATTAGGAGATCTAGAAGATCGCTCAAGAAGAAACAATCTGAGATTAAGAAATGTGTCAGAAACAGTTACACAAGATAAAATACCAGAATATCTTGATACCTTATGGGCAACATTTAATCTAGATCTGTCGACCCTAAATGCTAAAATGGAGAGATACCATCGCTTGAGCAAACCTAGATCGATCCCCCAGCAATTGCCAAGAGATATAATAATCAATTTTCAGTCCTTTCAATTTAAGGAAGCTGTATTACACGCAGCTCGAACAAAACAGATTAATACAGAAAAATTTGGAGACATCAAGATATTTCAAGATTTATCTTTCTATACGAGACAACAAAGAAATAAATTTATGACGGCTACAAGCTCACTAAGAAGTTTAAACATAAAATACTCGTGGATCTATCCCAGTAAAATAAAGATCATTACAGAAGGAATACCAGAGACATTCACGACTCCATCTCAGATTGAAGAATGGTTAAAGAAGAAAAAGAAATAATTGTATAAAATGGATAAGGAAGAAAAAAGCGAGGGAGAAGAAAGGAAGAAGAAAAAGAAGAGGAAGCAAAGTCACTGAAGACTTAAAAGCATAAGAAGAAAAAAATTGATCTAAAGAAAGTCAGAAAGTAACAAAGGACGTTGATACATCTAGGTTGAAATTATAGAGAATAGACTGTAATCAAAGGAGAAATCAATATAGAGAAGAAATCCTAAGTTAAAAGATAATCACGTATAGAATAGTCAACTGTTTTTTTTTTTGTAAAGAAATAGAATTGATATTATAGAAGATACACATAATTTTTGTGGAGAAAAGGGTACACTTAGAAATACAAAATGCACACTAGTAATTAAAGAATGGAAACTTAGAGGGAAGGAAAGAAAAGAGAAGGAGAATTTATTATATTAACGTGGGGAAGTAGAGTCTATTTTTTTTTCTTTCCTCTGAACAAAGTAGGAGAAAGTTGCAAACTTAATTGAGGCACTAAAGAAACACAAAAAGTATACACAAAATTAAAATAGTTGAAGTGTAGCACAAGGTAAAAATAGTAAAGGAAGAAAATTAATGGTGTGAAAAATTCAAATAAATATGAAACACAAAAGAAAATAGAAACATAAAAGTGTTAAGAAATAACTTATAGCTGAGAAGGTAAATAGAAAATATATATACACGAATATAGAAAAATGAAAAGAAGGATAACCACGTATAAAGATAGTTTTTTTTTTTTTGTGGTGTTTATTAAGGGTTTAAGGGGTAATAGAGACGAACTAAAAGGGATTAAATGATCAAAGTAATTAAGGGAAGAGACCAGAGAAAATAAGAGAATAGAACATATTTAAGACAATTGCCAGGGCTTTGCTTCTGTTTTTTTTTTTTTTTCTCCCAGATTTGGTTCCTCCATGTACGGGATAGCCTCCCCTGCCGTAACCTGTAAAAGGTTAATAGTGGGCATTATGACCCGCCAAGGAAATTGTTTTTCGACTCTCTTTAGAGTCTTAGGAAAGAGTGGAAATATACTCCAAGTACTAAATATACTTGTAGTGGTTTCATTTATGTATTGTGATGTCTATTTTTTGTATTGTTCACGAGAGCTCACTAGATTAATTAAAAAAAACAAACAAATTTACGAAAATGGTTAAAATAATAACATGAAATATTCAAGGATTAAATATCCCGCAAAAAAGACAAGCCTTTGGAACAGGTTCAAATTGCTATGATCCAAGAGACACACTGGCAGAAACAAGATGAAAAAAGATGGATCAGTAGATCCTTTCCCCAAAAAATTTGTTCTTCTAGAGAGGAGGGAAAAAAGGAAGGAGTTGCAATATTCTTTGCAAAAGATTTAAAAATAAACATAACATTTATGGAAACAGATTTAGAGGGGAGATTCATCATTCTAGTAGCTACCATTAATGATGAACTCTTCACTCTAATTAATGTTTATCTGCCCAACAAAAATCCCATGTGTCTACTTAGAAAAGTATTAAATAAGGTTGAGAAAGTAGGAGTAGGATTAAAGATATACGCAGGGGACTTTAATAGCATACAAGATCCCTTGCTAGACAAGTTATCTGAAAAACAAATCATTTGGGACAAACAAGTTCTAAAAAACGAAAGGATTTTTAACAACTTGATGAAAAGAGAGGCCCTATTTGACATATGGAGACTTAAAAATCCTGCAGTGAAAGAATTCACGTTTTATTCCTGGCCTCATAATTCGCATTCGCGAATAGATTTTGTTTTTGGAGATTCTAAACTGATACAAAGAACAAAAAAAATAGAAATCATACCAGTAATATGGACCATGACAGTGTGTGCCTGGAACTAAATAGTAATAATTTAAATTGCAGTAAGAATACAACCTGGAGGCTAGATGAATCAATATTATCAAATAAAGAATATAAATCCTATATAGATAAAATGACCACTTGTTATTTTGAAGAAAATAATAACGGACAAGTAGAAAACGATACTCTATGGTGTTTGTTTAAAGCAGTAATAAGGGGACACTGTATAATGCTTAACAAATTAAAGAACAAAGAAAAAGGTGCAAATGTTCAAGATCTCTATATCGAACTGTATAATCTAAATAAGAAAAATAATACAAACCCAACTAAGGAAAATCAGCTAAAAATAGAAAACATCAAATCTGAAATACAGGAAAAAACCTATGAAAAAATTAGAATAAATATGCATAAACTTAAAATCAAATATTATCATAAATCTTATAGAGCTGATAAAATAATGTCGAATATGCTGAAAAAAAGAAATACACTTAATAGGGTTGATAAAATAATAACTAATGATACCATTTCCCTTTCCCCAGAACAGATAGGGAAAGCATTTAATGAGTATTATGCTAATCTATATAGTCATTCAGTAAATACTCCTTTAGAAATAATAAAAGAATATATTCAATCAGCAAAATTGAATAAAATAACAGAAACTCAAGTAGATAATTTAAACAAAGAAATTACAGAAGAAGAGATCAATATAATAATAGACAAACTAGAAAATCATAAAACGCCAGGTCCGGATGGATTTGGGAACAAATTCTATAAAATAATGAAACTCCAATTGACAGGTTATTTAAAAAATACTTTTAATACTGCAGTTAAAAAGGGCAGATTCCCAGAAGAAATGCTTAAAGCAAATATTCTACCTATACTGAAACCAGGGAAAGATCCAACTAAAGTCCATAGCTACCGCCCAATATCATTAATAAATGTAGATATAAAGATATTTTCTGCGATTATAGCTAGTAGACTAAAAGAAGTTATGAAACAACTAATACATCCTGATCAAACAGGTTTTGTTTCAGATAGAATGTCAAGCAATAATATCAGACGTTTGATAGATGCACTAGATATATCACAACGTAGAGAAAGTCCCATGCTGATCCTGTCTTTAGATGCTGAGAAAGCCTTTGACAGGGTCAGCTGGGACTTTATGAAGATTACTCTAGAAGAACTAGGTATACAGGGATGGTTGCTTGATGCAATTTTAGCTTTATACAAAGACCCTACAGCAAGAACAATTGGCCCTGGCATATGCTCAGACTGGTTCAAATTGAACAACGGGACCAGACAAGGCTGCCCGTTGTCCCCTTTACTGTTTATATTAACTATAGAGGTGTTAGCTAACAGAATTAGAAATAATGAAAATATTAAGGGATTCACAGCAAGCCAGAAAGAACTTAAAATATCTCTTTACGCAGATGACACTATTCTATTTTTAAATAATACGTCAACATCAATATCAAATGCAATGACAGAAATTGAAATGTACAGTGCAGCATCAAATTATAAATTAAATAAAACAAAATCAACGGCTGTATATGTCAATATGTCGAAGCAAGAAATAGATTCTTATCAAGAAACATATAATTTTATTAAAGCTAAAACGTTCCCATATCTAGGAATCAAAATTAGCAGAAAAGTAGAAAACATTATGAGAATAAACTTCATGGATCTTCTAAAAGAAACTAATAAGAATCTGAAGGAATGGAGAAAACTAGAAGTATCTTGGGGAGGAAGAATAAACATTTTGAAATCATATGTGTTGCCAAAATGGATCTATATGTTTAGAATGCTCCCATTAGAAATCCCGAGTGCATGGTTAACAATGATTAACAATTCTTTCTCTAATTTTGTATGGCGAGGGAAAAAACCCAGGATTAAAAATGAAGTACTATCAAGAGGAATAAAGAAGGGAGGCTTGGGATATCCAAACATAAGAAAATATTATGAGGCTGGGATTATAATGCACGTTATGGCTGGACAGATAAAACAAAATAAAGAGGAAGTATGGTGGTGGTCAGAAGTAGAATCTAGTCAAGTAAGAGATCCTCTAGACTTACTCTGGATAACAAAAAAATGCAATTTATCCAGATCATACATTCTAGGACAGATTATTCCAATATGGAAAAAAATAAGGAAAAAAATCGATTTAGTAAATAAAATATTTGATTTTCAAAATTTAGACATAATCGAATTAAATATGGAGAATATTTCCCTAAAATCTTGGAAGGAAAAAGGTATAAGTACTTTAAAAGATCTGACTAAAGAGGGTAAAATCAAACCTTATAAAACGTTGATAGAAGAGTTTAAGTTCTCTGCTAAAGATGTATATACGTACCTTAGAGTAAAATATTTTTTGGAGAAAGTTGAGTTAGTAAAAGAGGGTAAAATGTACGACATTTTTAAATCAATTTTATACCAGAATAAAACAAAGCAGCTGTTCTCTAGATGTGTTAAAATGTTAGTCCCAATGAATGATTCAGTCCTAACAAGCGCTATTAAAAAATGGAACATTGAATTAAAAATAAATATAGAATTAGATGAATGGATAGCTATTTTACAAAAAATCAGTAAATATGTCCATTCCTTTATACTGATAGAAACACACTTCAAGTTGGTTTACCAATGGTATATGACTCCAACTAAAATAGCTAAATTTGATACATCCATGGACACAAAGTGCTGGAAGTGTAGAGAGGAAAAAAGAAATTATATCCACATGTGGTGGTCATGCAAAAAAGTGATTGTTGTATGGCAGTGGGCTCAAAATATTTCTAAAACCTGAAACAATGCTATTACACTACCAATGGCCAAATTTAAATAAAATAAATCAATTTTTAATTATTCATTGTTTAATAGCCTGTAAAATAATAATAGCAAGGAACTGGAAGGGAGATACCGCATTTAACATTAAATTAATAACAATTCAGTTGATTTACCAAATCAAAATGGAGAAGGATCACTGCAAGTTTCTGAATGATAATTTGAGCCTATGGGAAAATTGGGAAAAAAATTACTACAAATGTAATATTGATACCATTTGAAAAAAAAAAAAAAAAAAAAAGAAGTATAATTTGAAAATATGTGGAGCTCTCGTGGGGGGATGGGATGTGTTGTGTTTTGTCTAAGTCTTTATGTGTATGAATATGGATTTTTAAACATGTTTTTGTACAATGAAATTATGGTGATAAAATAAAATAAAAAAAAAAAGTTACTTTTAATCCATTACACACAGACATGTAACCTATCCCCAGATAGCTCAGGTCTGGGTGCACATTATTAGGTGAATGGCACCCAGACCACACGAATACAGTTTAATCGCCATGGAGCCAAAGTCTTTAATCACACGAATAGGCTCCATGGCTTAGCTATCTGGGTTAACACATTCACATAAAGTCTGGTCCATAGTCCAAAGGCAAGAGGCGGGCAAGCAGCCCCCTCCAAGGACACGTGGCGAGGTCGGTTTCGCCACACATACCTCTCCCAGCTCCAGCGCTCCCTAGACAATGTAGATAACAGGGGCAGGAGGAATAACCTCAAGATAAAAGGTTTACCAGAAGCTGAAACTGAGGACCTCCCAACTACCCTGAGAGAGTTATTTAATCTTATTCTGGGACGGGACGCAGGCACAGGTTTACTCCTAGATAGGGCTCATCGCTCACTACGGCTCAGAGACAAAACAAAAGAGGCCCCACAGGACATACTATGCCGCTTACACTATTATGCAGTGAAAGAGGAAATAGTGAGAGCACTGAGAAGCACTAGTTCTCCACTCCGGTTCCACAGACACGAAATCCAAGTATTCCCAGATCTGTCCTGGCTCACATTGCAGGCCTGGAGGGTGCTCAGACCCATAACAGAACATGCAATCTCAAATACCGCTGGGGCTTCCCCTTTAGACTTACAGTCTCCTACAGGGGAACAACACATGATTTCGATACATCAAGACGTGCCAAATTTCATCCACTCCCTGGAACTCAACGAAGAACGCGTTGCTGACTGGTATGCCCCAGACCCAGCTCAAAAGTGGGGCCAAACGCAGCAGAGGCCACAAAGAAAAAGGTGAAAAAAAGGAGAACTGACACACCTGATCAATCAGGTCGTGCTGAAAGTTGGTTTACCAATGGTATATGACTCCAACTAAAATAGCTAAATTTGATACATCCATGGACACAAAGTGCTGGAAGTGTAGAGAGGAAAAAAGAAATTATATCCACATGTGGTGGTCATGCAAAAAAGTGATTGTTGTATGGCAGTGGGCTCAAAATATTTCTAAAACCTGAAACAATGCTATTACACTACCAATGGCCAAATTTAAATAAAATAAATCAATTTTTAATTATTCATTGTTTAATAGCCTGTAAAATAATAATAGCAAGGAACTGGAAGGGAGATACCGCATTTAACATTAAATTAATAACAATTCAGTTGATTTACCAAATCAAAATGGAGAAGGATCACTGCAAGTTTCTGAATGATAATTTGAGCCTATGGGAAAATTGGGAAAAAAATTACTACAAATGTAATATTGATACCATTTGAAAAAAAAAAAAAAAAAAAAGAAGTATAATTTGAAAATATGTGGAGCTCTCGTGGGGGGATGGGATGTGTTGTGTTTTGTCTAAGTCTTTATGTGTATGAATATGGATTTTTAAACATGTTTTTGTACAATGAAATTATGGTGATAAAATAAAATAAAAAAAAAAAGTTACTTTTAATCCATTACACACAGACATGTAACCTATCCCCAGATAGCTCAGGTCTGGGTGCACATTATTAGGTGAATGGCACCCAGACCACACGAATACAGTTTAATCGCCATGGAGCCAAAGTCTTTAATCACACGAATAGGCTCCATGGCATAGCTATCTGGGTTAACACATTCACATAAAGTCTGGTCCATAGTCCAAAGGCAAGAGGCGGGCAAGCAGCCCCCTCCAAGGACACGTGGCGAGGTCGGTTTCGCCACACATACCTCTCCCAGCTCCAGCGCTCCCTAGACAATGTAGATAACAGGGGCAGGAGGAATAACCTCAAGATAAAAGGTTTACCAGAAGCTGAAACTGAGGACCTCCCAACTACCCTGAGAGAGTTATTTAATCTTATTCTGGGACGGGACGCAGGCACAGGTTTACTCCTAGATAGGGCTCATCGCTCACTACGGCTCAGAGACAAAACAAAAGAGGCCCCACAGGACATACTATGCCGCTTACACTATTATGCAGTGAAAGAGGAAATAGTGAGAGCACTGAGAAGCACTAGTTCTCCACTCCGGTTCCACAGACACGAAATCCAAGTATTCCCAGATCTGTCCTGGCTCACATTGCAGGCCTGGAGGGTGCTCAGACCCATAACAGAACATGCAATCTCAAATACCGCTGGGGCTTCCCCTTTAGACTTACAGTCTCCTACAGGGGAACAACACATGATTTCGATACATCAAGACGTGCCAAATTTCATCCACTCCCTGGAACTCAACGAAGAACGCGTTGCTGACTAGTATGCCCCAGACCCAGCTCAAAAGTGGGGCCAAACGCAGCAGAGGCCACAAAGAAAAAGGTGAAAAAAAGGAGAACTGACACACCTGATCAATCAGGTCGTGCTGACAGACGTCAAAGAAATGTGAACATTCATTCTCGAGACGAGAATATCATTTTTCCCCTTTATAAATCACTGGTAAGACCACATATTGAATATGCGGTGCAATTTTGGGCACCTGTTCTAAATAAGGATATTATGGCACTAGAAAAAGTGCAGAGGCGGAAAGGAAGCCGTACCAATCAAAACGAGCTCCACCAACTAGCACGCACCCCTCCACCTTCCTAGTGGTGTCGCAAGTATTACAACAGTCCCCAGTAGACTCCGGAACCTCTCGGGGACAGACACCAGCCTTGTTCAATTCTAAGGCTTCACCACTCAACAAATACACTGGTACTCACTAACGAACCCCCAAATTGTATATAGTTATATTGTCAAGACATCTGTTTATTGTCTGTTTTTTGCCATAAACTAAAATTGTACTGCAAGATTGCACTGCTAGCCATTTATTGTGCCACACAGTTGACAGAGGGACACGGTACAACAGCCCACCTGACTTGACTAAACACCCCTTCCTGGCCACAATGCGAGAGGCCTAAACACCCCGGAAAAGCATCACATGGCCCTCACTGACTACCATAGACAAAGAGCGGAGGTGGTCTACACACAAGAGACCCACTTCCGTGCAGATTCTGCTCCCCATCGTAGAAACAAAAACTTCCCCAAAGGTTACTTTAGCAATTACCCCCAGTCAAAATCTAGAGGGGTAGCCATACTGTTCAACGCACACCTCCCCTTTATATACAGAGCACACTATGCTGATGACAGCGGCAGGTTCCTTTTTGTCAAGGGACCTATGGGACAAACGCTGATCACGTTTGCCAATATATACCAACAGGAAACAATCACCAGCTCTCCGCAGAATCCTGGGTAAACTAGAATCGTTCACAGAGGGCCTCCTGATCCTGGGGGGTGATTTCAATGTCTCGCTAGACGGCACCCTAGACACTACCTCCCGAGCCCACTCTTACCAGTCCTCGGTACGGATCCCTGTCCAAAAACTGCTAGACTCACACCAGCTATTTGATTGCTGGAGGGCATGCCATCCGACCCAAGGAGATTACTCCTATTACTCCCACTCCGCAGGCTCTTACTCATGCATAGACATGCTTTTCCTCCATCATCGCTTCTTGCACTTGATCACGGCATGCTCCTACTAACCCATTACCTGGTCTGACCATGCCCATCTGTCCATGACAATCCATATACCCTCCCTGCACCGATCCAGGGCCCAATGGAAACTAAATGATACGCTGCTGAAGAAGGCAGAGGTCTAGGGCCAAATCAGGTCTGAACTTGACCAATACTTTGCCCGTAACAAACACCCAGACTCTCCATACCCGATTATTTGGGAGGCCCACAAATGCACCATAAGGGGCTCCATCATAAAATTTGCTTCCATCCAAATAAAGCAGAGGGAAAAACAAGGTACTCAACTCCTCCAAGAGATCAGAGCCCTAGAACATAACCATAAAACTGACCAAAAACTGACGAACTATAAACAACTAATAGAAAAGAGGACTACACTAAACACGTTACTAAACATGCAGACCAAACGCAAATTAACTATTACTAAAAGCATGTACTACCACAAGGGGGTACTCATCAAGTACAAGTACAAAAATACTAGCAAACCGGTTGCGGCCACTGCTCCCAACACTGATGCACCAGGATCAATCAGGATTCATCCCAGGCAGGGAGGCTAAGCACAACACGGCAAAGATCTTAAACTTAATTTACCATTCAAAATGATCGGGGGGCTCCAGTCTACTCCTGTCGATAGACGCGGAAAAAGCGTTTGACAGGGTGGACTGGACCCTAATGACGCACACGCTACAACACATGGGCTTTGGACCAAACTGGTTACGCTGGCAGGGAGCGCTATACTCCACACCTACGGCAGAGCTGCGCATCAACGGACAGCTATTAGAACTGTTGACGATTTCAAACTGAATGAGGCAGGGGTGCCCTCTTTCAGCCCTCCTCTTTGTGCTGGTCCTCGAACCCTTCTTGCAGGGAATCCAAAATAACCCACTGATTCAAGGCATAAAAGTAGGAGGCACGGAACACAAAGTAGACGTTTTTGCGGATGACATGCTGTTTGCAGTCTCCGACCCCATCACCACTCTCCCCATCTCATGACGGAGATGAACCTATATGGTGCACTATCAAACTTTAAAGCAAATCTAGGCAAATGCGAAACACTCTCACTGACCATAGACCACGACACCAAATCGTCACTTCAACAGGTACACCCATTCTCGTGGGCGGCCAAGACCATTAAATACCTGGGAATAAACATACCCCACGAATTATCACAATTATATGACAAGAACTTCCCCGCCCTGCTCCAAACTGTATCCAAAGACCTCACCTCCTGGAACTTACCACACTTTGGATGGTTCTGTAGAATAAATATTCTGAAAATGAATGTACTGCCACATCTCCTATACACACTACAGGTGCTCCCAATCTCATTACCCAAGGCACTATTTGGGACTGTCCGCAAATCCTTTACCACCTTTATCTGGGCCCACAGACAATCACGTCTGGCACACTCCCTACTAACACGACCTAAGGAAGAGGGAGGTTTAGAACTCCTGGACATAGAAGCCTATCACAAGGCAGTACTTCTGACCAGGATCTACGACTGGTCACTCCACAACTCCCTCAAACAATGGGTACAACTGGAAGACTCATTCTTCAGAATTCCTATTTGCACCGTCCCATGGCAGAAATTAGGGCAAGCTTTTCTAGACCACCAGGCCCACCCCACCATTACACCCACTCTGAAAATGTGGGCACACGAGAGAAACCCCCCACAGGTATCTCCCTACCCCTCTCCACTATACCTGATAACACACAACCCCCTGTTCAAAGACGGCAGGGTATATAAAGACTACCATACCTACCATTACCTATCTTTAGAACACCTAGACGTCCGGAATAAAACCACTGAACGAACTGTTTACCTTAGACACACATTCTACACTCCAAACATTCCAATATAACCAGTAGTGATGTCCCGAACGGTTCGCTGGCGAATAGTTCCTGGCGAACATAGCATGTTCGCGTTCGCCACAGATGCGAACATATGTGATGTTCGGTCCGCCCCCTATTCGTCATCATTGAGTAAACTTTGACCCTGTACCTCACAGTCAGCAGACACATTCCAGCCAATCAGCAGCAGACCCTCCCACCTCCTAGACAGCATACAATTTAGATTAATTCTGAAGCTGCATTCATTTTTTATATATATATATATTTTTTTTTTATACATTATCCCCCATAGCCAGTAACCTGTGCTTATTATACATTATCTCCCCCATAGCCAGTAACCTGTGTTTATTATACATTATCCCCCACAATCAGTAACCTGTGTTTATTATACATTATCCCCACACAATCAGTAACCTGTGTTTATTATACATTATCCCCCCATAGCCAGTAACCTGTGTTTATTATACATTATCCTCCCATAACCAGTAACCTGTGTTTATTATACATTATCCCTCCCATAGCCAGTAACCTGTGTTTATTATACATTATCTCCCCATAGCCAGTAATCTGTGCTTATTATACATTATCTCCCCCATAGCCAGTAACCTGTGTTTATTATACATTATCCCCCCATAGCCAGTAACCTGTGTTTATTATACATTATCCCTCCCATAGCCAGTAACCTGTGTTTATTATACATTATCCCTCCCATAGCCAGTAACCTGTGTTTATTATACATTATCTCTCCCATAGCCAGTAACCTGTGTTTATTATACATTATCTCCCCATAGCCAGTAACCTGTATTTATTATACATTATCCCCCCATAGCCAGTAACCTGTGTTTATTATACATTATCCTCCCATAGCCAGTAACCTGTGTTTATTATACATTATCGCTCCCATAGCCAGTAACCTGTGTTTATTATACATTATCCCCCCATAGCCAGTAACCTGTGTTTATTATACATTATCCCCCATAGCCAGTAACCTGTGTTTATTATACATTATCCCCCCCATAGCCAGTAACCTGTGTTTATTATACATTATCCCCCATAGTCATTTATCGTTGGACCTAGGCAGCATGATGTCTTAGGCCGGCCCAGAGAGTAAGTGAGTGAGTGAGTGAGTGAATAATATAATATATATGTTCAGAAACATATTAGTAATATATGTAAATCGGGTTCATGCAAAGAGGGTGAAAGGGTATTAAAGAAAAACACACTTATTGAATCAAATTTACAAAGCCAAACTTTTAAAAGCTTTCCTCATTTCTTTCTCGGGATGAGGAATATATCGGTTGTAGACTGAGGATTTCCATCTGCCCAATCTTTTAATAATATGCACTGGAGTGTCAGTGTTGAAGGAGACCGAAGCTGCCCCTATTCTAAATGAAAGACCCAAGACATGGATACAACCCAATCTTAGGAGTAGTGTTCTGATGTAGAAGATGAATTTAGCCGTAGTCAGAGGGATTCAGTGAGAGTAGTGGTGAAATGTGTGTGGCATGACTGAGTGTGGGTAAGTAAGAGTCAAGTATTTTAACTGGGCACTAGTTCTAGGTGGGATAAAGTGGTATAGCGGATGGATGAGTAGTTTGGTTCGTTTTAGAGGTTTGTAGAGAAAGTATATAGTGATCATGATTTTTAGCGATATCCAATATTTTTAAGGTGGTCTCAAAAAAACATAAAATGCTATATAAAATTTGTGGGAATATCGAATAGTCGTGTACAGTAAATCAGAGAGGGCTCAGAATATCGAACCATCGATCGGTAACCTGGATGAAGTAGGGGGTCTGTCTTTTTTATTAAATATGCAGTAATATGCTTTTAATGGGATAGGACGTTAGGAAAGGTGTGTGGTTGGGATAAGTGGTTGTGGCTGTATTTACCTTATCCTGGGACCGACCTGGCTCCTAAGCTTGAGCCGCGCGTGGCTGGATCACTCCTGCCTCCACACGAGCCGCATGCGGCTTGATCTCCTCTTTGTATCGGTACTCAGGGCCGCCATCAGGGGGTGACAACCGTGACAGTTGTCACGGGCCCGGCGGCCCTGGGGGGCCCGGACTGCTCTGGCAGTCCTGGGCCCCACTTTCCCTCCCTGCACACATAGATAGCGAATATCGCTATCTATGTGTGCAGCCGCGGGCCCCCCAGCTTCCTGTTACCGCAGAGGGGGCCCAGGCAGCACACTTCCTGTTCTCCTCTTCTCCTCCCGGCTAATAACTCTCGCGAGACCCGGTTGCCATGGCAACGCTCCGCGGGTCTCGCGAGAGTTATTGGAGGAGAGAAGAGGAGAAGCTGTGTGCTGCCTGGGCCCCCTCTGCGGTAACAGGAAGCCGGGGGGCCCCACCATGCCACCGGACACAGGTAAGCAGGGAGGGGGGGAGAAACAATTGAGTTAATTCAATTATTATTATTTTTAATAATGTTAAAATGCCCCCCTCCCCCTCCTCATTGGACATTTACACACACACACTACATACACTGACACAACACACACACACACACACACACACTACATACACTGACACAACACACACACACTATATACACTAACACAACACACACACACACACTATATACACTAACACAACACACACACACTACATACACTGACACAACACACACACACACACACACACTACATACACTGACACAACACACACACACACTATATACACTAACACAACACACACACACACACACTATATACACTAACACAACACACACACTACATACACTGACACAACACACACACACACACACACTACATACACTGACACAACACACACACGCTATATACACTAACACAACACACACACACACACTACATACACTGACACAACACACACACTATATACACTAACACAACACACACACACACACACTACATACACTGACAAAACACACACACTGCATACACTGACACAACACACACACACGCACACACACTACATACACTGACACAACACACACACACACTACATACACTAACACAACACACACACACACACTACATACACTAACACAACACACACACACTACATACACTAACACAACACACACACACACACACACACTACATACACTAACACAACACCCACACACTACATACACTGACAAAACACACACACACTACATACACTGACACAACACACACACACACTACATACACTGACACAACACACACACACTACATACTCTAACACAACACACACACTACATACACTGACAAAACACACACACTACATACACTGACACAACACACACACACACACTACATACACTGACACAACACACACACACACACACACACACTACATACACTGACACAACACACACACACACTATATACACTAACACAACACACACACACACACACTATATACACTAACACAACACACACACTACATACACTGACACAACACACACACACACACACACTACATACACTGACACAACACACACACGCTATATACACTAACACAACACACACACACACACTACATACACTGACACAACACACACACTATATACACTAACACAACACACACACACACACTACATACACTGACAAAACACACACACTGCATACACTGACACAACACACACACACGCACACACACTACATACACTGACACAACACACACACACTACATACACTAACACAACACACACACACACACACACACTACATACACTAACACAACACACACACACTACATACACTAACACAACACACACACTACATACACTAACACAACACCCACACACTACATACACTGACAAAACACACACACACTACATACACTGACACAACACACACACACACTACATACACTGACACAACACACACACACTACATACACTAACACAACACACACACTACATACACTGACAAAACACACACACTACATACACTGACACAACACACACACACACACTACATACACTGACACAACACACACACACTATATACACTAACACAACACACACACACACACACTACATACACTGACACAACACACACACTATATACACTAACAAAACACACACACACACACACTACATACACTGACAAAACACACACACTGCATACACTGACACAACACACACACACGCACACACACTACATACACTGACACAACACACACACACACACTACATACACTAACACAACACACACACACACACTACATACACTAACACAACACACACACACTACATACACTGACAAAACACACACACTGCATACACTGACACAACACACACACACATACACTGACACAACACACACACACTACATACACTGACACAACACACACACACTGCATACACTAACACAACACACACTGCATACACTAACACAACACACACTGCATACACTAACACAACACACACTGCATACACTAACACAGCACACTCTGGATACACTAACACAGCACACTCTGCATACACTGACAAAACACACACTGCATACACAAACACACACACTGCATACACTAATACAACACACACTGCATACACTAACACACACAGTGCATACACTAATACAATACACACACTGCATTCACTAATACAACATGCACTCTGCATACACTACACACTAACACACTCACTGCATCCACTATACTGACACACACTCTGCATTCGCTACACATTACCACACTCTGCATTCACTACACTAACACACACTCTGCATCCGCTACACACTAACACACTCTGCATTCATTACACTAACACACACTCTGCATCCGCTACACACTAACACACTCTCTGCATTCACTACACATTAACACTCTGCATTCACTACACTAACACAGACTCTGCATCCGCTACACACTAACACACTCTCTGCATTCACTACACATTAACACACTCTCTGCATTCACTACACATTAACACACTCTCTGCATTCACTACACTAAGACACTCTCTGCATTCACTACACTAAGACACTCTCTGCATTCACTACACATTAACACACACTCTGCATTCACTACACATTAACACACACTCTGCATTCACTACAAATTTACACACACACTACATTCATTACACTGACACACTCTGCATTCACTACACCCTAACACACACTCTGCATTTATTACACACTAACACACACTCTGCATTCACTAAACTATGCACACACTCTGGATTCACTATACTGACACACACTCTGCATTCACTACACTAACATACACTCTGCATCAACTGTACACACAGCATCCACTACACAAACATCCTGTATTCACAGTACACACACTACATCCACCACAAATTGAAACATTCTGCATTCACTATACACAGACACTGTGTCTAATACACACACTACATCCACTACAGACACTGCATCCACTAAACACATTTCATCTAGTACATACAAACACTACATCCACTACACAAACACACACTACATCACTGTACACACACTACATCCCCTACTCAAACACTCTCTGCATTCACTACACATTAACACTCTGCATTCACTACACTAACACACACTCTGCATCCGCTACACACTAACACACCCTCTGCATTCACTACACATTAACACACACTCTGCATTCACTACACATTAACACACACTCTGCATTCACTACACATTTACAAACACTCTGCATTCATTGCACTAACACACACACTAACACACACTCTGCATTCACTAAACTATGCACACACTCTGGATTCACTATACTGACACACACTCTGCATTAACTGTAAACACAGCATCCACTACACAAACATCCTGTATTCACAGTACACACACTACATCCACCACAAATTGAAACACTCTGCATTCACTATACACAGACACTGCGTCTAATACAGACACTACATCAACTACAGACACTGCATCCACTAAACACATTTCATCTAGTGCATACAAATACTACATCCACTACACAAACACACTACATCCACTACTCAAACACACTCTGCGTTCACTATACACACTGCATCCGCTACACTAACACACTCTGCATTCACTGCACAAACAGTATCTAATACACACAAACACTACATCCATTACACACATTCTAATTCACTTCCACTATACACACCACATTCAGTCCTGCATCATTGTCAGCGGACTAGGTAGGGCGTGGGCGGGCCCGGGAGGTAGGGGTCGGGGGGGCCCAGACCTTGTGCTTTGTCAGGGGCCCCAAAATTTCTGATGGCAGCCCTGTCGGTACTTACCCTTTCCAGGGGCCGGCCGGGGTCCTCTGTTCGAGCCGCGCGCGGTCCTGCTGCTGCACGAGCCGCGCGCGGCTCATCCGACGGCTGGAGCAGGAAGGCGGGCTGTGACCGCGAGAAGCGGTCACGTGTCCCGCCTGACTCTAAGAGCGCGCCACGGGTCTCGGGCGCGCTCTTAAAGGGACAGTGGGAGCCTAAATTGGAAAAGGTCTCCCATTGGTCCCTGTCATACCACACTCCCCATACACTTACCTTTTGGGGGCGTGGATATGACAGGGGCCAATCAAAATAGGTGTTTAGTTATATATATTCACCTTTTCCCCTTAGTTCCTTGCCCTATCGTGGTTTCTGTTTCAGTTCCCTTTAGCGCTTGTTGTATTCAGTTGTGTTCCTTCGTACTTGACCTTGGCTTTGTTTTCTGACTATGTTATCTCTTTATCCTTATCTGTTCTGTTTGCCGGCTTGCTGTTTACTGTGTACCAGACCCCGGCTAGTCCTAGTTTACGCTGTCTCTTTGTGTCCTTGACCTCGGATCGTTCCTGACTCTGTACTTCTCCTATATACGTCAAGTCTGGCCACTCTAAGGTCCGGTAGACGTAACTCCCCTCTGTGTTGTCTTCTGTTTAGCTGAATCCTGCGTGTTTCGGTATATTTTCGCTACACTCTTCTGACTTAGCCGCGTGCACTGACCGCAGTGATCGGTCACATGGCCCGCCTGGCACTAGGAGCACGGCTCGAGTCACGAGCTCGCTCTTAAAGGGGCAGTGGGAGCCAAAAGTTGATTCAGGCTCCCATTGGCCCACGTCATTCCAGCACCCCCACACACAAACGTTTTGGGGGCAAAATAGCTTGCATTTAAAAAAAAAAATAATAGCAGTCAGTTTCCTACACACGGGGGCATTTCAGGGCCTGCCAGGGCACATTGTCACACCAGTGCAACTCATATCTGGTGTAACAGAAGTGTACATTTAAAAAAAAAAAATACAGGGGGCTTGTTGTCACCTTTCGGGGACCCTTAGTGTTGTACGTGGCTGGGTGGAGGAAGAGACCTTCAATGACATCAGTGAGGACAAGGAACGGGACATGGCTAGCTTGGTATCCAACCTTGTGCAAATGGGGAGTTTGCGGTTGTGCAAATGGACTGTTTGCGGTGCGTTAAACGGGGAGTTTGGTCTGTCACTGTAAAGCGGGCGTAACCCTTATACTACCTGATTGATACAACATCATACCTTATGTTTTAAAGCACGTTATTCCAAACAATTTAGGAATGTTAGGTGATTTATGCCCTTTATGGATTAAAACCAGACTCTGCATCAACTATGTAATTTTCCATGGGAGTTTTGCCATGGATCCCCCACCGGTATGCAACAGTCCAGGTGTTAATCCCCTTAAAACAACTTTTCCATCACTATTGTGGCCAGAAAGAGTCCCTGTGGGTTTTAAAATTCGCCTGCCTATTGAAGTCTATGGCAGTTCGCCAGGTTCGCCCGTTCGCGAACATTTGCGGAAGTTCACGTTCGCGACATCACTAATAACCAGTTGTCCCACTTTATAAAGTCAGGCTCCCTAACACAGGGAAAATTCAGAGAATGCACGCATTTCGAGCAACACTGTGTCGCCCAAGACGTCAAAAAGAAACTCATCTCCCAAATGTACAAGCTACACCTATCTACCCAATATAAACACCTCCTTGCCTTTACGTCTAGCTGGGAAAAGGAACTAAACCTATCAGAACACTGGCGAAAAATATTCCATCAAATACACCACATCTCCTGCAGCACAATGACACAGGAGAGTAACTATAAATGAATAACACGTTGGCACTACACACCAGCAAAGCTTAGGTCTCTATTCGCACATACACCCACAGAGTGCTGGAGATGTAATCCAATGGCACCTCGGCTCATATCTGGTGGCTATGCCCAGAGATCCAAAAGTACTAGTCTACAAGATCCGATACCATCCAAGCTATAGTGGAGATCAAGATCCCTCTCACACCAGACACCTATATATTTCTACTACCGCCACCAGAAGCAAAACGGAACACGACTCTTCCATCTTGTCACAGCTGCAAACCAGCTGATACCGGTGAAAGGGTTAAAAATTAAGTACGTGACTACTGTAAATGGACAAGACTATATTATTAGAAATAACAATTGTTAAATGTCAGCTTAAAAGTAAAACCTGTTTCAAACCATCATAGAAATAACCTTTTGACCTCGCTACCAGAAATACATCTTTTTGGTTGCTGAATAAGCAATATCGTGTTTAGCTGATGTGATCTTGTCATGTTACTTTTGCTGTAACTTCTGTCTATAAATATGTTTGCCTGAGCCTTCATACATTGGTAGTAGCCCAATTTGAAACACGTTGTCTGTGTATCACTGATAGGCTCTCACCGGACGTTGGTCCAAAAGTGAGGTGCATGGAACGCTTTGCCCAGCAGTTCATTATGACCCCAACAACCGGCATTCTGGAAACAGCCAAACGCTCTGTACGTGACTGGATACAGAGAGAAGAAACAATTAGGGACTTAGAGGAAACTTGCTCCTCATTAATGAACACCTTTCACCACTATACACGTACCTGGGACCCATGGTGCAGATACCTCAGTAACCCCTCATTTTAGTAACCCCTTAAGAGATACTCAAAGACAGGCACCATCCCTGCATCTAAAAGACAAGGGGGCAAGACGGGACAACTCGCTTCATATGGTACGAAACACGGGGGGGAAACACACCAACGATAAAGATATACACAAGGGGGTATGGTATTGTATTGTATTGTCTTATACAGCAATGTAATGTAGGGTATTGTACTGGTGATGGAAACCTGCGATAGTCTCGACCTCATCGGCCCAAATGACTCCGCATCTGTATCTCACACTATCACCCCCTAACCCCACCCTCCCTCTCCCATGCATAACTAAGCCACCTGATGCCTAGAAGTAACTAGGAACAAGCAGTGCGCGCTGTGTGGGGTGAAGCCTCCTAAACGCTGCTGACAGCCCCAACAGAGACAACCAACCATTATTACCATCACCACCAGTCACCAAGACTGACACTCCACCATCTAGAACACAAATGTGGAAATGATTAATGTAATGTGCAAATGCAAGGTGACAACCCACACCCACAAACCAATGTACGCTGTTATGACCAGTTGTAACAAATCAATCTATGTACTAAGTTCTCATGTACACTTTGTCAAAAAAGTAACTGAGAGATAATTGAGCTGTTATCTAAATTCCCAGTTCACTTATCTCTCAGACCCAAAACCTCTTTGGAAAATTCTCTGTAAACTCGATCTGGAGACCCCATACTGTGTGTGTCTGTTCGATGTCTGTTAGTGAGTGTATGTTGGTCAGTGAGAGTATGTGTCTGTTAGCTACTGTGTATGCGTCTGTTCATGAGAGTGTGTGTGTCTTCAGCACTTACCTTTCTCCAGCGCCGGACTCCCTTGGTGCTGGGGATCCCTCCGCCTCTCAGCTCTGAATGTGCATGCGCGGCAAGAGCCGCGCGCACATTCAAACCGCCCATAGGAAAGCATTACTCAATGCTTTCCTATGGACGTTCAGTGTCTTAGAATTGCGGAAGCTCCTCTAGCAGCTGTCAATGAGACAGCCACTAGAGGCTGAATTAACCCTCAGTGAAACATAGCAGTTTCTCTGAAACTGCTGTTTTCAGCTGCAGGGTTAAAACTAGAGGGACCTGGCACCCAGACCACTTCATTGAGCTGATGTGATCTGGGTGTCTGTAGTGGTCCTTTAAGTGTGTGTGCATCTGCATGCACTGGCATACAAACCGCGGTCACAGGGGTCACAGCCCTGCAACCCCTGCGACCAGGTGCCCACCGCCATGTGTTGCAGATCCGGCCCGCGCAGAGTAAGGGGGGCACGGATCAATTTTCGCACCGGGGCCCCATGGGTCATGTGTACGCCACTGGTTAAACCCTAACCTATCTAACAGAATCCTAACATAGAGGATAAGTTTAGGTATGGCAAGAGGGGCAACATGCAAAAATTAGCAATGGAAAATAAGGGTATTTACCTAAAAGGGACTAGATAAGATCATGTATGATTTTTACTAAACACAACTTAGAACTGGATGGATAAAATGGGACCAGTTCGACTAGTTTTTGTTTGTTTGAGAGAAAAAAAGATAGTGACCTTTACTTAATCTTGTTTTTGTAGGCACTTACAAGACTCTGAAAACTTGACAAATGTGAACTCTTGAGGCTTTAGAAACATGCGGTAAGGCAAGTAAGTAGTTGCTTTGAGGACAACTCTGAAAAAGCCTGTCTGTTGGTGAAACATGTTAGTGTTTTATTGGTGTTTTATGCTATATTATTGGTTTTGCTATTTTGATTTTAAATAAAACTAGTTTTTTTATGGAAGTTGGACCTTCCTGTTTTCATCTCTGATGATATTACTTGGAGCGGTTTCCTACTTCGATTTCCTTGGTGGGGAAGATACCCCCTAAGCCAGAGATGGCGAACCTATTACACGCGTGCCACAGCTGGCACGTCGAGCCCTCTCTGTGGGCACGCAGCCATAGGTTGCTGGATTGCTACTCACGGCCGGCGCACTTTATGGAGGTCGGCAGCCTTAGGCCCCTCCAGGCGGCAATGCAGAGTAGGCACCGGCCTGCCCAAAATGGCAGCCGCCTACTTTGCTTTCGTATCATTGGTCGGTGAGTGGGATAGAGGGCTGCGAAGGAGCACTGACTTACGTGCTGTTCCAGCACTGCTCCCTCCACTGTGCCGCCGGGAGACAGGAAATTATATAAATCAGGCGCCGCCTCCTGATTGACATAATTTCCTGTCTCCCGGCGGCATCAGCGGAGAGAGCAGTGCTGGAACAGCACGTAAGTCAGTGCTCCTTCGCAGCCCACACCGCCTCACAGCAGCGGGAAGGAATTGACAACAAATTGTTGAAATAAGTAATCCAAGGGATCTCCATGTCCTGAGAATTAAGTGATTATAACATGTTCAACAATACATGTTTTTTTTCTCTTAATGTGTTAATGTGTTATTCTACTGTAATGAAGCAATTTTATTCTCCTACAGTGGAACTCAACAGTACCATTTATTTAAATGTTTTAACACTTCCTGCATTGGGATGCTGTGTGATGAATAGCAGGTCCCTGTGGCTTGGAGGGGGTTAATCTGCTATTTACTCAAAGGTACCAGGTGATGTTAATAGATAGTTATAAAGTAATTGAGTGTGCACTAGAGATGTCTTCCCATTCATCTAGCTTACTCTATTTAGCTCTGATAGTCTTCTATATGGTGTTGAACCCTGCTGACACCAGTTTTATAATGCAGTGAACAAAAAAATCTTAAAAAAAATTCTAACTCCAGGAAGCTAATAGTTTAACTGATTTTCTACATGTGCTTGACAATGCTGATATTAACACCACTGTGTTATGTATTAATTAAGTAATCTGCAGTTCTCCTGAAGGCTGCTCAACGTTGAGAATTAACTTAGTCAACCCATGGCTCCCCAGCTGTAACATGGTGTAGATTTCATCCTGAGCCATTGTGATATAAAAAATTAGTGAATAACCCTGTACGTGAATCGGATCCACCAGGTAGGGAACCGGGGTGGACTTCAAGTCCCCAACAGCACCCAAAATTTTTGGAGATGCTGGGGGGGGGGGGGGGGGGGGGGGGGGGGGAGAAAAGAGGAGATGCTGGGGGGAGGAAAGAGGAGATGCTGGGGGGAGAAAAGAGGAGATGCCTGGGGGAGATAAGAGGAGATGCTGGGGGGAGAGAAGAGGAGATGCTGGGGGGAGAGAAGAGGAGAATCTGGGGAAGAGGAGGAGGGGATGCTGGGGGAAAAAGATTAGGAGATGCTTGGGAGAGGAGGAGGAGGAGAAGATGCTGGGGGGAGGAGGGGAGATTAAGAGGAGAATCTGGGGGAGAGGAGGCGAATATTCTGGGGGAGAGGTGGAGGAGATGCTGGGGGAGAGGAGGAGGAGGAGATGCTGGGTTGGGGAAGGGGAGAGAAGGAGGAGATACTGGGGGGAGAAGGGGAGAGGAGGAGATGCTGGGGGAGAAGGGGAGTGGAGGAGAGGAGGAGATGCTGGGGGGAGAAGGGGAGAGGAGGAGGAGATGCTGGGGGGAGAAGGGGAGAGGAGGAGGAGATGCTGGGGGGAGAAGGGGAGAGGAGGAGGAGATGCTGGGGAGAGAAGGGGAGAGGAGCAGGAGATGCTGGGGAGAGAAGGGGAGAGGAGCAGGAGATGCTGGGGGAAGAAGGGGAGAGGAGCAGGAGATGCTGGGGGAAGAAGGGGAGAGGAGGAGATGCTGGGGGGGAGAAGGGAAGAGGAGGAGGAGGAAATGCTGGGGGCAGAGTGGAATATGCTGTGGGTAGAGAAGGGAAGATGTCGGGGGGGGGGGGAGAAGAGGAGAATTAGTTTGGACAACTGCATGAGTTGTTTTTTCTAAACTTAAAACCTCAGTATTCAGGTTTATTTGCCGTGTTGGCACTTTGAGGAAAAAAAGTTGGCATGTATTGTGGTTTGGGTACTCGGGCTCGGGTTTGCCATCACTCCTCTAAACTGTATAGGATTAAGCATAACTTTACCATGCTCTCCCTTTGTGAGTATACCTCCTTTTATAAATCACAACAATAAAAAAGTTATAGGTGCTCACTATGATTAATGAAAAAAGAACTGGCAACAGTGAGTCACAACAAGGATTTCTAGCCTTGTATGCAGGGCCGGACTTGGAAGAAAATTTGGCCCGGGCATTTCTTAATTACAGCGGCCCACTTAAAAGGTGGCGGGGCCAGATAGGGTGTGTTTCGTCATCACCAATGACAAGCACGCCCCATCACAAAGTGAGCATGTTGGTTCAATGCTCTTCCAGGGTAGACCATGCGCAGAGCTCTGTTGAAGAGCTCTAGCATGAGAAAAAGACCCTGTATTTGTTCTGCACAGCGCAAGCAAATTTAATAACATGCTTGCACTGTGTTTGCTTGAAATTTGTCTCTGGTGTCTCCATAAATGGGATACCAGGAGACAAAAATGCTAGGAAAGCATATTGTGCAGTGTGTGTGTGAGGTTGCAGTGTGTGTGTGTAAGGGGTGTAGTGTGTGTGAGAGGGGTGCAGTGTGTGTGTGAGGGGTGTAGTGTGTGTGCGTGTTGTGTGTGAGTGATGGGTGCTGTGTTTGCGTGAGGGTGCTATGTAGGTAAGGGTGCTGTGTGTGATGGGTGCAGTGTGTGTGCTGTGTGCGAGTGGGTGCTGTGTTTGCGTGAGGGTGCTATGTGCGTGTGAGGAAGCTGTGTGTGAGGGTGCAGTGTGTGCGTGTGAGGAAGCTGTGAGTGTCAGGGGTGCAGTGTGTGTGAGTGAGGGTGCAGTGAGTGTCAGGTGTGCAGTGTGTGTGTGTGATTGAGGGTGCTGTGAGTGTCAGGGGTGCAGTGTGTGTGTGATTGAGGGTGCTGTGGGTGTCAGGGGTGCAGTGTGTGTGTGTGAGTAAGGGTGCTGTGAGTGTCAGGGGTGCAGTGTGTGTGATTGAGGGTGCTGTGAGTGTCAGGGGTGCAGTGTGTGTGATTGAGGGTACTGTGAGTGTCAGGGGTGCAGTGTGTGTGAGTAAGGGTGCTGTGAGTGTCAGGGGTGCAGTGTGTGTGAGTAAGGGTGCTGTGAGTGTCAGGGGTGCAGTGTGTGAGGCGTCTGTGAATTGAGTCATTCTATCCCCCCTCCCTTCTTACTTATGCCTGGGGGGATCCTGCTGCTGCTGACATCCCTGGTGGTCCTAGTGGTGAATGAACTCTAGCCTGTGGCAACACTCCGAATCTCGCGAAAGGAACCCGGCGGAGCTGTAAATTAGAGCTCCTCCGGGTTCCTCTCCAGGCTTTCTCACTTTCTCCCCGCTGGCCGCAATATACTGCACGTGGGCTGGTGAGGGAGATCTTTGATCAACCGGGGACTGATTGTTTTCCTGGCACTGGAGATTCCCTTTAACAATAAATGAGACAATTCCTACCACTTCGGCTATTCCATGCATCCACTACTCTCTCAGTAAAGTAATACTTCCTGATATTTTTAAACTTTTGCCCCTCTAATTTAAGACTATGTCCTCTTGTTGTGGTAGTTTTTCACACAGTAATGGAGTTTAACCCCTTAAGGACACATGACGTGTGTGACACGTCATGATTCCCTTTTATTCCAGAAGTTTGGTCCTTAAGGGGTTAAGCATGCGTGGGATAGGCATAAAGCTATCCTAGCTATAAGATAAGGCCAGGGACTAATGAAAGTATTTAGAAAATTGGGCAGGCTAGATGAGTATTTAGATATGTTACTGCAACCCTCAGTAAAAAAAAAAAAAAAAGCAAATTTTATCTAAAGGACTGTATGATTCTGATTCGAGCCCTAAAAGAGATCACTTGAGACCCTAATTATATTTTAGTCACCTGTGACATGCAGTCATTATACCCCACGAAGAAGGCTGCAAAGCGGTGCATAACACTCTTCATTTGGATTATATTATCTCACCACATCAAATTGATTTTTTTAATTGAAGGAATACATTTGATTTTACTGAATAACTACTTTTAATTTTTAGATTAATTTTATTTTCAAAAACAGGGAACAGCCCCAAGCTATGCAAACCTTTCTATGGCAGATTGGAAATCCACTTGGGGGGAGCACGCTTGGAGCCGAACCTGGTCTCTTACTATACAGGTGATACTCGAAAAATTAGAATATCGTGCACAGAGTTCTTTTATTTCAGTAATGCAACGTAAAAGGGGAAACTAATATATGAGATAGGCGCATTACATGCAAAGCAAGATAGTTCAAGCCATGATTTGTCATAAGTGCGATGATTATGGCTTACAGCTCTTGAAAACCCCAAATCCACAATCTCAGTAAATTAGAACATTGTGAAAAGGTGCAATATTCTAGGCTCACAGTGCCCCACTCTAATCAGCTAAGTAAGCCATAACACCTGCAATGAAGCCCACGGAACAACGCAGAGGGGGAGTGGGCCTTGACAGGGCCAGAGAGTGGGCAGGGTAAAGAATTGGGGGTGGGCTTAGGGTAATGCAGCGTGGGGGTGGTCTAAGAGCGAGTTAAATAGCGGCCATCTTAGAGAGGAGCCATTTTAACAGAAATTCACTCACCTGTTCTTTGTCAGGTCTGTGGGTTTCCTCTGTTTTCTCGTTTCTGCAGGTATGGCGTCGTTAGAAGAAATCCTGGAGGGAGTCCGAGCGGCTGTCAGGGACCGGGGCATGGAGTGGCTACATCAGCAGCTCGGCGCTGCTGCAACTTCCCGGGAGCCGGAGCGGAGGCCTACACGGAGGACGAGGCCACCACAGCGTCTCAGCCCGGGTGTGGCACCCGCACCTCGTCGTCGGAGGAGCCCGTCGGTAGAGGATAGGGAAATAGCGACTGGTTCCGGCAGCGGTTTGTCGAAGCAGGCGGCGCCGGTCACTGGGACGGCTAGCCAGGCGAGGAAGGCCACGGCGAAGGGAGCGCGGGGGAAGATGGCGCCCCGCGGATCTGCGGGTGGCAGGAAGGCGGGAACGGAGCCGGTTTCCAGGACAGCTGTCGAGAAGAGTGGGTCGGGAAGCGGCCAGGAGGCCAGGGAGGCCAGATTGTCGGGAAGCGGTGAGTCGAACACCAGGGGGGGTTTGGGGAGTCAGGGCGAGAGTGTTGCTGCAGGCTCTTCACTAGCGGTCCCGTCTCAGGAACAAGGGGATCAGGTCAGCAGTGGACAGAGGGCGGCCTTATCGATAGCCAGGTCGGGGAGCTGGACAGAGGGAGGAGAGACGGGGCGCTGCGAGCTCTGCCACAATGAGAAGAGAGCTGTAACAGCCATGGATGCTTCTGGTAGTCAGGCGGTAGTGGTCAGCGGAGGACAGGAGACGACGAGTAGCGGCCAGCCGGGTTGGGATGGGCCGGGGCCCATGACAGCTGGTGGAGGCAGGCGAGGCAGAGACGTGCGGGAGGGCCCGGCAGGCAGCTCCCAGGGGGGTCTGAATAAGAGGCCTAGTGTTTGGAGGGGAAGGAGCGTAGAGCGGCGCAGCGCTAGCGCCAGGCACAGCAGAAGTAGGTGCACGGACAGAGGTCGGATGAGTGTGGACAGGAGCCCGTCGCGGGACAGGCGTAGCGACTCCAGGCACAGTTGCGGAGTTAGGCAGCGAAGGTCCGTTTCTAGGAATTGGAGGGGGAATAGTCGGCCGAGTGCATCCGGTTCTTCGGATAGGAGTGGCCGGGATCGGAGGCCGAGGTCTGTCAGCAGGGACCGCAGGGCGGCAAGGAAGAGCCGGGACTGGGACGGAAGGGAAGAGCGTAGGGAGCACGGGCGGGCAGGGGACCGATCGAACAGACTGCCCAGGTTATCGTCTCCTTACAGGTCGCGGAGTCACACGCCAGCGGTTCCGAGGAGAGACCAGGAGAGCAGGAGTCGGCGATTTACTGAAGCTCCGGGGCCTGTCAGGGCCGGTGGAAGGACGGCATCCCCTGGGCCTGAGGCGGCCGGGGGCAACATTGGTGAGTCGAGCTCTGCATTACATCCAGGAACACTCATAGGCTGTTTGAAATCTTTATTGGACTCCTGGGAGGAAGGTAGGGAGTCACAGCAGTTTGGTAGAGTATGGGCCGCAGACGGGGACCAAGGTAAGGTAGTTACTAGTAGAGGTTCGTTATCGGGGGGGGTTGCCAGTGGGGACGCGAATGCCGCGCTTCCGCTGGTGGAATCGACTGAAGGGGCGTCTGAGCAGGAGGCAGGTTTTGGGGACATCTCGGAGGCCGCACGGCAAAACGTGCATGTGTCCTTCGCGGGTCCCCTTGGCTGTCATTTAAAAGGGGAGGTGAAGGAAAAGATATGGAAAGGTGAGTTCGTGGAAATCTTTTCCCTTCTCCCCCTAGAGGAGTTCCTAGACCTCAAGGAGGAGGACAAAAAGGACGCCAAGAAGGAGGAGGAAGAAAAGAGGCATAAGTATAGGAAGATCCCGAAGACTTTTGGGAATTGGCTGCGGGCATTTTGTATTTTGGCCAGCGTTATAGGCGAAAAGCGTCCGGATTGCTGTTCCCAGCTATTTTGCTATCTCGACGGAATAGGTGATGCGTACCGGACTTATGGGGGGCTGGCATGGTGGAAGTACGACGAACAGTTTCGTCAACGGCTAGCAGCGAATGCATCCATGCGGTGGGACCAGATGGACCTGCCGCTATGGATGCGGCTGATGATGGCGTAGAAATCTGCTCCCTTTCCAGGGACAGCCGGCGCGGCCACTGGGAGCGCTGCGTCGGCGGGTCCGAAAAAAGGTTTTTGCTGGGCGTTTAACGAGGGCCAGTGTAAATGGGGGGCTTCGTGTAGGTTTAGACACGGGTGTTCCGGTTGCGGCGGGAGCCACGGGGTCAGTAGATGCTTTAAAAAAGGGAAGAGTAGCACAGGGGGAGGTACGACAGGAACCGCTGCTACAGCGACTACCGCTGGGGCGGTCCCCGGTGAAGGTCGACGTGATGTTGCCTTGGCTAAGGCAATACGATAGTCAGCAAGATGCAGAGTTTTTATGGAAGGGTTTCACAGAAGGCTTCCGGATCCCCTTCAAGGTAAAAGGTCCGAGTGGGGTTAGCGCAAACCTTAAGTCTGTAATGGAACATCCGGGGGTGGTTGGGGAGAAGTTGTTGAAAGAAGTTTCCTTGGGTAGGATGGCGGGTCCGTTCGCGGCCCCGCCATTGGCGGACCTGCGGATATCCCCTTTGGGTGTGGTTCCCAAGAAGGAGCCGGGTAAATTCCGTATGATTCATCATTTGTTGCACCCGAAAGGGGGTTCGGTGAATGATGACATTGACGCGGCCTTGTGCTCGGTCTCCTATACATCATTCGACAAAGCCGTCGAGCTGGTACGGAGAGCGGGGCGGGGGACGTTAATGGCGAAGGTGGATGTGGAGGCAGCGTTTCGGCTGCTCCCCATCCATCCGGATTGTCATCACCTCTTGGGTTGTCATTTCGAGGACAGGTTCTTTGTAGATCTGTGCCTACCTATGGGTTGCTCCGTGTCATGCGCCTATTTCGAGAAGTTTAGCACGTTCTTGGAATGGGTGGTGCGCAAAGAGTCGGCGGGGGGATCGGTGGTGCACTATCTCGATGATTTCCTATGTGTCGGCCCTCGTGATTCGGGTAGGTGCGGTCAGCTGCTGGGGACTCTGCAGTGGGTGTCGCATGCATTCGGGGTGCCTTTAGCTGCGGATAAGACAGTGGGCCCCACTACGTGCACTTGTTTCTTGGGTCTGGAGATTGACTCGTGTGCCGGTGAGTGCAGGTTGCCAGTAGATAAGCTGCAGATTTTACGACAGGTGGTAGGCGCGGCAAAAAGGGCGAGGAAGGTTACGTTAAGGGGCTTGCAATCTCTTCTAGGGAGCCTTAATTTTGCATGCAGGGTCATTCCTATGGGGAGGATATTCAGTAGGAGGTTGGCTCAGGCAACCAGCGGGGCGCGGCGGCCGTCTCACTATATTAGAGTGTCCGCTGACATGAGAGAAGATCTAGAGGTGTGGGATCATTTTCTGACCAATTTTAATGGAACGGTGTTTTTTAGGGAGCTGTCTGTGTCGTCTGAGGCTATAGGGTTGTTTACGGACGCATCGGGCAGTATTGGTTTTGGTGCTTATTTGGCGGGAGAATGGTGCGCGGAGGGGTGGCCGGACACGTGGTTGTCATCCCCGCTTATCAGAAACCTGGCGTTTCTGGAACTGTTTCCCGTGGTGGTCGCGGTGTCACTCTGGGGCAAGGAGCTTGCCAACAAGAGGGTCACATTTCATTCAGACAACATGGCAGTAGTGCAGGCGATTAATAGCCTGTCTGCTAGCTCGCCTCCGGTGGTGCGATTGTTGCGGCGGTTGGTTTTGCTCTGTATGTCATCTAACATTGTGTTTAAGGCTAGGCACATTCCGGGGTGTAAGAATGTGGTGGCTGATGCTCTATCTCGTTTACAGTGGGAACGTTTTTGGGAAGCGGCTCCTGGTGCAGCGAAGGTGGGGCAGGTGTGCCCAGTCGAAATGTGGCAACTCGGGATGGCCTGCTTGGGGAGTGCATAAGGAAGTCCCTGGCGCCAAGCACCTGGTCAGCGTATGTTAAGGTCTGGAAAGTATGGGAGGAGACGGTGCTTCAGGTAGGGGGGGAGCTTTCCGCAGAGCGGAGGCTGGATGTTTTGTTGTGGATTCTTTGCCAATTGTTTGTTAAGCAGGCCTCGCCGGCCATGGTCGACAGACATATGTCGGCTCTGGCTTTTTTATTTAAGTTCAACGGGTGGGAAGATGTTACTAAACATTTCTTGGTTCGGCAGGCTATCAAGGGCTTCAGGAGAGGGAAGAAAACGGCTGACTCGAGGCGGCCGGTGTCTTTCGGGATGCTTCAACAGTTGGTGGAGCTGCTACCCTCGATATGCCGCTCGCCTTTCGAGGTTGAATTATTTGCAGGTGCATTTGTGTGGGCCTTTTTTGGGGCGTTTCGAGTCGGCGAGCTGGTGAGTGGGAACAAGGCGGGGGTTGGGGGTCTGCAGCAGGAAGACGTGGTAGTCAGCGCTGACAGGGTGAGTATCAGATTGTGCAGGTCAAAAACGGATGTTTTTGGAAAAGGCTGCACGGTGGTATTGTACGGGTTTCCGGGGTCCAAGGTGTGCCCGGTGTTGCGGGGTGCTAGTTATTTAGCGCTCCGGCCAGAGGGTAAGGGCTGTTTTTTCGTACACGCTGACGGGTCTGCGTTGTCACGTTTCCAGTTTACCAGGGTCTTCCGGATGGGACTGGGGAAGATGGGCCTGGAGCCCATGCAGTTTGGTACTCATTCATTCCGTATAGGGGCCGCGACAGAGGCGGCGAGGTTAGGTCTGGGTGACGAGAGGATAAAAAGGATTGGTAGGTGGGAATCCTTGCGTTTCCGATCGTATGTGAGGCCAGACAGGCTGGTGTAAGTTCAAAAAAAAAAAAAAAACGCATTTTGAAAGTTAAGTATTTTGAGTGGTGGTGTTGGTGACGGGACGGTGGTTTGGATGACGAAGTACTAACTTTTATTTCATTTCAGGTTGGACGGTGTGGGTGATCGGCCATTCGTTCGTGTATTGGGCACAGAAGAGAGCTGCAGCTAGAAGGAGCGGAACACAGCTGGGCTTTCCTCGGGAGCGGGTGGCGATCTCATGGTTTGGTTTTAGGGGTTTTAGCTGGCAAGGTTTGAGCAGTGTTTTGTTCAGGAAAGTGTATGGGGGGGCGAAGCCTGATGTGGTAGTGTTGCATGGCGGGGGGAATGATTTGGGTCTTGTCCCTCAGAGGGAGTTAGTGAGATGGATGAAGAGGGACATGGACCGGCTGGTAGGGCTGGTCCCTGGCGTTGTAGTGGTATGGTCGGAGATGGTCCCCCGATTTGCGTGGAGGCACGCTAGGGACCTGGATGCGGTAGCCCGTTGCAGGGGCAAGGTGAATAGGGCGATGTCGGCATTTATTAGACGTTTGGGGGGAATAGTTGTCCGACACAGGGAGTTGGAGGGCATGTTGCCCGGTTATTTCAGGAGAGACGGGGTTCATTTGTCAGATGTAGGGACTGACTTGCTGAACCTGGGTTTTCAGGAGGGTATTGATAGGGCCCTGTTTTTGTGTAGTGGGGGTCGCGCATGTCCTTAAGGGGTCGAGGCATGTGCTATGGCGGAACAGGGCATGGTAAAGTCGGAAGTTGGCTGGAATTGGAAGTGGATAGGCCAAGGCCTAGGCCGGAGTAGGCCAGGTGGATAAGAGTGTTGGTAGGTTCAAGCTCTTCGGTGGCTACGAACCTAGGGGGTAGGGGTGTCTGGGTACACCCCTACAGTTACGTTTGGTTGGGGCCTCTTTGGTAGGCCGTGTGTTATAAGTTAAATGTTATTGAAATGTTATTTATTGTTTAAGTGCTAGGGTCATTGTCAGGGGTATTGTATGGGGGGATAGTAACAAAATGTCAGAAATGACAATGACCCTAAATTTGTTAATTTGTTTGAGATTTAATAAAGCTGTGGACGTTATACTCCAACAGAATAACCTGTGTCCGAGTCTTATTAAGGTAATTTTAAACTAACATGTGCCGAATAACGACAGTGCCCATGTCATGAAGCCCACGGAACAACGCAGAGGGGGAGTGGGCCTTGACAGGGCCAGAGAGTGGGCAGGGTAAAGAATTGGGGGTGGGCTTAGGGTAATGCAGCGTGGGGGTGGTCTAAGAGCGAGTTAAATAGCGGCCATCTTAGAGAGGAGCCATTTTAACAGAAATTCACTCACCTGTTCTTTGTCCCACCCACCCTCCCTTTAGGTTTGGTTGTGTTCCCGTTTGGTCACAGCGGCGGGAACAGGGCATGGTAAAGTCGGAAGTTGGCTGGAATTGGAAGTGGATAGGCCAAGGCCTAGGCCGGAGTAGGCCAGGTGGATAAGAGTGTTGGTAGGTTCAAGCTCTTCGGTGGCTACGAACCTAGGGGGTAGGGGTGTCTGGGTACACCCCTACAGTTACGTTTGGTTGGGGCCTCTTTGGTAGGCCGTGTGTTATAAGTTAAATGTTATTGAAATGTTATTTATTGTTTAAGTGCTAGGGTCATTGTCAGGGGTATTGTATGGGGGGATAGTAACAAAATATCAGAAATGACAATGACCCTAAATTTGTTAATTTGTTTGAGATTTAATAAAGCTGTGGACGTTATACTCCAACAGAATAACCTGTGTCCGAGTCTTATTAAGGTAATTTTAAACTAACACCTGCCGAATAACGACAGTGCCCATGTCAAGGGTTTCTGAGCCTTTAAATGGTCTCTCAGTCTCACAGTTGTGAAGAAAACCATCATTGACACCCTCCATAAGGAGGGAAAGCCTCAAAAGGTAATTGTGAAGGAAGTTGGATAATGCTGCCACAAGATTTTAAATTTTTTATTAAAGATAACAAAATCAACACGCCCTTTAAAAAAAAAAAGTACATACCAATGCTGTTATAGACCAGGATAGCTGCCACTGCTGGTATCAGAGAAACTGCTATATTTACATTGAGGGTTAATCCAGCCTCTAGTGGCTGTCTCCCTGACAGCCGCTAGAGGCCGCTTCTGCAATCCTCAATACGAAAATCGCATTGAGTACACGCTGAATGTCCATTGGAAAGCATTGAGTAATGCTTTCCTATGGGCGGTTTGAATGCCTGCACGGCTATTGCCGCGCATGCGCATTCAGAGCTGACGTCGGCAGGGGGAGGAGAAGTCACCTGGCACTGGATTAAGATAAATGGCTGAAGGGCTTTTATCCCCTTCAGCCCAGCGGGAAGGGGGCCCCGAAGGAGGAGGAGGACCTAATAACCCTATATTGTTCTCCTGGCACTGTAGTGCTCATTTAACTGTTCTACACAGATACTGTTATTCCTTGTTCTGCGTGCACACAGATATAGTTAGGTATGTTTTGTTCTACACATGCATTATTATAGTCACAGCTTTGTCAGATATTTTGAAGGCTTTGACAATACTGGATTAAAGATAATGTACCAAAAATGCAAGCTATTATATCGCCATATTAACACTAGTGATGTCGCGAACACAACATTTTCGGTTCGCGAACGGCGGACGGGAACTTCTGCAAACGTTTGCGAACCGGCGAACCGGGCGAACCGCCATTGACTTCAATGGGCAGGCGAATTTTAAAACCCACAGGTACTCTTTCTGGCCACAATAGTGATGGAAAAGTTGTTTCAAGGGGACTAACACCTGGACTGTGGCATGCCGGAGGGGGATCCATGGAAAAACTCCCATGGAAAATTACACAGTTGATGCAGAGTCTGGTTTTAATCCATAAAGGGCATAAATCACCTAACATTCCTAAATCACAATGGATATGGATTGACACCTGACATATGACATATTGACACCTTGACATATGGATTGACACCTGTCCTCAGAGATCCTGATACACACTGACACAGAGCAGAATAGGGACTGTTCCCCCTACATAGGGTCACTTGGCAGATATGGATTGACACCTGTCCTCAGGGACCCTGGAACACACTGAGACATAGCAGAATAGGGACTGTTCCCCCTACGTAGGGTCACTTGGCAGATATGGATTGACACCTATCCTAATGATCCCTGATACACACTGACACAGAGCAGAATAGGGACTGTTCCCCCTACGTAGGGTCACGTGGCAGATATGGATTGACACCTATCCTAATGATCCCTGATACACACTGACACAGAGCAGAATAGGGACTGTTCCCCCTACATAGGGTCACTTGGCAGATATGGATTGACACCTGTCCTCAGGGACCCTGGTACACACTGACACAGAGCAGAATAGGGACTGTTCCTCCTACATAGGGTCACCATTTTTAGCCCAAGGCAGCTCATCTCATCAGGCCTTTTTTAGTTCGAATGTATCGCCCACTGTCAGTCCCTTCGGGATCCATCCCTCATTCATCTTAATAAAGGTGAGGTAATCTAGACTTTTTTGACCTAGGCGACTTCTCTTCTCAGTGACAATACCTCCTGCTGCACTGAAGGTCCTTTCTGACAGGACACTTGAAACGGGGCAGGCCAGAAGTTCTATCGCAAATTGGGATAGCTCAGGCCACAGGTCAAGCCTGCACACCCAGTAGTGAAGGGGTTCATCGCTCCTCAGAGTGTCGATATCTGCAGTTAAGGCGAGGTAGTCTGCTACCTGTCGGTCGAGTCGTTCTCTGAGGATGGATCCCGAAGGGCTGTGGCGATGCGTAGGACTTAAAAAGCTCCGCATGTCCTCCATCAACAACACGTCTTTAAAGCGTCCTGTCCTTGCCGGCGTGGTCGTGAGAGGAGGAGGATGACTTTCACCTCTTCCCCTGTTAGATTCCCGTTGTGCTGTGACATCACCCTTATACGCTGTGTAAAGCATACCTTGTAATTTATTTTGCAAATGCTGCATCCTTTCCGACTTGTTGTAATTTGGTAACATTTCCGCCACTTTCTGCTTATACCGGGGGTCTAGTAGCATGGACACCCAGTACAGGTCGCTCTCCTTCAGCCTTTTTATACGAGGGTCCCTCAATAGGCACGACAGCATGAAATACCCCATTTGCACAAGGTTGGATGCCGAGCTACTCATTTCCCGTTCCTCCTCCTCAGTGATCTCAATGAAGGTATGTTCTTCCCCCCAGCCATGTACAACACCACGGGTACCAGATAGGTGACAACGAGCACCCTGGGATGCCTGTTGTGGTTGGTCTTCCTCCTCCTCCTCAAAGCCACATTCCTCCTCTGACTCCTCTTCCTCAAAATCCTCTTCCAGCGTTGCTGCAGGTCCAGCAAGCAATGCTGATAAGGCTGTTTCTGGTGGTGATGGTGACCACAACTCTTCCTCTTCCTCTTCACGCGCATCTATGGCCTGATCCAGCACTCTTCGCAGGGCACGCTCCAGGAAGAAAACAAATGGTATGATGTCACTGATGGTGCCTTCGGTGCGACTGACTAGGTTTGTCACCTCTTCAAAAGGATGCATGAGCCTACAGGCATTGCGCATGAGCGTCCAGTAACGTGGCAAAAAATTCCCAGCTCCCCAGAGGCTGTCCTAGCACCCCGGTCATACAAATATTCATTAACGGCTTTTTCTTGTTGAAGCAGGCGGTTGAACATTAGGAGTGTTGAATTCCAACGTGTCGGGCTGTCGCAAATCAAGTGCCTCACTGGCATGTTGTTTCGCCGCTGGATATCTGCAAAGTGCACCATGGCCGTGTAGGAACGCCTGAAATGGCCACACACCTTCCTGGCCTGCTTCAGGACGTCCTGTAAGCCTGTGTACTTATGCACAAAGCGTTGTACGATCAGATTACACACATGTACCATGCACGGCACATGTGTCAACTTGACCAACTTCAATGCCGCCAACAAATTTGTTCCGTTGTCACAAACCACTTTGCCGATATCCAGTTGCTGCGGAGTCAGCCACTTTTCCACCTGTGCGTTCAGGGCGGACAGGAGTGCTTGTCCGGTGTGACTCTCTGCTTTCAAGCAAGTCAAACCCAAGACGGCGTGACACTGCTGTATCTGGGATGTGGAATAGTACCTGGGGAGCTGGGGGGGTGCCGTTGATGTGGAGCAAGACGCAGCAGCAGAAGAGGACTCAGCCGATGAGGTTATGGAAGAGGATAGAGTAGGAGGAGTAGAGGAGGTGGCAGCAGGCCTGCCTGCAAGTAGTGGCGGTGTCACCAAATCCTCTGCAGAGCCATACATTCCATGCTTGGCAGCCGTCAGCAGGTTTACCCAATGCGCAGTGTAGGTGATATACCTGCCCTGACCATGCTTTGCAGACCAGGTATCAGTGGTCAGATGGACCCTTGCCCCAACACTGTGTGCCAGACATGCCATTACTTCCTTTTGCACAATCGAGTACAGGTTAGGGATTGCCTTTTGTGCAAAGAAATTTCGGCCGGGTACCTTCCACTGCGGTATCCCAATAGCCACAAATTTTTTGAACGCCTCAGACTCCACCAGCTTGTATGGTAAATGCTGGCGGGCTAATAGTTCAGACAAGCCAGCTGTCAGACGCTGGGCAAGTGGGTGACTTTCTGACATTGGCTTCTTACGCTCAAACATGTCCTTGACAGACACCTGACAGTGGGCAGATGAGCGGGAACTGCTCAGGGCGAGAGACGGAGTGGCGGATGGTTGAGAGGGGGCAAGGAGGACAGCAGTGGTTGACGTGGCTGAAGATGCTGGACCAGGAGGAGGATGGCGGCTTTGAGTTTGTGTGCTGCTTGTACTCATGTGTTGATCCCATAGGCGTTTGTGATGTGCGATCATGTGCCTACGCAAAGCAGTTGTACCTAGGAGGGGGTTGGACTTCCCATGACTCAGTTTCTTTTGGCACAGGTTGCAAATGGCATCGCTGTTGTCAGATGCAGACACTCAAAAAAAATGCCACACTGCTGAGCTCAGCAATGATGGCATTCTGGTGGTGGACACAGCATGCATTGATTGGTGTGCTGTCGGGCTGACCCCGGGTGTCAATACATGCTGTCTGACTGTGCCACTAGCTCCTTGCGACAACCTCCCCCTGCTTCCAACTCGTCTCCTCCTCCTCCTCCTCCTCCTCTCTGTCTCCCCATCTGAACTTTCGCCCTGTTCTTCTTCTTGCCGAGCGGGCACCCACGCGACATCCATGGACGCATCATCATCATCAACCGCTTCACTTGTATCTGACAACTCAGCAAAGGAAGCAGCAGCGGGTACAACATCATCATCATCACGCCGTATGTCCATGTGTGTAATGCTGCCTGCCCTCCCTGTTATCTACATCCTCTTTCAATAATGGTTGCGCATCACTCATTTCTTAAAACGGATGTGTAAATAACTCCTCTGACATACCAAGTGAAGCGGCTGTGGTGCTAGTGTTGGTGGTGGCTGCAGGCGGGTGAGTGGTATCTTGAGAGGTGCCCGAAGCTAAGCTGGAGGAGGATGGTGCGTCAAGGTTCCAAGCGGAAGCTGTAGAAGATTGGGTGTCCTGTGTTAGCTAGTCAACTATGTACTCAGTACTTCAAGTACTCAGTACTTTCAGGGTACGTGGCCTCTGAAAACTGGGCATTATTCTAGGGCAAAAGGGAATCACAGCACCACGACCACGATGGCCCCTGCGGGGTGGCCTGCCTCTGCCTGTCATTTTTTGGGGGATTAGTGGTACTATGCGTGCAAGCTACTGTGAGACCAGATATGAGTGGCAATGTGCACTGGCAGAGGCTGGCAGAGTACACGCTGTAGGTCTGACACGCGCTTGAAGACAACTAACTGCTATTCAATCTATAACAGTGGAAAAAGCTTTTTGGTTTTAAATGCACGCTATAGTGACACCAGATATGAGTGGCAATGTGCACTTGCAGAGGTTGGCAGAGTACACGCTGAAGGCCTGACACCCGCTTTAAGGACACTGACTGCTATTAGCTTACAGTGAAAAACTTTTTTTCTTTTTAACCCCTTAAGGACACATGACGTGTGAGACACGTCGTGATTCCCTTTTATTCCAGAAGTTTGGTCCTTAAGGGGTTAAAGGCACGCTATTGTGACACCAGATATGAGTGGCAAAGTGCACTTGCAGAGGTTGGCAGAGTACACGCTGAAGGCCTGACACCAGCTTTAAGGACACTGACTGCTACTAGCTTACAGTGAAAAACTTTTTTTCTTTTTAAAGGCACGCTATTGTGACACCAGATATGAGTGGCAAAGTGCACTTGCAGAGGTTGGCAGAGTACACGCTGAAGGCCTGGCACCCGCTTTAAGGACACTGACTGCTATTAGCTTACACTGAAAAACTTTTTTTCTTTTTAAAGGCACGCTATTGTGACACCAGATATGAGTGGCAAAGTACACTGGCAGAGGTTGGCGGAGTACACGTTGAAGGCCTGACACCCAGACGCTTGCAGACAACTAACTGCTATTAGCTTACAGTGAAAAACTTTTTTTCTGTTTATAGGCACGCTATCGTGACACCAGATATGAGTGGCAAAGTGCACTTGCAGAGGTTGGCAGAGTACACGCTGAAGGCCTGACACCGGCTTTAAGGACACTGACTGCTATTAGCTTACAGTGAAAAACTTTTTTTCTTTTTAAAGGCACGCTATTGTGACACCAGATATGAGTGGCAAAGTGCACTTGCAGAGGTTGGCAGAGTACATGCTGAAGGCCTGACACCCGCTTTAAGGACACTGACTGCTATTAGCTTACAGTGAAAAACGTTTTTTCTTTTTAAAGGCACGCTATAGTGACACCAGATATGAGTGGCAATGTGCACTTGCAGAGGTTGGCAGAGTACACGCTGAAGGCCTGACACCCAGACGCTTGCAGACAACTAACTGCTATTAGCTTACAGTGAAAAACTTTTTTTCTTTTTAAAGGCACGCTATTGTGACACCAGATATGAGTGGCAAAGTGCACTTGCAGAGGTTGGCAGAGTACACGCTGAAGGCCTGACGCCCGCTTTAAGGACACTGACTGCTATTAGCTTACAGTGAAAAACTTTTTTATTTTTTTATTTATTTTTTTATTTTTGTTGTGCAGGCAAGAACAAAGCATAGTTATGCACCACAACAGCGTACGTTTACATATAAACATAGATAGGGTAAACAATGGCATGGGAAACTTGCACATTTTTGGTTAACGGCATAGTAAGCTAAGCAGGTATGTCTAAACGATAGCCTATTAGTGAACGTACAGGTTTGCATCATCCCGACTTCGTTGGACCTCAGAGTTGCACTTAAGATAGAAAACAATGAGATGGTGTCAGCATTTGTGCCCTTCTACGATGTTGTGTCCTGATGATTATTGTATTAAGTAATAAGTAATAAGAAAGGTATATTGTCTAAACATATGTGGCATACAATATCAGCACAATTATGTTATTTAAATTTCGTTAGGTAAATATATTATATACAATCATTATATATATCCATTGTATGAGTTGCTAGCTCGGGCGATGCTCTTCAGTGAGTGCGAGGGTAGTCATGGACTTGTAGATCTGGGGTGTCCCCTAGGACGCTGGTGTGTCCGCTGACTAATGTTAGGTGTAGTAGACTGCTATCCAAAAATAAAATAAAAAAGCGTAACAGGCAGAAAGCAATAACAATAGAAATAAATTTTACGCCCCTCTGGTTAAGGTCGTGCTGAGCCTGCAATGTGTGGCTGTATGTTGTGGTTAGAGGCGGGGGGGAGGGGGGGGGGGGGGGAATTAGCAATGGCTTTGTAGCCTATCCGTCAGGGTGTGTGTTAGCTTCCTTGAGCTAGGTAAGTGTGTGGTGGACATTGTTAAAAACAAATATCACATCAGAGACATGTATCAAAGGTAAAGAACAAATTAAACAAAGGTAAGGAACAAGTTAAACAAACTATGCGAGGATCTGCTGGGGTTGGCTGGTAATAGTCCTGTTTCACCTCGTTTCTAGGGTAAGTCTTAGGTAGCCGTTGCCGCGCCGGCACTGGCTGTCGCTCGTTGTGGGACAAATGGGGTTATTTTAGTGGGGTCCCATCTGCGTGATACCGCTGGGTCCTTCTCCCGTCCGGGGGGGCCCAGACAGTCCCGTGTGAGGCCGAGTGCCTCCAGGTGGGAATCCGCCTCAGGCAGTTCTCGTCAGTGGCGTCTCTAGGATTCATTTTAGGGGGGGGCACATGGTGGGCCAGGGACAAAAGTAGGGGGGCACATTCATCCCCGCCCTCGCCGCAGTTTGACCCCGCCCCTGCCGCATATTAAGCCCCGCCCCCGACACAATGTGTTGTTTTTTGTTTTTTTTATAATCCCTGGTGGAGGATTCATTATTTTCCACCAGGGATTATTAAAAAAACAAACACATTTCCTTTGATACAGTGCCATAGTTGCCAACATTTGAAAAAAAATTCCAAGGACATTTTGCAGCACAGCTATCAATTACTGTCTGTATATAATATCCCTGGACAGTCAGTGCTCTCTGTATAATACAGGGTTGTGTGTATAATAAATTGGGACAGTCAGTGCTCCCTGTGTATTGCTGCTCTCTGTATAATACAGGGTTGTGTGTATAATAAATTGGGACAGTCAGTGCTCCCTGTATAGTGCTGCTCTCTGTATAATACATGGCTGTGTGTATAATATCCCAGGACAGTCAGTGCTCCCTGTATAGTGCTGCTCTCCGTATAATACTGGTCTGTTTGTGTATAATATCCCAAGACAGAGAGCAGCACTATACAGGAACACTGACTATCCCGGGATATTATACACACACAGATCTGTATTATACAGATAACAGCACTATAGTATTATACAGATAGCTGAGCATATACCCCATGTCCCAATCTCTAGACTACTAGTACCTGTCAACAGCAGCTCCCAGACGCGTGTTATAGGGCTAAAGTGTGCGGCAGCTCACACAGATGATTCAGCGGTAAGCGCACTCGCTGGCAGAGCCAAACTGAGAATCCAAAGCAGCCCTGGAAAAAAATGTATGCCATTTCTATAAGTCAATATGTATATACTGTACAGTAAGCACACAAGCTCACTGACATGCGCAAATAGGCTTACTGACAGACAAAACTCTCTGACTCACACACAAGCTTACTACAGACAAACTCACTTGTAAAAACACAAGGCTCACTACAAAGAAGTTCAGGGACACACACAAGCTCACTAAAGACAAGCTCGCTGAGACACAAATGCTCACTAAATAGAAGCTCACTGACACACACAGCGTTAAGGGCCCCCGGTAAAATCGGTGCACTGGGGCCCTTCCTACTGCTGAGTCCATACACCCACAGACACACAGACTGCTGAGTCCATACACACGCAGAGACTGCTGAGTCCATAAACACACACACACACAGATTGCTGAGTCCTTACACACATACAGACTGCTGAGTTCATACACACACACAGACTGCTGAGTCCATATACACACACACACACACACACAAACACACACAGACTGCTGAGTCCTTACACACACACAGACTGCTGAGTAGGGCTGCCATCAGAAATTTTAGGGCCCCTGACACAGATCAAGATCTGGGCCCCCGGGGCCAGCACCGAGTCCGCCTACAAGGATGAAGTGTGTGTGTGTATAGTGGATGTAGAATGTGTGTCATGGATGCAGTGTGTATAGTGGATGTAGAATGTGTGTAGTGGATACGGTATTTGTGTCATGGATGCAGTGTGTATAGTGGATGCAGTATGTGTGTCATGGATGCAGTGTGTATAGTGGATGCATATTGTACATTTTGTGTAATGTATGTGTAGCGGAGTAGAGGTATTATCCAAGGTATCTCCGCTGGTAGACAGGAAAGGTAATCCAAGACAGGTACAAGACAGGTAGCGTAGTTACAATCCCTTCCCTCCATGAACTAGACGACACATAGCTTGGAGGTCAACTGACAACTTTTATTCACGGCTCCAGGAGTTAACTGCCAACTGTCAACTGTCAACTTTTAAATGTTCTGCAATGCAGTAATAGCAAGACGCCATAGACCTGCAATACATTACACATGCATACCCTTGGTTCTTAAAGTGGTACATACATATTAACGAAAATACAGTTTTAAAGATGGCTGCTGCTGCCACAATGCTCCCCCAGAACCAAGCCGGCATACACAGTCTGATCCCAATGGATCGGCTTGGGGATGTCCGGAGGAGTACCCACAGATCACTTTGATGGCGTAAGAATTGACTTCCTCTTTTTTCAATTTCTTTTTTCAAGTTTTTCAATTTCTCGACTCTGACGACTTGTTTCAGTTTCCTTTATCTCACAAAGCTGGTGCAGCCGCTTCTTTTCCTGAGTAAGAAGTTTGATTCTTGCATTGTTCTTCTCAATCTCCTTGTTAGCGTCTCGCAACTTGCGTTCAATCGTTTCTTTTTCTTTGCGCAGATCCAGAGATTCCTTCTCACCTCGGACATATTTCATTACCATGGCTTCTTTCTCTTGCCGTGCTTCCTCACATTTTTTATTTGCCTGCTCTGTTCTAAATGCCATCTCCTTGTGCAGCTGCTGGATGGCATTTTTGGCAGCCGTATCCTGGGCCATAAGTCTCTCTCTCGAATTGCTGAGTTCTTTATTCAGCTCCTCGATTCTTCTTTCTAGCTGAGCCTCAGTCGGTGGGTGGTGCCGTGGTGCGAGCCTGTTGACGGGTGACGACTGGGTAAGCCTCCTGTGGGGTTGGTCGTATAACAAAAGCGGAGGTTAGCTCCCCCAAGTCATTCCCCAAAATAACATCCGCAGGCAAGTCCTGCATCATCCCCACTTCCACTTGCCCTGCCCCTGCTCCCCAATTCAAATGTAGTTTGGCAGTGGGGACATTGTAAATGGCTCCCCCCTGCCACCCGTACTGCTATACAGTCTCCCGTGAGATGTTCCTTTGCCACTAGGTGGTTCCGGACCAAAGTGATGGTGGCCCCAGAATCTCTCAACCCTTCCATCCGCTTTCCTTCGATATGGACCACTTGTCGATGACCTTGGCGGTTGTCAGAGGCCGCTTGCACCGGGTTCACTTCGTGGAGGGTGCCTAGTGGTTCTTCCATCTGGGTGGGGGTGGAAGGCTGGACAAATGCTCCTGTCTGATAGCAGTGTACTGCTGCTCGAGGGACAGGTGGTTGTCTTTGATGGGGCCAGGATGGTCGGGCCCTGTTTCGGGGACAATCCCTTTGTACATGTCCCAGCTGGTTGCAGGTATGGCATCGGATATGTGCCCGGTTGTTGTATCTGGGAGGCTGCTGATGGTAGGTCCCTCCTGGCCGGGGAGGATCGACCAGGGTAGGTCGGGGAAGAATTGGCTGAGAAGATACTTTATGTGATGAGCGCTTTTCCCGCCTGGTGTCCTGGTGCTCATCAGCTAGTTTAGCGGCTTCTTGTAAGGTACAGGGTTTACGATCCCTTACCCAGTTCTGTAGTTCTGGTAATAAGCTTGTGTAGAACTGTTCCAGTAGCAATAACTGCATGATATCCTGCTGAGTGGTGGCTTTTGCTGCCTCAACCCACCCGGTGGCTGCTCGCTGTAGACGGTGTGCGAACTCAGCGTGTGAGTCCTTCTCCTGTTTTTTCAGTTCCCGGAACTGCAGTCGGTATGCCTCAGGTGTAATGGCATATCGTGCTAGGAGGGCTAGTTTTACCTTCTGATAGTCCCTGCTGTCCTCTTCAGGCACGGCTCGGTACGCTTCTGCTGCACGGCCTGATAGGTTACCAGCTAGCAAGGGTACTTGATCTTGAGGGCTGATCGCATGCAGCTTGCATAACCGTTCAAAGTCCTGCAAATAGCCATCAATGTCGCCCTCTGTATCCATAAAGGCTTTAAACGCTTGGTATGGAATCTTTGCTTTCTCTGGCAGGGTTGGGATAGGCGTTGTGACTCCCTCCCCTGCTTGCTGTTTCATCTGCGACCTTCGAAGCATGATGTAGTCGTGCACATCTGTATAAACCCTGTCAGCCATCTGTTCAGCTAGGGCTGGTGGGAATAAAGCTATCCTGCTCCTATATTCCTTAGCAAATTCGGTTTGCTCCTCCTCCCTTGGAGGTGCTGCAGCAGCTGCGGCTCTGTCTCCTTCCATGAGCTCTGCGATTAGAACAGCCTTTGCTTTGCTGCTTGCTATTCTCCCTCTCGCTTCCAGTAATTCCTTTAATGTGTTCCGTTTAAAAGGGTATAATCCGTTTCCATTCACCGGCTGTTCGTGTGTTTCTCTGTATTCCCGAACTCCGGTTTCATCCGAATGGTTTAACTCACGGATTATTGCTTCTTCCTTTCAGTTCGTTTAAATTCCTGCCGAACGCTTCTTGCTGTGTAGTTAAGATCCTGTCGCTTGCCACCAATTGTAGCGGAGTAGAGGTATTATCCAAGGTATCTCCGCTGGTAGACAGGAAAGGTAATCCAAGACAGGTACAAGACAGGTAGCGTAGTTACAATCCCTTCCCTCCAAGAACTAGACGACACATAGCTTGGAGGTCAACTGACAACTTTTATTCACGGCTCCAGGAGTTAACTGCCAACTGTCAACTGTCAACTTTTAAATGTTCTGCAATGCAGTAATAGCAAGACGCCATAGACCTGCAATACATTACACACGCATACCCTTGGTTCTTAAAGTGGTACATACATATTAACGAAAATACAGTTTTAAAGATGGCTGCTGCTGCCACAGTATGTAATGTTTGTATGCATGCATTAGATGCAATGTGTGTGTGTAGTGAATGTAGGTGTGTATTGAAGCCCATGGAACAACGCAGTAGGAGGAGTGGGCCTTGACAGAGCCAGGAAGTGGGCAGGTGCTAGTGTTTGGGGGTTGGATTAGTTTAATGGAGCTTGGGGGCGGAGACAGGGAGTATAAAGATCAGCCATTTTAGAATAGGGGCCATTTTAACCAGAGCCTTTCTTACCTGTAAATTGTGTCAGGTCGGCGAGGTTCTTTTCTTTGTCGTTTCTGCAGGATTATGGCGTCGCTAGATGAGATCCTGGATGGTGTTCGGGCAGCTGTGAAGGACAGAGGACTGGATTGGCTTCATCAGCAGTTGGGGACTGCCGGGCCTGCTCCTGCGGTACCGGCCCGTCGACCGGCGAGGAGGACGAGACCACCTCAGCGTTTGAGCCCGTGCGCTGGGCCTGCAGCGCGGCGGAGGAGGAGCCCTTCGGCGGGATGTGGTGTGACCGACGGTCCGGGTGAGGCCCGGTCAACAGAGCCAGGCAGGCGCACGGCTCGCTCCGGTGGGCGCGGCAGCGGCCTGGCGAGGACGGCCGCACAGCGCATGGTGGCGGATGGATCTAAGCCACGCGGTTCCGCGGCTGGCAGGAGGAACGGTCCTGGCGGATCTCGGAAGACGGCCGGGACGGAGGCCAGGCCGGCTGGGAGTCATGTGAGCGGCGGCACGAAGCGGACACGTCCCGGTGAGTCAGCCACTAGTGCGAATGCTGGAGGGCAGGGGTGTGATGGTGATGGCGGATGTATGACGGCCCCTCAAGCTGTGGGGGGAGGCCAGGACAGCAGTGTGAGGGCAGGGACGTCTCAGGCTGAGGCAGGTCAGGGAGACAGATGCAGGGACAAGGGGACCTCACAAGAAGCGAGTAGGTCTGGGCACACGGCAGGCTGCCAGGATAGCGGAGATGAATCGGACATGGGGCAGACGGCCGAGGAGAGGCCAGGCTCGGCACTGACAGTTGAGGGACAGGGTGCTCAAACTGCTAAGCTGGTTAGGGATGTCAGCGGTAGGCGGGAGGGCCCATCTGGCCGCTCCCAGGGTCAGCTTCATGACAGGGAGGCCTCGGGGAGTGAGTGGAGAGCAGAACGACGCTTCTCTGGCGTCAGGCGCAGCATTTCGAAGAGCAGAGCAAGGAGTTCAGGGAGCAGGGAAGGATCACCTGCGCGGAGCGGGTGCAGCTTAGCAGGCTCATGTTGCAGGAGGCGTGATTCCAGGGATAGCATGAGGAGGAGTCAGCGGAGAAGATCGGGTTCGCCGGGAGAGAGGCTCAGTGATCGGTGGAGGGGATCATCTCGTGAGGGCAGTCGCCCTGCGAGACGCAGCGTTGCGGAGGAGGATTGGGAGGAACGTAGGGAGGAAAGGCGGGTGAGGAAGGTTCAGGACAGATTACCCAGATTTCCTTCTCCCTACAGGTCTCGGAGCAATACCCCTACGGTCTCGAGGCGAGTCCAGGCGGATGGGAGTCGGCGACAACGGGATTCTCCGGTGCCTGAAAAGGTGGTCGGAAGGACAGCGCCTCTGCAGCCAGTTACGGCCAGAGGTTCGAGTGGTGAGTTCTCACACACACGACACCCAGGACAGTTGTTGAATGATTTAAGAACATTTTTAGATTCTTGGTCTGGGAAAGAGGGGTCGCCTGCGCAGTTCGGGAAGGTGTGGGCACGAGAGAGTAGCCGGGACATAGCTACAGGGCTCGGGGTTACACAGCTGTCCGTGCATGGCGGAGGTGAGTCCGGAGCCGGGGCTGATTTGTCTGGGTTGGAAGGAGGGGGCGAAGAGCGGGAGGTAGGTGATGTCCCGGATGCGGCGCGACAGAATGTGCACGTGTCCTTCGCGGGCCCCCTCGGATGTCATTTAAAAATAGAAGTGAAGGAGAAGATATGGAAAGGTGAGTTTGTGGAGATATTTTCCCTCCTTCCCCTAGAGGAGTTTTTAGACTTGAAGGAGGAGGATAAGAAGGATGCTAAAAAGGAGGAAGAGGAGAAAAGGCGGAGGTATCGCAAGATACCTAAGACCTTTGGGAATTGGTTGAGGGCCTTCTGCATTCTAGCTAGCGTAATCGGGGAGAAGGCGCCGGGGCGTTGCTCAGAACTATTTTGTTATTTGGACGGGATAGGTGACGCGTACCGGACCTACGGAGGTTTGGCTTGGTGGAGGTACGACGAACAATTTCGTCAGCGGCTGGCAGCGAATGCGAGCATGCGGTGGGACCAAATGGACCTGCCGTTATGGATGCGCCTTATGATGGCCCAGAAGGCGGCGCCCTTTCCTGGGGCAGCCGGCACGGCCTCAGAGGCCGGGTCGGCTGGGCAAAAGAAAGGTTTCTGTTGGATGTTCAACGAAGGACATTGCAAATGGGGAAATAACTGCAGGTTCCGGCACGAATGCTCAGGCTGCGGGGGGTCCCACGGTGTCAACCGTTGTTTCAAAAAGGGTAAGTCTGGCGGGGGAAGCGGGCCCGCAGGGGCGGCAGCCACCGCAGCTCCCGTTGGGAGCGTCTCCGGTGAAAATAGACGCGATGTTGCCTTGGCTAAGGCAATACGTTAACAGGGAAGATGCTATTTTCTTGTGGCGGGGTTTTCGGGAAGGGTTCTTTATTCCCTACGTAGTTAGGGGACCTGGTACGTTATGTGGGAATCTTAAGTCAGTGCGGGAACACCCAGAGGTGGTGAGGGACAAGCTAAGTAAGGAAGTGCAACTGGGGAGGATGGCAGGGCCGTTCTCGGCACCGCCATTGCCCGATTTGCGAATATCCCCGTTGGGCGTGGTCCCCAAGAAGGAGGCAGGCAAATTCAGGTTGATTCACCATTTATCGTACCCAAAAGGGGCTTCGGTGAATGATGACATCGACACGGCTCTTAGCTCCGTCTCTTATACGTCATTTGACAAGGCAGTCGAGTTGGTTCGGAGGCTGGGGCATGGTGCACTGATGGCAAAGGTGGATGTGGAAGCGGCATTTCGACTGCTCCCGATACACCCGGACTGCCATCATCTGCTCGGGTGTTGTTTTGAAGGGGAATATTTTGTTGATCTGTGCCTGCCTATGGGGTGTTCGATCTCGTGCGCCTATTTCGAGAAGTTTAGTACCTTCTTGGAGTGGGTTGTGCGGACGGAATCGGCAGAGGGTGCGGTGGTGCATTACCTAGATGATTTTCTTTGCGTGGGCCCGAGGGATTCGGACCGCTGTAAACAGATATTGGACGTGTTTCAGTGGGTGGCGCATAAAGTAGGGGTTCCCTTGGCGGAGGACAAGACGGTGGGGCCTACGACGTGCCTTAGTTTTTTGGGCTTAGAAATTGACTCCTGTAAATGGGAATGCAGATTACCGGGGGACAAATTGTCACGGCTGCGGGAGCTGGTGGCCACGGTAGGGAGGGCCAAGAAAGTGACACTGCGAGGGCTCCAATCGCTGGTGGGGAGCCTTAATTTCGCGTGCCGGGTCATACCCATGGGGAGGGTTTTCTGTAGGCGCCTCGCGCAAGCTACGAGTAAGGTGCGGCTGCCGTCGCATTACATTAGGGTTTCGGCGGATATGAAGGCAGATTTAATGGTGTGGGACCGGTTCTTGCGGGATTTTAATGGAACGGTGATTTTTCGAGAGCCGGCGGCACCAGGGGAGGTTGTTAGTTTATACACCGACGCTTCTGGTAGCGTAGGCTTTGGGGCTTACCTGGGGGGTCACTGGTGCGCTGAGCCATGGCCGGAGGCCTGGAGGCAAAGCTCGCTGATTAAAAATCTGGCGTTTCTGGAGCTATTCCCGGTAGTGGTAGCGGTGAGTTTGTGGGGACGGGTGTTATCCAACAAGCATATTATATTTCACTCAGATAACATGGCGGTCGTACAGGCGATCAATAGTTTGTCGGCGTCGTCCCCCCCTGTTTTGTGTTTGCTGCGGCGTTTTGTCCTTCTTTGTATGTCTTCTAATTTGGTGTTTAGGGCTAGGCACATCCCTGGTATGTTGAATGTGGTAGCTGATGCGCTTTCTCGTTTTCAGTGGGAACGATTTCGGGAAGCGGCGCCGGAAGCTTTGGCACAGGGGCAGGCTTGCCCTGGCGAGATGTGGCAGCTCGGGACCGCATGCTTGGGGAGTGTATAAAGAATTCTCTTGCGCCGAGCACGTGGTCTGGCTATGTCAAGGTGTGGAAAGAATGGGACGAGGCGGTACAGCAGGTAGGGGGTGACAGTTCGCAAGGGCAGAGGGTGGACGTGCTGTTGTGGGTACTGTGTCGCTTGTTTGCTAAACAAGCGTCGCCGGCCGTGATAGATAGGTGCATGTCCGCCATGGCGTTTTTGTTCAAGTTCAACGGGTGGGAGGACATTACGAAGAATTTTCTAATACGCCAGGCTTTGAAGGGCTTTAAGAAGGGTAAGAAGCTCGCGGACCCGAGGCGACCGGTGTCGTTTTCGGTTTTGCAAAACCTGTTAAGTGTGTTGATTGATCTGTGTAATTCCCCTTTCGAAGTGACACTATTTTCCGGGGCGTTTGTCTGGGCGTTTTTGGGGGCTTTTCGCATTAGTGAGCTGGTGAGTGCCAACAAGTTGGGGAACGGCGGTTTGATGTTCAAGGACGTGGTCGTGGGTATTGATCAGGTGCAGATATGGCTGCGCCGGTCTAAAACGGACGTGTACGGCAAGGGCCGTGCGGTGGTACTGTATGAGTTGCCGGGATCAGAGGCTTGCCCGGTGGCTTGTGGCAAAAGGTACGGTGAGGTGCGGCCAGAAGGTAAGAGTTGTTTCTTTTTACACGCCGATGGTTCAGCGTTGTCGAGATTTCAGTTTCTACGGATGTTTCGAATGGGTCTGCAGAGAATGGGTTTGGAGCCGAGTCAATTTGGGACGCACTCCTTTCGCATTGGGGCAGCGACGGAGGCTGCGCGTTTAGGTCTGGGGGACGAGAAGATCAAGCAAATTGGGAGGTGGGAGTCCGTGCGATTCCGCTCGTATGTAAGGCCTGATATGTTGGTGTAATTGCTAGGGTGCAAGTATCTGGGGATGGGGACGTTGCCTTTTTCGGATGTATGACGGCCCCTCAAGCTGTGGGGGGAGGCCAGGACAGCAGTGTGAGGGCAGGGACGTCTCAGGCTGAGGCAGGTCAGGGAGACAGATGCAGGGACAAGGGGACCTCACAAGAAGCGAGTAGGTCTGGGCACACGGCAGGCTGCCAGGATAGCGGAGATGAATCGGACATGGGGCAGACGGCCGAGGAGAGGCCAGGCTCGGCACTGACAGTTGAGGGACAGGGTGCTCAAACTGCTAAGCTGGTTAGGGATGTCAGCGGTAGGCGGGAGGGCCCATCTGGCCGCTCCCAGGGTCAGCTTCATGACAGGGAGGCCTCGGGGAGTGAGTGGAGAGCAGAACGACGCTTCTCTGGCGTCAGGCGCAGCATTTCGAAGAGCAGAGCAAGGAGTTCAGGGAGCAGGGAAGGATCACCTGCGCGGAGCGGGTGCAGCTTAGCAGGCTCATGTTGCAGGAGGCGTGATTCCAGGGATAGCATGAGGAGGAGTCAGCGGAGAAGATCGGGTTCGCCGGGAGAGAGGCTCAGTGATCGGTGGAGGGGATCATCTCGTGAGGGCAGTCGCCCTGCGAGACGCAGCGTTGCGGAGGAGGATTGGGAGGAACGTAGGGAGGAAAGGCGGGTGAGGAAGGTTCAGGACAGATTACCCAGATTTCCTTCTCCCTACAGGTCTCGGAGCAATACCCCTACGGTCTCGAGGCGAGTCCAGGCGGATGGGAGTCGGCGACAACGGGATTCTCCGGTGCCTGAAAAGGTGGTCGGAAGGACAGCGCCTCTGCAGCCAGTTACGGCCAGAGGTTCGAGTGGTGAGTTCTCACACACACGACACCCAGGACAGTTGTTGAATGATTTAAGAACATTTTTAGATTCTTGGTCTGGGAAAGAGGGGTCGCCTGCGCAGTTCGGGAAGGTGTGGGCACGAGAGAGTAGCCGGGACATAGCTACAGGGCTCGGGGTTACACAGCTGTCCGTGCATGGCGGAGGTGAGTCCGGAGCCGGGGCTGATTTGTCTGGGTTGGAAGGAGGGGGCGAAGAGCGGGAGGTAGGTGATGTCCCGGATGCGGCGCGACAGAATGTGCACGTGTCCTTCGCGGGCCCCCTCGGATGTCATTTAAAAATAGAAGTGAAGGAGAAGATATGGAAAGGTGAGTTTGTGGAGATATTTTCCCTCCTTCCCCTAGAGGAGTTTTTAGACTTGAAGGAGGAGGATAAGAAGGATGCTAAAAAGGAGGAAGAGGAGAAAAGGCGGAGGTATCGCAAGATACCTAAGACCTTTGGGAATTGGTTGAGGGCCTTCTGCATTCTAGCTAGCGTAATCGGGGAGAAGGCGCCGGGGCGTTGCTCAGAACTATTTTGTTATTTGGACGGGATAGGTGACGCGTACCGGACCTACGGAGGTTTGGCTTGGTGGAGGTACGACGAACAATTTCGTCAGCGGCTGGCAGCGAATGCGAGCATGCGGTGGGACCAAATGGACCTGCCGTTATGGATGCGCCTTATGATGGCCCAGAAGGCGGCGCCCTTTCCTGGGGCAGCCGGCACGGCCTCAGAGGCCGGGTCGGCTGGGCAAAAGAAAGGTTTCTGTTGGATGTTCAACGAAGGACATTGCAAATGGGGAAATAACTGCAGGTTCCGGCACGAATGCTCAGGCTGCGGGGGGTCCCACGGTGTCAACCGTTGTTTCAAAAAGGGTAAGTCTGGCGGGGGAAGCGGGCCCGCAGGGGCGGCAGCCACCGCAGCTCCCGTTGGGAGCGTCTCCGGTGAAAATAGACGCGATGTTGCCTTGGCTAAGGCAATACGTTAACAGGGAAGATGCTATTTTCTTGTGGCGGGGTTTTCGGGAAGGGTTCTTTATTCCCTACGTAGTTAGGGGACCTGGTACGTTATGTGGGAATCTTAAGTCAGTGCGGGAACACCCAGAGGTGGTGAGGGACAAGCTAAGTAAGGAAGTGCAACTGGGGAGGATGGCAGGGCCGTTCTCGGCACCGCCATTGCCCGATTTGCGAATATCCCCGTTGGGCGTGGTCCCCAAGAAGGAGGCAGGCAAATTCAGGTTGATTCACCATTTATCGTACCCAAAAGGGGCTTCGGTGAATGATGACATCGACACGGCTCTTAGCTCCGTCTCTTATACGTCATTTGACAAGGCAGTCGAGTTGGTTCGGAGGCTGGGGCATGGTGCACTGATGGCAAAGGTGGATGTGGAAGCGGCATTTCGACTGCTCCCGATACACCCGGACTGCCATCATCTGCTCGGGTGTTGTTTTGAAGGGGAATATTTTGTTGATCTGTGCCTGCCTATGGGGTGTTCGATCTCGTGCGCCTATTTCGAGAAGTTTAGTACCTTCTTGGAGTGGGTTGTGCGGACGGAATCGGCAGAGGGTGCGGTGGTGCATTACCTAGATGATTTTCTTTGCGTGGGCCCGAGGGATTCGGACCGCTGTAAACAGATATTGGACGTGTTTCAGTGGGTGGCGCATAAAGTAGGGGTTCCCTTGGCGGAGGACAAGACGGTGGGGCCTACGACGTGCCTTAGTTTTTTGGGCTTAGAAATTGACTCCTGTAAATGGGAATGCAGATTACCGGGGGACAAATTGTCACGGCTGCGGGAGCTGGTGGCCACGGTAGGGAGGGCCAAGAAAGTGACACTGCGAGGGCTCCAATCGCTGGTGGGGAGCCTTAATTTCGCGTGCCGGGTCATACCCATGGGGAGGGTTTTCTGTAGGCGCCTCGCGCAAGCTACGAGTAAGGTGCGGCTGCCGTCGCATTACATTAGGGTTTCGGCGGATATGAAGGCAGATTTAATGGTGTGGGACCGGTTCTTGCGGGATTTTAATGGAACGGTGATTTTTCGAGAGCCGGCGGCACCAGGGGAGGTTGTTAGTTTATACACCGACGCTTCTGGTAGCGTAGGCTTTGGGGCTTACCTGGGGGGTCACTGGTGCGCTGAGCCATGGCCGGAGGCCTGGAGGCAAAGCTCGCTGATTAAAAATCTGGCGTTTCTGGAGCTATTCCCGGTAGTGGTAGCGGTGAGTTTGTGGGGACGGGTGTTATCCAACAAGCATATTATATTTCACTCAGATAACATGGCGGTCGTACAGGCGATCAATAGTTTGTCGGCGTCGTCCCCCCCTGTTTTGTGTTTGCTGCGGCGTTTTGTCCTTCTTTGTATGTCTTCTAATTTGGTGTTTAGGGCTAGGCACATCCCTGGTATGTTGAATGTGGTAGCTGATGCGCTTTCTCGTTTTCAGTGGGAACGATTTCGGGAAGCGGCGCCGGAAGCTTTGGCACAGGGGCAGGCTTGCCCTGGCGAGATGTGGCAGCTCGGGACCGCATGCTTGGGGAGTGTATAAAGAATTCTCTTGCGCCGAGCACGTGGTCTGGCTATGTCAAGGTGTGGAAAGAATGGGACGAGGCGGTACAGCAGGTAGGGGGTGACAGTTCGCAAGGGCAGAGGGTGGACGTGCTGTTGTGGGTACTGTGTCGCTTGTTTGCTAAACAAGCGTCGCCGGCCGTGATAGATAGGTGCATGTCCGCCATGGCGTTTTTGTTCAAGTTCAACGGGTGGGAGGACATTACGAAGAATTTTCTAATACGCCAGGCTTTGAAGGGCTTTAAGAAGGGTAAGAAGCTCGCGGACCCGAGGCGACCGGTGTCGTTTTCGGTTTTGCAAAACCTGTTAAGTGTGTTGATTGATCTGTGTAATTCCCCTTTCGAAGTGACACTATTTTCCGGGGCGTTTGTCTGGGCGTTTTTGGGGGCTTTTCGCATTAGTGAGCTGGTGAGTGCCAACAAGTTGGGGAACGGCGGTTTGATGTTCAAGGACGTGGTCGTGGGTATTGATCAGGTGCAGATATGGCTGCGCCGGTCTAAAACGGACGTGTACGGCAAGGGCCGTGCGGTGGTACTGTATGAGTTGCCGGGATCAGAGGCTTGCCCGGTGGCTTGTGGCAAAAGGTACGGTGAGGTGCGGCCAGAAGGTAAGAGTTGTTTCTTTTTACACGCCGATGGTTCAGCGTTGTCGAGATTTCAGTTTCTACGGATGTTTCGAATGGGTCTGCAGAGAATGGGTTTGGAGCCGAGTCAATTTGGGACGCACTCCTTTCGCATTGGGGCAGCGACGGAGGCTGCGCGTTTAGGTCTGGGGGACGAGAAGATCAAGCAAATTGGGAGGTGGGAGTCCGTGCGATTCCGCTCGTATGTAAGGCCTGATATGTTGGTGTAATTGCTAGGGTGCAAGTATCTGGGGATGGGGACGTTGCCTTTTTCTGCCACTAACTTTGTCTCTTTTCAGGTTTGAAAGTTTGGTTGCTGGGCCACTCGTATGTGTACTGGGCGGAGAAGAGGGCCGCAGTTCGCAGAAGCGGATCACAGCTGGGCTTTCCTTTGGAACGAGTGACTCTATGTTGGTTTGGTTTCAGGGGAGCAAGTTGGCAGAGTTTGTGTAATTTCTTGTTTCAGAAAGTGGTTGGAGGGTCGGTCCCGGATGTGGTATTGATTCATGGAGGAGGGAACGACCTAGGTGGGATTCCACAAAGGGAATTGGTGAGAAGGATGAAAAGGGATGTAGATCGGCTGAGGGAGCTGGTTCCTGGCGTGGTGGTGGTGTGGTCTGAAATGGTTCCGCGTTTTGCGTGGCGGCACGCCAGGGACCCGGCTGCAATAGCTCGATCGAGGGGTAAGGTGAATAAGATGATGTCAGTTTTCATTAGACGTTCTGGGGGCGTAGTGGTGCGTCACAGAGAGTTGGAGGGCATGTTACCTGGGTATTTCAGGAGGGACGGTGTACACCTGTCAGATGTGGGGAACGACTTGTTGAACCTTGGGTTCCACGAAGGTATTGAGCAGGCCCTGTTTAGGTGTGGTGGGGGTCGCACATGCGCTTAAGGAGGTCAAGCCATGTGCTGTGGCGGAACAGGGCATAGTAGAAATTGGAATTTGGCGTAGAGTTTGGACTGGACAGGCCGAGGTGTAGGCCTGATGGAATTAAGGACTGGTTGGTTCTAGCTCTTCGGTGGCGACGAACCTGTGGGTGTAGGGGTGTCTGAGGTACACCCCTACAGTTAACAATATGATGTGGGGCCTCTTTGGTAGGCCGTGTTTCAAGTGAATTGTTATTTGTTATATATTGTTCAATTGGTAGGGTCATTGTCAGGGGTACTGTGTGGGGGGTATAGTAATTTAATGTATAGTTGGACAATGACCCTAAATTATGTTAATTTATGATAATTTAATTAATAATTTAATTAATAAAAGCTGTGGACTTTATACTCCAACAGAATTAACTGTGTCCGTGTCTTATTCAGTTTAAGGTTATAGTGCATGACGAATATCGTCTGTACAAAGGTTTATATAAAAGTTTAAGCACATGCCGAATAACGTCTGTGCAAATGTCATGAAGCCCATGGAACAACGCAGTAGGAGGAGTGGGCCTTGACAGAGCCAGGAAGTGGGCAGGTGCTAGTGTTTGGGGGTTGGATTAGTTTAATGGAGCTTGGGGGCGGAGACAGGGAGTATAGAGAGCAGCCATTTTAGAATAGGGGCCATTTTAACCAGAGCCTTTCTTACCTGTAAATTGTCCCACCCACCCTCCCTAGGTTTAGCAGTTCCGTTTCAGTCACAGCGGCGGAACAGGGCATAGTAGAAATTGGAATTTGGCGTAGAGTTTGGACTGGACAGGCCGAGGTGTAGGCCTGATGGAATTAAGGACTGGTTGGTTCTAGCTCTTCGGTGGCGACGAACCTGTGGGTGTAGGGGTGTCTGAGGTACACCCCTACAGTTAACAATATGATGTGGGGCCTCTTTGGTAGGCCGTGTTTCAAGTGAATTGTTATTTGTTATATATTGTTCAATTGGTAGGGTCATTGTCAGGGGTACTGTGTGGGGGGTATAGTAATTTAATGTATAGTTGGACAATGACCCTAAATTATGTTAATTTATGATAATTTAATTAATAATTTAATTAATAAAAGCTGTGGACTTTATACTCCAACAGAATTAACTGTGTCCGTGTCTTATTCAGTTTAAGGTTATAGTGCATGACGAATATCGTCTGTACAAAGGTTTATATAAAAGTTTAAGCACATGCCGAATAACGTCTGTGCAAATGTCAAGTGAATGCAGAGTGTGTGTTTTTGTAGTGGATGTAGTGTGTATATATATATTTATCTTATCAATCAACTGCAATCTTTAAGTTTGGATTCCAATATTGTTGAATGGGTGAGGCAGTGGCTGAGTGACAGGCAACAGAGGGTTGTAGTCAATGGAGTATATTCAAAGCTTGGGCTTGTCACCAGTGGGGTACCTCAGGGATCTGTACTTGGACCCATTCTCTTTAATATTTTTATTAGTGATATTGCAGAAGGTCTTGATGGTAAGGTATGTCTTTTTGCTGATGATACTAAGATATGTAACAGGGTTGATGTTCCAGGAGGGATAAGCCAAATGGCAAATTATTTAGGTAAACTAGAAAAATGGTCAACTGACATTTAATGTGGATAAATGTGGCAACTGACATTTAATGTGGATAAGTGCAAGATAATGCATCTTGGACGTAAAAACGCAAGGGCAGAGTACAGAATATCTGATAGAGTCCTAACCTCAACAGCTGAGGAAAGGGATTTAGGGGTGATTATTTCTGAGGACTTAAAGGTAGGCAGACAATGTAATAGAGCAGCAGGAAATGCTAGCAGAATACTTGGTTGTATAGGGAGAGGTATTAGCAGTAGAAAGAGGGAAGTGCTCATGCCATTGTACAGAACACTGGTGAGACCTCACTTGGAGTATTGTACGCAGTACTGGAGACCGTATCTCCAGAAGGATATTGATACCTTAGAGAGAGTTCAGAGAAGGGCTACTAAACTGGTTCATGGATTGCAAGATAAAACTTACCAGGAAAGGTTAAAGGATCTTAACATGTATAGCTTGGAGGAAAGACGAGACAGGGGGGATATGATAGAAAGATTTAAATACATAAAGGGAATCAACACAGTAAAGGAAGAGACTATATTTAAAAGAAGAAAAACTACCACAACAAGAGGACATAGTCTTAAATTAGAGGGACAAAGGTTTAAAAATAATATCAGGAAGTATTACTTTACTGAGAGGGTAGTGGATGCATGGAATAGCCTTCCAGCTGAAGTGGTAAAGGTTAACACAGTAAAAGAGTTTAAACATGCGTGGGGTAGGCATAAGGCTATCCTAACTATAAGATAAGGCCAGAAACTAATGAAAGTATTTAGAAAATTGGGCAGACTAGATGGGCCGAATGGTTCTTATCTGCCGTCACATTCTATGTTTCTATGTTTCTAGTGTGTATAGAGCATGTAGTGTGTTTGTAGTGAATGTAGTGTGTTGTAGTGAGTGCAAAGTGTGTTTAGTAAATGTAGTGTGTTTGTAGTGAGTGCAACGTGTGTATAGTGAATGCTGTGTGTGTTTGTGTGTAGTGCAAAGTGTGTTTAATGAATGTAGTGTGTGTGTGTGTGTGTTGTACTGAGCGTGTTTAGTAAATGTAGTGTGTAGTGAGTGTAATGTGTGTATAGTGAATGTAGTGTGTGTAGTGCAAAGTGTGTTTAGTGAATGTAGTGTGTGTGTAGTGCAAAGTGTGTTTAGTGAATGTAGTGTGTGTGTAGTGCAGAGTGTGTTTAGTGAATGTAGTGTGAGTATGTGTAGTGCAGAATGTGTTTAGTGAATGTAGTGTGTGTGTGTAGTGCAAAATGTGTATAGTGAATGTAGTGTGTGTGTGTTTAGAGCAAAATGTGTATAGTGAATGTAGTGTGTGTAGAGCAAAGTGTGTTTAGTGAATGTAGTGTGTGTGTGTAGTGCACAGTGTGTTTAGTAAATGTAGTGTTTGTAGTGAGTGCAGAGTGTGTTTAGTGAATGTAGTGTATGTGTAGTGCAGAGTGTGTTTAGTGAATGTAGTGTGTGTGTGTAGTGCAGAGTGTGTTTAGTGAATGTAGTGTGTGTGTAGTGCAGAGTGTGTTTAGTGAACGTAGTGTGTGTGTGTGTGTAGTTCAGAGTGTGCTTGTAAGAATTCAGTGTGTGTGTAAAATAGGGGGAGGGGAGTATTTTTATTTTTTTGTGTGTATATTTCAATTTTATTCTTACCGTGCCAGGTGGAGGGAGCGAGCCGCGGTACATTGAAGAGGGGGCCCAGCATCACACACTGTCTTCCTTTCCAGCTCCTCTCTGACTAACTCTCGCGAGACAGGCCTGCGTGCTGTGCGGAGCGTTGCCTTAGTAACCCGTGGCAACGCTCTGGCAGCCGCAGGAAAGTTAGACAGAGAGCAGCTGTAAAGGAGGACAGAGTGTGCTGCTGGGCCCCCTTCTGCAATGTACAGGTAGCAGGGTGCCCTCTATGCACATATATATATCGAAAATCGCTATATATATATATATGTGCACATAATGAATGTGGGGCTCAGGCCCCCCAGGACCGCCCGGCCCATGACAACCGTTATGGTTGTCATGCCCTGATGGCGGCCCTGCTGCTGAGTCCATACACACACACACACACAGACTGCTGAGTCCATACACACACACACACACACAGACTGCTGAGTCCATGCACACACACACAGACTGCTGAGTCCATACACACACACACACACACACTGCTGAGTCCATACACACACACACAGACAGACTCCTGAGTCCATACACAAACACACACATACACACACACACACACACAGAATGCTGAGTCCATACACACACACACACAGACTGCTGAGCCCACACACACACACACACACACACACAGACTGCTGAGTCCATACACACACACACACACACAGACTGCTGAGTCCATACACACACACACACACACGCACACAGACTGCTGAGTCCATACACACACACAGACTGCTGAGTCCACACACACACACACACACACACACAGACTGCTGAGTCCATACACACACACACACACACAGACTGCTGAGTTCATACACACACACACACACACACAAGCTTCCTCACTAGCAGACACACACACAGACACACACACACACAAGCTTCCTCACTAGCAGACACACACACAGACTGCTGAGTCCATGCACACACACACAGACTGCTGAGTCCATACACACACACACACACACACACACAGACTGCTGAGTCCATACACACACCCACAGACTGCTGAGTCCATACACACACACACACACACTGCTGAGTTCATACACACACACACACAGACTGCTGATTCCATACACAAACACACACACACACACAGACTGCTGAGTCCATACACACACACACACACACACACACACACAGACTGCTGAGCCCATACACACACACAAAGACTGCTGAGTCCATACACACACACACACACACAGACTGCTGAGTCCATACACACACACACTCACACACACAGACTGCTGAGTCCATACACACACACACACACACACACACATAGACTGCTGAGTCCATACACACACACACACACACACACACAGACTGCTGAGTCCATACACACACACACACACACACACAAACTTCCTCACTAGCAGACACACATACAGACACACACACAAGCTTCCTCACTAGAAGAGACACACACACACCTGAGCACATCAAGCCTAGCTGTTGCTGGGGGTCAGACACTTCTGGCCTTTGCAGCAGCAGCATGGGCTGCTGCTTAACGGCGGGGGCGGGGCTTATTTTCGGGAGACGGGGCTTCATTTGGGGGCAGGGCCTGTGCCAGGGAGCCTGTCAGTGCTCTCTCCGGCCACAGACAGCCCCCAGCACCGCTCCAGCTCCAGCTCCTCTCTCCTGCATTCCCTCGGGCTGTCACACACTATTCCCGAGGGAATAGAATGTAAGAACATGGCCAGCAGGTTGCTGGCATTTGGAGGGCCCAAGGGGGGCACAGCATGATGTAGGGGGGGGGCCATGGCCCCCTCTGGCCCCCCCCCTAGCGACGCCACTGGTTCTCGTATCGAGTAGGTGGTTCCTCCGAGCATGACCAGGAGTGTTCGGGGTGTCCGCCAGGTGTATCGGATGCTGCGGTCTCTGAGGAGGGTGGTTAATGGCTGGAGCATTCTTCTCCACTCCATCATGCTCCCAGAGATGTTCGCGTAAAATGTAAGTCCCATGTTCTCGAAGGAGTATTGGGTAGTACCCTGGAGGGCTGCAGTCACTGCCGCTTTGTCTTTCATGTTTTGGAAGCGGATTATCAAGTCCCTTGAGGCCTCCGCTGGGGCCTTCCTCAGCTTAGGCATGCGGAACACACCATCCAGAGTGACGGCCTTGGCGTGCTTGGGAGTCAGCAGCGCTGCCAGCAGGCATCTCACCACATGAGGGAGTTCAGCCTCCGGGGTTTCCTCAGGTATTCCTCGTATTTTCAGGTTTTTGCGCCGTCTCTGATCTTCCAGGGTGGCAAACCTTTTTTCGGTGTTTGCTTGCTGGTGCTGGAGGTCTCTCACTATGTTTTCCAGTGTCGCAATCTTCTGTGCCTGTGCGTCTGAGGAGGTCTCCAGCGTGCCTAGCCTTCCTACTAGGCCTGTGATATCAGTGCGGAGGGAGGCCACATCGGTCTAGAGAGTCCTCTGGAGGCCTGTGAGTAGGTCTTTCAGTGCCCCCATTGTGACCGGTTGGGAGTCTGGGCTCCGTGAGGGTCGTGGGATGGGCTCCTGTTTTGGTGTGTCAACGGGTTCCCCATATAGTGGGTCCTCGTCTGAGGATTCGGGTAGTCGGCCATCTTGGGCCTTGCCGCCCGTGCACTTGGCGGAGCATATCACCGATATTCATCCCCATCCGAGGTTTGTCGGGTTTCTGCTTTTTTGTTTTCCTTCCCATGCTTGCCGAAGTCGATAGTAGAGTAGTTTCTGTTGTGAAATGTATGTTTTAAGCTAAGTTATTATCGCAGAATGCCGGAGCTCAAAGAATGTGCGTCTGTTCGCTTCAGGCATCAGGCTCCGCCCCCCACTTTTTTTCTTTTTAAAGGCACGCTATTGTGACACCAGATATGAGTGGCAAAGTGCACTTGCAGAGGTTGGCAGAGTACACGCTGAAGGCCTGACACCCGCTTTAAGGACACTGACTGCTATTAGCTTACAGTGAAAAACTTTTTTTCTTTTTAAAGGCAAGCTATTGTGACACCAGATATGAGTGGCAAAGTGCACTTGCAGAGGTTGGCAGAGTACACGCTGAAGGCCTGACACCCATACGCTGCTATTCAATCTATTACAGTGAAAAAATGTTTTTTGTTTTTAAATGCAAGCTTAAGCTATTGTGACACCAGATATGAGTGGTGGCACTGGGCAAGTGGGCACAGTATCCACTGTGAGCCTGACACAGAAGCTGGCAGGCAGGCAACTGCAATTACATTACACAGAAAAAAAAAAAACAGACTGATGTTCTAGCCCTAAAAAGGGCTTTTTGGGGTGCTGTCCTTACAGCAGAGATCAGATGAGTCCTTCAGGACTGTAGTGGACACTGAATACCCTAGCCTAGCTATCAATTTTCCTATCAAATGAGCAGCAGCTACACTTTCCCTCCTCTATCTAAGAATGCAGCTTCAGAATTAATCTAAAATGGATATTGTACAGGAGGTGGAAGGGTCTGGAAGGGAGGGTCTGCTGCTAATTTGCTGGAATGTGTCCTCTCACCGTGAGGCACAGGGTCAAAGTTTACTCAATGATGACGAATAGGGGGCGGATCGAACCGCGAATGTGTTCGCCCACCGTGGCGAACGCGAACACGCTATGTTCGCCAGGAACTATTCGCCAGCGAACCGTTCGGGACATCACTAATTAACACTGTCACCTCGTTAATTCTTGTATCTGAAGCGTTGATATAAACACAGATTATAGTTGTCACACAAATAATATACTAGATTGTTTTATAAACTGTACTAATTTCTAAATGCATAGTTCTAACATAAATCATGTAATAATCAATTTAATTAGTACAAAGAATAAATCTTCAATATTTATGGATTATATAATAAGCAGTCATATCTTACCATACAATAAAACTGCAAACTGAGTATAAAAATCTCTTGGAGTAAGTAAACACAGCATAGATATTTCACAAAAAAAGGAACTCAAATACTACAACTCAGCAGAATTGCATCCATCTTATAATAAACCTATAATCAATTTGCCAACAATTATTATATGGCTAAAATTATAATTTAATATAAAAAAGCCCCAGCAAGCAAAATCTATTTGGTAGGATTAAATGAACACTATAGCCTTAGGAATACAAAGCTGTATTCCTAAGGCTATAGTATGCCCCTGTCCCTAACTTTTGGTTCTGCCCCCCACCCTCTCTCGCAAGCTATTTTAAAACCCATTCAACACCTTAATTCCATGGCCAAGGTCCCTCACACTGGCTCTGTCTTCTCCTCCTGCAATGTCAAGCCAATGGAGGACCTAATTTGCATGCTGCATTTCAATGCTTAGATCTTCGATGTTTTCCTATGGGGATTTTAAAGACGTTGGACATCTTCAGGACATCCCGTGTGGGTTCACAGAGTTAAACTCCGTTAAAAGCCTGGAAGTGCCTCTAGTGGCTGCCTGGAATACAACTCTGCAAAATAAACATTCTCTGAAACTGCAATGTTAAAGGGGCAGGGACACCTCTTACAGTGTCCCTTTAAGAAATACTAATATATTCATATATTGTGTTGGCAGACCTTTTGCCACATGCAAGATTTAACCAAGTACAAATAAATATCATCCACTCTACAATTAATTTACACAGCAATTTCTTAATTTTAAAGAAAATTAATCTTCTAACAATTACATAAATTCTGCCATTTGATAGTTATGGTTTGATTAATTTCAATATTTTTAGAGATAAGTATAAATCAAACTGAATTCCCATAGATCACAGTTATATATTTATTGTAGTCCATATACAATTGCTAGCAGGTAAATTAATGTTCTCTTTTAATGTTCTGTGGAATTACCACAGAAATTCCCTAATTAATCTGAAATTCCCACAGAAATCTAGAGATAAGTATAAATCAAATTGAATTCCCATAGATCACAGTTATATATTTATTGTAGTCCATATACAATTGCTAGCAGGTAAATTAATGTTCTCTGTTAATATTCTGTGAAATAACCACAGAAATTCTCTAATTAATCTGCAGAACAAACTAAAGTGGCCCTGTCACGGTCAGGGAACTTTGCAGGATTTGCAAACACCCCTGAAGGTGACATCACCACTGGGGTCCACAATAGACAAAGTCCTCTTCCACTCCTGGTGCTTCGGGTCCAGGAGCCAACATCACTACTGCACACTGGCACATGTGCGAGAGCACGCATTCAGGTCTAAGGAGGATCCCGCAAGACCGTGAGATTTTTCATAGATAACTCCAATTCCTTGCAGCCATCACTGGTGACAGCTTAGGGATATTGACACTTCTAGATGGCTGTAGCTCTCCCCAAAGTCTAGTAGTGTCAGGCGTAGGAGAAATACTGAGACAATGTAGTCCCTACATTGTCTCAGTACATTTCTCGAGATTCTATCTTTAGGGGAGACGATGTCGCTTTAAAGATTAGATGTATTGTTAGATGATTAGGGTTATTTACTAAAGTGCGTTAAAAGTGGATTTTCAAATTCAAGGCCAGAGAATCAGATCTGAAAACATTGCTAGTTTGACTATTTTGACCCTAAATTTTAAATTAATTTTGAATTCCTTACACTTCTCACTTCAGAGAATAACCCTGTTCATGGTACGAAAAAGGCAAACATAGTTCAAGAGCTGTGAATATAAATTATAAACCATAATTCAATGGCAAGAGTCCAAAAAGTATCTAAAATCCAACAATTAAACTGAACCGTGGCCAAATGTTCAGTAGTTACAACACATTGAAACATTTGTCAATGCTTTATTCCAGATCATAGTCCGTGCAGTCTTAATTACCAAATAAAAATATATTGTTCTAAATGTAATTTACTGGAATTTGTGATATTATTTAATATTCAACAATTTCTTTTTTTGTTTCTTTGTTTAATGTGTGTGCGTGAGTAATTTTGAGGTTTCTTTTGTTTGTCACTCTGCAAGAATCCTGAACTTTCAAGGGTCCTATCAATAACAGGTAAGGGAATAATGATCTAAGCCAGTGAAATCACTATTCTGATTTCATATAGCTCTAGTGCATACTTGTCTCTGTGACCTATTGGTTCTTTCTGTCTGTGTCACCCTGTGCTGGGAGGGATAATATGCCTGCCCCATTGCTCGCTCATCTCAGTGTTAATCTGTACTTGGAAGGAAAAATCTTCTTTTGTATCAACAGAAAAAAAAAAAGTGTGAGAAAGGCTGAACTTGATGGACGCAGCTTGTGTAACAAGGTCCTATAGCTCCCTCCTGTCTGTGTCACCCTGTGCTGGGATTGCTGGAAGATCCAAAGGAGGTTCTTGACATAGGCTCAGAAGAAGTGGGAACCATGGTCTGCGAGGCCAGTATGGACCTATCAAGATCATGAATACTGGTTACTCACAAATCCTTCTCAGAAGTGGGAACAGGAGAGGAGTGTAATGAAATGCATATCCCTTCTTGAACAGCCACTTGCATGATGGCCTGGGGGTTGTGTCCTCTCGAGAACAACCCTTGGACTTACCTGTTGTAGGGGGTTGCCATGACGTCTACCTGAAGAATGCCCCATTTCTTTACAATCTTCTTGAAGACCTTGTCCGAGATGCTCCATTCTCCTGGGTCTATCTCCACTCTGCTTAAAAAGTCTGCCACTGTATTCTGTACTCCTGCCAGGTGAATTGCCACTAGACCTGAAAGGTTCTTCTGTGCCCAAGACATCAGGGAATTCATCAATCTCGTCATCCTGTGACTTTGACTTCCTCCATGGTGATTGATATATGCCACTACAGTAGCATTGTCTGTCTTATTTTCATCCAATTGTGTTGCAGTAGATGCTGAAAGTGTTTCAGTGCTCTGAATACAGCCAGCAGCTTCAGGAGATTGGAGTGGGTCTTGCGTGCAGGAAGAGCCCATTTTTGCTGAATAAATTTGCTTTGGAGGTAGGCTCCCCAGCCCCAGTGAAAGGCGACTGTCGTAACCATAGTCCAGGCAATGTTCCCCAGAGGTAACCCTGAAAACAGGTATCTTTTGCGTAGCCACCATCTGGCCTAGGTGGACTCGGGCGGAAATCCTTATGGGCTGATGTAGATCCCCCACTCTGAGCTTGGAAAGGAAATTCTTTTGGAATGTTCTCATTCTCCACAGCGACAATAGTGCTCTCAATAAAATATTAATAGTTATAATAGTTAGTAATAGTTAAGATAATAGTTATAATAGTTAGTAATAGTTAAGATATAATAAAAATTATACTCACAAAGGTAGAGCAGGCTAACTGCTCTATAACAACAGCATTGGTGGTATGATCCCCCACCTGGGATTCTTTGGAGTAGAGAGGATATAAATAGTTGGTGCCAGGTTGTTTAAAAAATCAAATAATAAAAGATGATGGTTGTGGCAGGACTGCTACCTGTCTGTGAATTGTCTTTATGTTATTGCCTGTATTTCCCCATCTATTTGTGACTATTCATGTGTTTTGCCTGCTCCCTGTTCAGGGGAGCTCATACAAATGGAACTTGTTCATCTCCCGAACGGAGTCCACCCTAATACCTCATTTCGAATGTTGATTTAGAACGTTCACACCTCGACCTGCTGCCAAAACCGCAAGGGAAGCCTTGGCTCGTGTCTCCCCTGGGTGACCGCCTGTTCGTATCACTGGCCGCCATCTAGGGGGAACATCCGTGAACTGCTTCCCTCCTCGTTTGTTTCCCGTACGTACCCCATTCATTTCCAGAACGAGGACCGCCCATTGGAATGTTCACACCAATCATTTAGAACGTTCCCCAAGTTGCAACACAAGTGCAACCACAATAACACTTCACTAAAAGTGTGAAACCACAAGGGAAGTAATTAACGAGTGCTTCCCCGGGTGGCCGCCGTTCGTATAAACGAGCGCCGACTGGGGGGAGCATTCTTATCCTGAAAGTAGACGCTTCCCTTGCCTGGTTTCACACAGGGACCCTGCAAACAGGGGCTGTTAGCAACAGGTACCGTCTTGGAGGTCCCTGGGGTTGGTGTGGACATCTTTTGAGGACAATGGCAGGTTTGGTGGGCATTCTGTGCCTTGGAGTCCAGGAGGCGGGAGTCTTTTCGGCACTGGGACTTCCAGGTACAGAGGCTCTAGGGACGAAGACCCTAAGTGGCAGGAATTGTGTGCCTAGGTGACAAAGGGACAATGACCCCTCTCTCCCATGCTTTGTCCCCCAGGCATAGAGGATTATAGGAAGAAAACCCCCTGTCACTGGAAGTGGGAAGACCTGTGTTTGGGTTGCGGGAACAAGGGGCAAAGGGACCAGAGTTCCTGTCTCACGCTGGAACCCCTGAGAGGGGGTGGATCCTGGGAGTGGACAATGTCCTCGTGTGGTATGCACCCCTTGCTTGGGGAAAAGTATAAAGCCGAGTGTGGCCAATAAAGTTATTGTTGTACCCTTGGAACTGTGTGTCGTCCAGTTACTGGGGGAGAACAGAATGAGATTCTATGTGTTTTAACGATTCCCTCTTAAGTGACTGAAGTGACTTACTGAAGATAACCATTCGTGTTACCCCCGGCCTGCTACAATGGTACAAGTAGTAAATGAGGTAACCAAAATCTATTTATTAGTTTTAAAAACAGTAAAATACATCCAAACGCTTTTCGCCTACAAGCTTTTTCAATGGAGTAAAAAGATTCAACCTGGCTTATTGTGTTTATATAGGAGTGACAATAATAAAAATTGGCGCCAAAATTTTGTCAGACAATCGTAGAGTGATAATAGTATACATATGTGAAACTTTAAAAAACGTATCTATTGTTAAGAGTATGGTGATAAAATATATTTATTGTTCAGATTATGTGAAAAACAAGAGTTATTTTGGTTTGAAACAAACAGAATAGGTTTGGTCACGTGATATATCGGCCACTTAGCCTTATGGGAAGTGTAGTCCCACAAGCTCAGTGTGGCGCAGCGAGGAATTGGTTCGGCAAACTTCCGAGCTGCATGCGCGATAATTGGGCATATTAAACAGGAGAGCTGCATGCAACTAGTGGTATAAAGCGCATGCACGGCTAAACGGAAAAAGTAAATGTACTAGGGGTAGAGTAGAGTGCATGTGCGGCTATAGGGGTAAAGCCGCATGCACAGTGAGATCGGGAAAGGTAGTGCGCATGCGCGGGTATTTGTATAAAGCTGCATGCACGGTAAAGAGCCGCATGTGCAGTAGTGCGATTGTGCAGCCATATTGGGAGGGGGAAAGGAAATATGTGGTACTGTCAAGGAGGCAATAGGTTGGAGTGTGATAAATATAAAATATTGCGAATGTAATAATAGCCGCGCATGCGCCCTACATTTCCCGATCTCACTGTGCATGCGGCTTTACCCCCATAGCCGCACATGCGCTCTACTCTACCCCTAGTACATTTACTTTTTCCATTTAGCCGCGTATGCGCCTTATACCACTAGTTTCATGCAGCTCTCCTGTTTAATATGCCCAATTATCACGCATGTGGCTCTGAAGTTTGCCTAACCAATTCCGAGCCGCATGCGCGATAATTGGGCATATTAAACAGGAGAGCTGCATGCAACTAGTGGTATAAAGCCCATACGCGGCTAAACGGAAAAAGCAAAATGTACTAGGGGTAGAGTAGAGCGCATGTGCAGCTATAGGGGTAAAGCCGCATGCACAGTGAGATCGGGAAATGTAGGGCGCAGAAGACTGGAAGTAGAGGTTACAGCCGTGTGCACCCATTGAGATGCAGGTAAGTTGACAAATTGTACTGAAACTATACTTAATGTGGGATGGTGTCAAGCCACTCCTGGTGTGGTGGAATCTCGGTAAAAATAAATTTAGTAGGCCGAGATTACCACGTGGCATGTGTACGTGCATATGCTGACGTATCGATCAGTTGGTTGCACGAGGCAAGATACGATCAGTAGTGTACGGAGCATGTGCAAGAATACAGGATATAGTATTCCCCTCCTCCATTGTGCTGGACAGGCCATGCGGTCAAGCAGGAAGTTAATTCTTATTTGTATTGATTGGTCAAGAGAATGTGCGGGTGGAGCTTAATATGGGAGGAGTTATGTGCCTATATAAGGAGCCTGCACTATTGTCCGGGGCTCAGAACTTGCTGTATTTTGGTGACATTAGTCCCTCTGAGTCCCGATCGGTGATCCAATAAAGAATCTCTTCCTTCCTGAAGAAACCTGTGTCCATCTCTCTGTGCTTGGCTTCCGTCAGTTTCTCGGGTATCACTGGCACCAAAACCACTACTTTACAAAGAATATTGCAATTTCAACCGCTGTGCCCAATTTGTCCAATCCGGGCTTCTTTAAAAAATTTGCTTGACACTCGTATTACTTTAACTGTACTATTGAAGCCACACACCAGTGGTTAACAACTAAGCAAAACTCATTTCCTTTGTTTGCCTTTTGAAATTGCCTCACCTTTCGGTTAAACAGTGATTCAAATTAATCTGGTCACAGTCACGATTATACACATTGTTCCACAAATTTACGGTGACCTAACAAGCTATGTAAAGACAAGGCCATTTTGCAAGATAAAATGGTAAATTATACAAATTTAATGTCACAAGCAGAAAGGAGACAGCATGTGGTATGAATTGGGGCATGTTCACTAAACATCAAATTCTAGTTAACTGAAAACTTAATTGCGAAATTTATGCTAAAATTACCAATCAATGGCTTGAGTTTGAGATTATTTCCCAAATCAGCTAGCATTGCCAACATTTTTATATTAGTTTTTAGTATAATATATATTCCTGTTTAGTAAATCATTTTCAGTGAGATTGCTTACTCAGCCACAAAGGTTTGTCTTTGACGTTGTTAAAAGTACAAAGACTCACTAGATTCTCGGGACAACCCGAAGAAAGTTTATTATTACTCATTAACAAAGTTAATTCATTTGTTATATGACAGTAAAAGGGAAAAAAAAGGATGGTTTCTCTTTATATTTAGATTATAGTGCTTCCTTGTTGTTCAATAACAATAAAAAAAAGCTAAAAAAAAAAGAAATTTCCTGTAATTCAGTGCCGTGGTAGTCTCATTACTGCAGCACGAGACAAAGTCATCGGTTTTGATATCTTTTGTTCAATTCAATAATTCATGTAGAGAGGCACTGTGATCATATGTTGCTTACATGTCAATCACCACAATCAATTCATCTATAAGAAGCACAAGCTACACTTGGCATCATCATACTATAAGTGGTTAGTACAAAAGTGAAATCCTTTAAACATTGGAGGTCTTCAGCAGGAAGTGCCTCTGGTGGCTATCTGTGTGTCAGCCAGTAGAAGCATCATCTCGGTTAAATGTAAACATTGTGTCTTTGGTGGAGTTACCTTCAGAAGAAAAAAAGTTTTAGTCGATTCTGAGATATATATATATATATATATATATATATATATATATATATATATATATATATTGGAAATACAGTAAATATTCTGATATATGGCATTTTTTACATGGTTATCCGTATCCTGTACCCACTCTTCCTCCCTATAGTTTCATAACCGTGTTTCCACCCTACTTGCCTGTGGCCATTTGTTTTCCTTTGTTGTTTCGAGAACATTCAGTATAGCTGAAGGCTGCCGGCCAGGTAACACACTAACAGGGACTATAATATTAATTCATCACTTCTTTGTCTGAAGCTGCTGAGCCTTTTATTAACTTAGACTCTTCTTTGTATTATTATCGCCCTTAATTCTTATTTGACCACTTTATTTTACAATGCTTTCTTCTGTTTTGTTTTTATTGTTTTTATGCCCATTGTTTTGTGAACTTTATATATTTTTCCACTCCTATTGCATTTGCTTATTCCCGTGCTAGCAAAATATTTTCATATTTGCCTCTCTTTAATGTTAGTCGCCATTCTAATGAGGGTATATTACAAAAGCATATGGTTTCCATATTGTGTTGTTGTTGTTAACTTGAGAAGAATCTCAATTCTAGAACAGCGATGGCTAAGAAGCTGAGACATTCCTGATGTTGTTTTAGTTGTTGTGAGATGTGTTGCTTATTTCTTAATGTTGAGCTTTGATTGAATGTGCTTTAAAATCATATATGCAGTTTAACAACTTTCGTTACTATAACAACATTTTTTAAATACATGCACTCCTTATATAACCCGCTTAACATTTTTAAGAGTCTATTCAGAAAGCCCACAGTAACGTTTACAGGCTACATAGCTACATCATAATGTAGTTCATCAAGTTTAACTTCAAGTTCAGCCTTTAACCCCTTTAGGACACATGACGTGTGACATGTCATGATTCCCTTTTATTCCAGAAGTTTGGTCCTTAAGGGGTTCATCTGAAAGTAAAGATAAAGAATAATTGTTTAATTTGATATTTAGAATTATTTAGAATTAGAATTGGAAATCTAGTACACTGAACAAGTGCAGCCATCCAGTCCCTTAGTAATTCATGTTCTTAAATCTCTAGATTCTAGTTAATAATAGACTTGTGCATTCATCTCAATGGCAAATGTATGAATACATGGAAGAAATGAAAAACAAATTGATTTCACAGATAACATTTATCCATGCAATCTATTTACTGGTTCATGCTTTTAATTAAAATGAGAGCTCTGAGCTTCATCCTTGTAATTTTACTGTTAAAATAAAGTGGTAGACAGCAGCTCAGCAGCTCAGCAGCTTGGCATTTTCTACCCGCCACCTTAGCTGTGAGACGGCTGTAAATTATGTAATATAAAGGGGGGACGTAGTACAGGATCCCTCCTTGCCCCTCACTTATTGCTAGAAGTTGAGGTTAAACATTCTCCCCAGCATTGGAGAGAGAATGTTTGTATTTGTTTCACCCCGTGGTTGCAAGATAGAAACTCTATAGGGTATCCACTAATGTGAGAATTGCTTGGCTATTTTGGACCTGAATTTGAAAATCGCTTTGAATTCTCACCAATTCTTACTTTAGTAAATAGCGATGTCCAAGTTAAACTTAAATAGAGCAGCATGTTCCTGTCTGCCGGTCTATTCAATTTAGATTTGGCCATTTTTAACCCCTCAGCCATCCGCAGCGGCTGGGGGGGTTAAAATGTATCTTTGATATAATATTCAGTTTTTAATTAAATAGGTCAAACCAAATATAACCCTGTGCTCAAGCCTATTTGATGTGATATAAAGTTGAAATATTCACTCATGGGAGACCAGGCAGGTGTGTTGTCTTTCATAACTGCGTCGCCAAGTGTAAAGGCACAGCATGACAGCTTGGCTCCAATTTAAAATGCATTTCCATAATTTGTCATCATATGTCTATTTATTTGTTTAAGTTATGGATATTACATGCCACATTGTTATGATGTTAGTAGTGATTTAGAGCGGTAATTGTGTGTGGAATGTAGCTTAAATGAATATCTTTTTAGTATAATTATAGCAATAAATACAAATTATTGAATAGGCTTTGCAGAAAAAAATGGGATTTTTTTTTTCAATTTGACAATTTTTATTTTTCACTTATCAAGCAAACTTGGGATACAGAAGGAAGAAAAGGGGGGGGGGAGGAAACATCTCGTATCTTGGTTTACATGTCTTCCAGCTTTACATAATACATTGCATCGTACACAGTTACATAATTTCCCATTTTCACAAGGGCCTAGCTTTTCACTTTGTTTTTATTTGCCTCGCTCCCTTGCTCCCTTATTGCGACCTGCTAATACGTCTTTCTGTCTTTGGACTGCCTTAAGTGTCCTCCTTGTACTAGCTGAAAATTCACTCTTGTTCTAGATTGACGTTTACAGGGGAGGGGGGGAGGGTGAAGGGGGGGATACAAGCTGGAGGGGGGGGGGGAGAGATAGTGATATGCCCGCTCTCCCTACCGGTTGCATGCTATGTCTTCCATATTTGCGTTACTCCTCTCCGCTACCTTGACTTGTCTAGACTGACACCTGCCTGTTCTCCTTCTTCCCCAAGGGGTCCAGTTCCCTGGATTCCCCATAGTCTTGTGGGGTCTCCTGTGCCTGGTCTGATATGTTCTTCGAGTCAGGCTGAGTCTGTATATTGGTTAGTCTCTATCCCTGATCTCCCAAGACGCTTTTATGTCTTCCCACCTAGTGTTCGCGTCCTCAAACTTTCGTGCGTTACCCTGATTTTTCCTGGCTATGAGTTCATATTGGAGGTTGGTGGAAATTTGTCTTGTTAGGGCCAGCTTTGTCGGAGCCGTGTCTGTCTTCCATTCTCTGGCTATGAGCGTTAGTGTCGCTATTAGGGTGTGGAAGACCAGAATCGCTTTGTTTCCCTGGACTCTGTCCATGTTCATGAACAGTAGGCTCATTTCTGGGGTGATCCTGAAGTTACCCTCTATTATTAAGTTAAGTATGCTTTCTACCGTCTTCCAATAAGGTCGGAGTACCCCACAAGACCACCATATGTGGTACATTGTACCTTCTGACTCCCTGCACCTCCAGCACTTGGTTGATGTACCTGGATATATTTTTGCCAGTCTCACTGGCACCATGTACCACCTGTAATATATCTTACGCATTAACTCTAGGTGTGACATACAAGTAGTCCTTCCCTTGTGAGCCATGGTCGCTTGCCTCCATTGGGTTTCATCAAAATGCTTCCCAATTTCTGCCTGCCAGGCTTCACTGAATCTGTCTAGGTGTACAGGGTCTCCTATATTCAGGAGTGTATAGCATAGGGAAATCAAGCCCTTTCTCTGCTTCGGGTTCAAACAAGTCCTCTCAAACTCCGTAAGTGTAGTCTCCCCCTCCCTTGTGGTCGTTTGGGCCCCTAGCATGGATTTTATCTGAAGGTATGGGAAAATCAATTTAGGGGCCAAATTGAATTTTTCCTGGATGGTAGGGAATGGTAGTACCTTTTGTGCTTCCAGTATATCTCTTACATGCGTGCAGCCTCTCTTTGTCCACTCTCTATGGTCAAGCGTGTTATTTGCTACTTGTAGGCATGATAAGGGCGTTGCCGGTGACCACGGTGACATAGAGAACAGTGATTTGTGTGTTTTGTCCCAGGTCGTCAACAGTGTTTTCGTGGTTGGTAGGATATTAGGTTGGTTGGGTCGCAGTGATTTGGGTACCCACAACAGTCTGCGGAGGTCTGTCCCCTGAAGCCAGTGATCTTCTATTTCTAGCCATTGTGGGGAGTGTGATGTGGATTGTATCCCTAACACTGGGGCCAGTAACGTCGCCTGGTAGTAGAGTTTGATGTTCGATAGGGCTAGACCCCCTTGGTGAATGGGTCTATACAAGTGTTTGGCAGCTATTCTCACTCTTTTGTGTGCCCACACAAATTTAGTGAGCATCGACTGTGTTTTGATTAAGTATGAGGTTGGTAGGTCTATTTGCAGTGTTCGAAATAGGTATTGTAGTTTAGGGAGGATAGACATTTTTAAATGCTGCCATCCGTCCCAGCCAGGAGAGGTATTTATCTTCCCATAAGGACAGACTGGCCTCCACCTCTTTTTGCAGGGCTTCATAATTGGCCTTGAATAGTCCTCCTATTGTCTTTGTTCATTTAATTCCCAGGAAGGAGACGCTGTCCACCCTCCAGTCCATTACAAACTTCTCCCGCAACACCTGTAGTACGTCGTGAGGTATCCCAATCCCCATGGCCTGGGTTTTAGTCACGTTCAATTTGTAATATGAGCTGTCCCCATATTCCTTTATTACCGTCAGTAGGTGCGGCATCGAGATCAGTGGTTGCGTCAGGGTCAGGAGCACGTCGTCTGCAAAGAGATTTTGCTTTGTATTCCTTTTCCCCAATGTGTGCACCGTGTATGGAGCCATGTTGCCTAATCTTTGACGCCAGTGGCTCTAGAGCCAGGACGTACAACAATGGGGACAGGGGACATCCCTGTCTCGTGCCATTGGAGATACTAAATGGGTTCGATAGAAATCCCGCGTTAAGTACCTGGGCTGTCGGGGCACTGTACAGCGCTTTGACCGCTGCTCTAAATTCCCCTGGTATTCCAAATTTTGTCATGACTGCCTCTAGGAATTCCCAGTGCAGACGGTCGAACGCCTTTTCGGCGTCTAGGGAGATGACCCCTCCCCCCTCTGTGTATTTTGGGTAAGCTGTGCAGTATATTCAGTACTTTCCGCGTGTTATCCGCACCCAGTCTGCCTACCACAAACCCCACTTGATCTGAGTGGATTAATTGTGGGAGAAGAGTGCCCAGTCTCAGCGCGAATAGCTCGGCGAAAATCTTCGCGTCTGTGTTTAGCAGGGATATAGGTCTAAAATTTTGTGGGATAATGGGGGGCTTCCCTGGCTTCTGTAACGTTATGATGTGGGCCAGTAGCGTGTCTTGTGGTAGTTTCTGCGTGGCTGTCGCCTCCGTGGCTGTCGCATCAGGTGTGGTGTCAGTATATGGTGGAATTGTTTGTAGTAGGTGTTATCTAGCCCGTCCGGGCCCGAGGCTTTGCCTTTCGGCAGTTTTTTATTATGGTGTGGATTTCTTCCTCTGTGATGGGTCTAATGAGTTCAGTCGCCTGTTGGGTCGTGAGTTTCGGGAGGTCCATTGTGTCTAGATACTTATTTATGTGTTCCGCCGTGTGCTGAAATGTGGTATCATGTTTACGTATGTTGTACAAGTCGGCGTAGTAGTTGGCAAATTCATTGCATATGTCTGTAGGTATCATTCTCTTCTCTCCCGCACGGGACATAAGAAAAGCTATTTTTTGGTTCGCCCTACGTTCTTGCAGTCTCCTAGCTAGCAGTCTGCTGGCTTTGTTCCCCTGCGTGTATTGATTCATTTTTATCCTCTGGAGCATATAACCTGTCTGTTCTATTGCCTTTTGGTGTATCTAGTTTGTAATGGTGGCGATTTGTAATTTGAGCTCAGCAGAAGGGGAGATTTGATTTTGTGTATTTAATTGGTACAATTCTCTCTTCCATTGTGTGATCTGGGCCGAGGATGTCCTGCGTAAGTATGACGCCCTCCTAATAAAGATTCCCCTGACGACGGATTTGTGTGCCGGCAATAATGTGCTCTGGGATATGTCTGGGGTTGCATTCTCCGTGAAGTAATTAGCCAATGCTGTCTCTACCTCTTTCCTAAATGTCGGGTCAGTCAGCAAGGAAGCATTCAGCCTCCACGGGCTACGGTGCTTATAGTCAAATTGATCCTTTACCGATAGCGTAATCGGTGCGTGGTCTGACCAGGTAATCTGTCCAATGTCACAGTCTGTGATTTGGTTAAGTCCCTGTCCATGAATGAGAAAACCGTCTATCCTCGAGTACGTGTTATGTACTTGGGAGAAGTGTGTATACGCCCGTTCCGAGGTGTGGGATAGTCGCCAGGTATCATAGTAGTGGTGCAGTGAGAGGAGCTTCTGTAGCTTTTTACACTGTCTGTGGAGTATTTTATACCTTGGACTGTGTTGTGAAATGTTAGTGTCTAGCTTCGGATCCCAGACATGGTTAAAGTCTCCACAGATAATTGACACCCCATCTTGTATCGAGTCTAGCTTCTGTAGTATGTGTCGTAGGAACGTGCCTTGTAATGTGTTTGGTGAGTATAAATTGGTGATTGTATAGGTTGTATTGTTAATGGTGCATTTCAGTATAATATACCTCCCATTGGTGTCCACCTCTGCGGAAATCATGGTAAATGCTACCTGCTTAGAGATCAGTATAGATGTCCCTTTGGATTTTGTGGGGGACGTTGCGTGGTATTGGTGCGGGAAGTCAGAAACTGTCGGTGGGATATAATTGTCCGTCCTGTAATGAGTCTCCTGGAGACAGATAACGTCTGCATCTGTGCTCCGGAGTTCTCTATACAGCTGGTGTCTCTTAACCGGTAGGTTTAACCCTCTTACATTTAGAGAAAAGATTTTCATGGGGGTTTATACCCAATGGATTTGGTAAGGGTCGTAGTAAGTATTAAGAACCAGTATGGGGGGTTCGCTCGTCCCAGCAGCATCAAGTCGAGCGACCTACCCCTAATTGAGGGTGGGATTTGGGCATATCTCACTCGCTGGGTTAAGGGTGATTGGGTGGACAAGGGTACTTGTACAGAGTTCGTAACTCCGTGGATTCGGCCACCTCTGTGGACTCTCTGTAGATACCGGGGAGGGGGTGTGGGTCGTTTGGTCCCAGCTAGACCGAGGTGGGGGACACAGTGATAACCGGGAAAACATATAATACAAATACAAATACAAAATATACTGGTGTGCCATTTTCGGCTTAGGTACTCCTGGTACCTGTGAGGGCAGAAGTGTTCACGCCGTCCCCGCGTCTACCCACTACGTAGCGTGCTAAGTGGTCTGTTTGGTTTGGCGCATAGCCGGGCAGTACTGCCCTTTGTAGGGTGTAAATAAGAATTGCCTAATACATGTACAGTCGTAGTTAATGATATATATATATATATAGGGATATGCGTCTTTTTTTTTTTTTAGATTTTTTTTTTTTTTTTTTTTAGAGATTCCCTCAGAGGCCTGCCTTGTAAATCTGTGGCATAACCTTTAACATTGCTTCATAACAATTAACAATTATTCGATCATACGATACCCTCGGCATACTCCATGGTCTAATTTTCAGGACCAGTCTCTTAACATACTCTTGTGATCTCTCGCAGATCTGTTGTAGTCGTTGTTTTGCCTTTTATGTCAGTCTCTTGGACTTTCTCCAGTCCTTGGAGGCATTGTTCGGTCTCTGTGGGCTTCGTTGTCGGTTTGGTTCGGATAGTCCCCATCTTTGTAGCAGTAGGGCTCCTTCGTCTGGCGTGGTGATAGCTGACAATTTTCCTTCTCTGGATACCAATATTTTCACCGGGTATCCCCAGCGGTATGGCAGCTTGTGGAGCCGGAGCTGTTCTGTGATTTCTTTAAATTCTCTCCTTCGTCTTAATGTGAATGTTGATATGTCCGCAAACACTAACAGCCCACTATACGGGTCTGGAAGCGTCTTCTTTGCGCGACTTGCCTGTAGCACTATTTCTTTCACGTGGTAGTAGTGCATTTTGATGAGAATGTCTCTAGGGGTGTCTTGGGGCAGAAAGCTGGGCTTGGCAGTTCGATGGTACCTGTCCATGAGCAGCAGGTCTGTTGGCACGTCTGGCGCTAGCGTTTTCAGCAGGCTTGTTAAGTAGGCCGCAAGTTCTGTGGGTCCCACTTCCTCACTCACCCCACGAATCCGCAGGTTATTGCGGCGTGTTCTGTCCTCAATGTCTGCTAGCTTAGTCTCATATTGCTGCATTCTATTGTGCAGCCCTGCCATCTCCTCTTCCATTCCCCTGTGTGCCTCATTCAGCTCTGCCACTTTAAGTTCAGTCCCAGCAGTTCTCACCTCCAGTTCTTTTAAATCTTTATGCAGTGCCCCAATTGTGGTTTTGAAGCTGTTTACCAGCCTTGCAGACATCTGTTCCAGCATTACCCGCAACATCTCTTGTGTGAGAGGAGCATCCGCTTCCATTTCAGCATGTTGCTGTTCTCCAGCCTCCTCGGCGCCATCTTGGGTCTTGGGCTTCCCCCTTCAGTGAGGCCTGTCTCCCCCTGGTGTGTCCGTGAGGCAAAGAAGGCACTCCGGTCAGTTTTTTCCGCCTGTCTCTTCCCCTTAGCTTGTGACATGATCGTTGGGGTATATGGGGCCCCGTTTTTTCGTGGCTATTTGCCAAATTGCTCCTTTGTGGGTGCCGTCGGAGCGGAGCGCTCAGCACATGCGTCCGCTCAGAACCGCCGCCAGGACACGCCCCAAAAAATGGGAATTTGATAGTTAGGTCCTACTTTAGCAGAATCAAGGTTGCGCTGTCAACATGCGTGTTTTGACACAAACCAAGGGTCCTCAGAAGCCCATGGGCCAGCCTCTTGCCGGGAGTATTGCTATTAGAACATCAAATTTGTCCAACTTTGCACAGAATTCATTGGCTACGCGTGTCGGCTGACATGCTCAGCCAATAAATGCCGACCCAAATATTAAAAGAAATGGAGAAATTTAATTTCTATTTTCCGAGTGAAGTATTGGCTACTGGCAACAATAAAAATAAATTCCGGGTGGAGAGGAAATTATAAAAACAAAAGTATTAGAAGTTGAATTCTTACAAAACCATAATGGGTTCAGGGATTGTAGAGACTCTGTCACTCTCTGGACAGCAGCTCACACTCAATTTGTAAGGAGACCACCCATGGTGTGAAGGAATCCCCCCTGCCCCTAAAATATTTTCAGCTCCAAAAAGGAAAGGCATATGAAATCACAGCATCTAGGAGAGCCCAAACCAACACTGATAAAGTGAGCTGTGTAACACATTTCATGTTACTTTCATGGGCACTTTCTTGTAGGCCACGGACACCTGGGAGACTCCGCTGTGTCAGACCACTCAACAAAGGTTAGAGCCAGGGTTACAGTGTCACCATAAATCACCATAGTGATCCTAGTTAGCATGGCAAATACGTCTGTTTGTAGTAGTTGGATTACTGGAAGATACGTTTTTTTATATCGATGATTCTTCGTATAAAGCAGTTAAACGAGAAATATAAATATTGTCCAACTCGACTGGTTACAAATACGTGTTTGTTATTCTACCCATTGTACAGCGCTGCAAAATTTGTTGGCTACTAATAAATAATAATAATAATATTATATATTAAATTAGCAATGCATAACGAAGAAGAGCAAAATCAGCAATGGTAATACAACTGATACATTTTCCATTTTATAGAAAAGAAACCCAACCAACTAATGGGGACATTATAAAGGGGTATGAAGGGAGTCTCCATCAGAGCTGGATTAAGGCAACAAAGGTCCTGAGCAGGGTGCCAGACTGGGGGCCCTCCTCTGTTTCTGTGAGTGTTATGTATAGTGGTTTGTGGAGGCTGAGAGCTGTAGGGAGGAGGCTGAGTGTGTCTATGTGACCAGCAATAATTCTGTGTGACTATCATTAATTACCTGTATATGTGCCGAAGAGTGTGTGTGCATTTCTGACTGTGTGCATTTCTGAATGTTTCCGTGTTTCTAGCATTGTTTACCTATAAATGTGCCTGAGCATCCTTGTGTGCGAGTGTGTCTCTGTGTCAATGTGCATGTGTATGTCTGAGTGCGTACGTGAGTGGGGTAGTTGTTTTTGTTGAGTGTAAGGGGGGCTACTTGAGGTTTTTTGTGTGTGTGTTTATGGTCAGGCTGTGTTTCATGTTTCATGTGTGGGAGGTGGCTGTGTATGACAATGACTATTTTCAGAGGGTGAGTGTAATAAGATGCGTAGGGGATGTAAGTGTGGCAGGATGAGTGTGACATAGAGAAGGGTAGTGATAGTGGAGGCTCGTCCATTGGGGCACTTGGGGCAGTGCCCCACCAGTTTCTATGTAGGGAAAAACATATTTGTAGTTGTTTAGAAACACTAAGATTATTTTTCTGGAAAGGGAGGTGGTAAGATGAAAACATATCGGAAAGTTTTGTGTTTCTTATATTCTGTAATAGGTTTGAGTTCTACAGGGCCCTCCTAACTCATTGGCGACTGTTTGGAGAAGCATACCTGAGAGCAGGCCCGGATTCGCTCAAAGAGTAGAGCCGGCAAAGCTCTATCTTGCAGCTCCACCGGGTTCCTCTCGTGAGATCTGGAGAGTTTGCTTGGCTACTGGTTATTAAATTTGCTTGCACTGTGCAGAACAAATACAGGGCCTTTTTCTCATGCTAGAGCTCTTCAGCAGAGCTCTGCGCATGGTCTGCCCTGGAAGTGCATTGAACCAACATGCTCAATTTGAGAGGGGGCGTGCTTGTCATTGGTGATGACAAAACACACCCTCTCTGCCCCGCCCCTTCTTAGTGGGCCGCTGTGATTAAAAAATGCCCGGGACAAATTTTTTTCCCAGTGTGGCCCTGCCTGAGAGCATCTAACATGTCAAAAATAATGGGGCAGGTTTGAAAACTGCCCTGTTTCAGCAGGTTTTGCACATGCCTAGTCTCCTTTAAGGAAGACTTTCAGGAATTTCCATTCAGTTGCAAATTGGGCAGCAGATCCAGCTGCCCATGAGTGGAGGCATGCTATTGGCATATTTATTCAGGGGCCATCATTGGAAGGTGGGTTTGCAGTTTCCACAGGAGAGAGAAGCAAGAAGCCATTTTGGAAGTAGCACAGTGAGAGCAGCTACTTCCCTCCCAAATATAAGTATATAATATTCTTTTTATCTCTCCCCCAATAGCCCCAGTGGCTGCCTCCACCAACAAACCAGGGATGTTTATCCATGGCCATATTATCTGTAATCTTGAGAATGACTTACAGAGTCTTGAGAATGCCTTACAGAGTGTAGCCAGTATTGGGGCAAGTTTCTATGAGGTGTTACTATACAATTTATGTATATGTTTTGAGGATATTATGATTCAAAAGACTGGAATAAGAGATATGGTGAACAGCCCATTAACTTTGCACATGTGCCTTGACTGTGGTCTCTAGTAGCTTGATAGTCTGTTCTGTTAGTGTTTTTGCCTATTACTGTTATTGACTTTGGCTAGTATTCTGACTATTCTGACTCCTGCAATCCTGACATTGGCTCATATACCCATTTTGTCCTTATTCTATACTTCTTTGACCTCAGTTTATCTCTTGGACATTCTGTATCTGTTTTATACACTTGGCAATCTCTAAGGACAGATAATATACACTCTTTCTTAGTGCTATATTACATTTGCATATTGGAACATTGGACCTTCCTGACTAAATCCTCATCTGTCTTTTTTCCAGACAGTTATATATGATAATTCTTTCGAAACCAAGTATATATATATATATAATAAATTCATATATAATCATCTTGTTAACACAAAACAGAGCAAAACATAATAAAATCACTATTACTTATTGGAGATTTAAATGTTAAGGGATTAAAATCTCCTAAAGAGCCATTATGGTTAAAAATTGGTGACAGTATCTCAGAAGTCTTGTCTCCTCTATCCCTGCAAAGAAGAATGTGGTCATTCCAGAACAAAATGCTCTGTTTTGCAAAAGCGAGAACAGAGAAGGATAAGTGGTCAAGTAACATTTGGTAGCCAGTTAGTCATGATAGCCATTTGGTAGCCATCCTAAATGTGCAAAGAATTAAGAATCACAGGACATGTATCTGGCAATCATTTTGAGCATTATATATACACATAGAAATGGGTGTTACAATTTTGACGGTGATATATTAAAAGGGATACTATAGGCACTAACACAACGTTGGCTTAATGAAGCAATTTTTATGTATAGATCATGCCCCTGCAGTCTCACTGCTCAATTCTATGCCATCTAGGAGTTAAGTCACGTTTGTTTCTGTCAATGACTCACACAGCCTGCATGAAAAAAAAATATTCACTTTTAATCAGATGTTAAGTTCCTTTAGAGGTGTTTATCTCCTGCTCTGTAAATTGAACTTCAGTCATACGCAGGAGGTTCCTGCATGGTCCAGAAGGCTATTAACAGAGAATAAAATCAAAATTAAACAGAATGTACAATAAAGGAAGTGTAAACATTAGATTACTCTTTACAGGATGTGTTTAGGAAAGCTGTACAAAGTCACATGCTGGGAGGTGTGACTAGGGTTCATAAACAAAGTGATTTAACTCCTAAATGACAAAGAATTAAAAAATGAAACTGCAGCGGCATGATCTGTACACCACAACTAATTAATCAAGCTAACGTTGTTTTGGTGCCTGTAGTGTCCCTTTAAGTTTAATGTTTTAAACACCTCAGTTTAATTATATAGAAACATAGAATGTGATGGCAGATAAGAACCATTCAGCCCATCTAGTAAATACTTTTATTAGTCCCTGGCCTTATCTTATAGCTAGGATAGCCTTATGCCTATCCCACGCATGCTTAAACTCCTTTACTGTGTTAATTGGCGTTTAAATGAAAGGGAACTGTATTTTCTTCAATGAGACAATACAATAGATGCCCCCAAGCAGAAGTTGTTAACCCTTCACCTGCAGCCTTCAGGTGATTGTCATTATTTGCCTTTGGCTGTGTGATGGGAAATAGGATGGGGAGCTTTGTTTATGGGGTAAAGTAGGAAGTCTAAAACCCTGGGCTCCTTCCTTGATATTTGGCCATACAGTGCTTTATGCATTCATGGTTCAGATTAATAAACAAATGGTCAAAAAGTCTGACCAATTCACATTAACTGGTTAGCTGTGTCTTTACGTAACGTATATCGTGTGACCAAAAACAAAATAATTATTTAGTAAAAAAAAAATCCCTTTCGCTGAATAAGGGTTAGTCTGTGCACTAAATGAAGAGTAACATGTTGGTAGCTTTTATACTTATTTAGCGTAAACACACATACCAATATAAACTAGCATACACAGTGCATAAAAAAAACATATAGAACTTTGGCATGTTAGTACATTGTTGCTACCTTAATACTTTTTAGACATTTCATATAAAAGTACATCATCTTTATTCGAATATAATACTAGATCATTTTTCTGTTTTGTACAGGAATACTAGCAGTATATCGAGGTCAACATGGTTTGGGTACTAAGGTTCTGGAAGTATTGTCGAATACTGGCAATCATTTTGCCAGCTGGATTGCTTTTCATGTTTGTAATTGAAACCAGATTTTTAAGCAGATGGCACAATACTAAAAATCACCTAAAAGTCAGTCATCACAAAATTCAACCAAAGTTGACCTTCAGACATCCTCTAATGCCTCCATACCCATACCCTTACAAGTTCACCATCAATCAAGAAGACAAATGCTCCAGCCGAAAACCCTTTCTTGTCATCCTAGTGCTCAGCAGTTGTCACGATAAGGCAACTCGGACTGCCATTAGGGAAACGTGGGGAAATGAAAGTAACTATATCGGCTTTGAGGTGGTGACAGTTTTTCTGGTTGGAATTTCTTCTTTTAGATTCGAGTCTATTCAGTGGATGTTGGAAGAAGAGAGCGGAACTTTTGGTGACATTATACAGCAGAATTTCCTTGATACTTATTACAATTTGACCATCAAAACACTAATGGGCATGGAGTGGGTGGCAACATTTTGCCCCAATACCAATTTTGTGATGAAAATAGACTCTGACATGTTTCTTAACGTGGACTATCTCATCCATCAACTCCTCCTTCCGCAGCTCCCAAACAGTACTAACTATTTTTCTGGGGATGTATGCACTAATGGTGAACCTATAAGGGATAAAAAGTACAAATGGTATGTACCTGTAGAAGTCTACCCAAATAAAACATACCCACCATATTGCATTGGCACTGGATATGTCTTCTCAGCAGATCTGGCAAAGAAGATATACGAAGTAGCACAAGTTACAACAGTCATGCCAATGGAAGATGTCTTTATGGGGATCTGCTTGCAAAAGTTAAACGTCCCACTGACTCAACCTCCAGGGCATGTTTTTAACAGATACAATTACTATGATCGCTGTATATTCCATAAACTTGTTGCCATTCACATAGGTGGAAAATATCAACTTCAAAAAGTGTGGCAAGATTTTTGGTCTAAGAAGTCACTGGGTTGTAAGAACTGAAACATTTCTCGTATATGTGGTCTATGCAAATGGCCAATAATAGTAATAATAATAATACTACCACAAATATTTTGTGATGATATATTGTTATGAGAGGCAAAATGCTATAATATAATTATTTCTATACGACTGATGGACCAAGTATGTTCCAATGAGGATATTAATAAAATCTGGATGCATGTTGATTGCGGAGAAGAATAAGTTTCTTGAAAGTTTGGTTGCCAAAAGAATTTAAATGCAATTATATTTATAGGGAGAGGTTATATGGAGTAATAGGAGGAGTTATAGAGAGAGGTTATATGGAGTAATAGGAGGAGTTATAGAGAGGTTATATGGAGTAATAGGAGGAGTTATAGAGAGAGGTTATATGGAGTAATAGGAGGAGTTATAGAGAGAGGTTATATGGAGTAATAGGAGGAGTTATAGAGAGAGGTTATATGGAGTAATAGGAGGAGTTATAGAGAGAGGTTATATGGAGTAATAGGAGGAGTTATAGGGAGAGGTTATATGGAGTAATAGGAGGAGTTATAGAGAGAGGTTATATAGAGGAATAGGAGGAGTTATAGAGAGAGGTTATATGGAGTAATAGGAGGAGTTATAGAGAGAGGATATATGGAGTAATAGGAGGAGTTATAGAGAGAGGTTATATAGAGGAATAGGAGGAGTTATAGAGAGAGGTTCTATAGAGTAATAGGAGGCATTATATTGAGAGGTTATATGGAGTAATAGAAGGAGTTATAGAAAGAGGTTATATGGAGTAATAGGAGGAGTTATAGGGAGAGGTTATATGGAGTAATAGGAGGAGTTATAGAGAGAGGTTATATGGAGTAATAGGAGGAGTTATATAGAGAGGTTATATGGAGTAATAGGAGGAGTTATATAGAGAGGTTATATGGAGTAATAGGAGGAGTTATAGGGAGAGGTTATATGGAGTAATAGGAGGAGTTATAGGGAGAGGTTTTATGGAGTAATAGGAGGAGTTATAGGGAGAGGTTATATGGAGTAATAGGAGGAGTTATATAGAGAGGTTATATGGAGTAATAGAAGGAGTTATAGAAAGAGGTTATATGGAGTAATAGGAGGCGTTATAGGGAGAGGTTATATGGAGTAATAGGAGGAGTTATAGAGAGAGGTTATATGGAGTAATAGGAGGAGTTATATAGAGAGGTTATATGGAGTAATAGGAGGAGTTATAGGGAGAGGTTATATGGAGTAATAGGAGGAGTTATAGAGAGAGGTTATATAGAGGAATAGGAGGAGTTATAGAGAGAGGTTATATGGAGTAATAGGAGGAGTTATAGAGAGAGGATATATGGAGTAATAGGAGGAGTTATAGAGAGAGGTTATAAGGAGTAATAGGAGGAGTTATAGAGAGAGGTTATATAGAGGAATAGGAGGAGTTATAGAGAGAGGTTCTATAGAGTAATTGGAGGCGTTATATTGAGAGGTTATATGGAGTAATAGGAGGAGTTATATAGAGAGGTTATATGGAGTAATAGGAGGAGTTATAGGGAGAGGTTATATGGAGTAATAGGAGGAGTTATATAGAGAGGTTATATGGAGTAATAGAAGGAGTTATAGAAAGAGGTTATATGGAGTAATAGGAGGCGTTATAGGGAGAGGTTATATGGAGTAATAGGAGGAGTTATATAGAGAGGTTATATGGAGTAATAGAAGGAGTTATAGAGATAGGTTATATGGAGTAATAGGAGGAGTTATAGGGAGAGGTTATATGGAGTAATAGGAGGAGTTATAGAGAGAGGTTATATGGAGTAATAGGAGGAGTTATACGGTGAGGTTATATGGAGTAATAGGAGGAGTTATAGAGAGAGGTTATATGGAGTAATAGGAGGAGTTATAGGGAGAGGTTATATGGAGTAATAGGAGGAGTTATAGATAGAGGTTATATAGAGTAATAGGAGGAGTTATAGAGAGAGGTTATATGGAGTAATAGGAGGAGTTATAGAGAGAGGTTATATGGAGTAATAGGAGGAGTTATAGGGAGAGGTTATATGGAGTAATAGGAGGAGTTATAGATAGAGGTTATATAGAGTAATAGGAGGAGTTATAGAGAGAGGTTATATGGAGTAATAGGAGGAGTTATAGGGAGAGGATATATGGAGTAATAGGAGGCGTTATAGGGAGAGGTTATATGGAGTAATAGGATTACTCAGGGTCCTCTTCAACCTATTGTTCCCATAAGTTTTTTGTAATTGTCCTATTTATAGTTAAAAAAAGAGAGAAGGTGGAATGAATCCCACCTAATGGGAGCGCTAAACGCTAGAGATAAGTAGTGTCCTATAGGGGACCAAACATACAAGAGATAATACTCTATAAAAACTAAGAAAATATAAATGACTTAAAAGTGAAATTTATTCTGCATCACAATGTAAAAAAGAAAATTAAAACAAAATGCATAACATCCAATACAGAGATGAATACAGTATACAGTCCTATTGTGAGACCTGGGAACAAATGCCCGGCATCAACCACTAAAAAAAACAGTAGTGAGTAAAAGGATGAAATAAACAGTCCCTGGTCGCGACCTCCAGGGCTGAAATATACTTGCAACTGGGTCAGTGGTGATGGTATCGTGGTCTCTGGACTTCGGCTGGATGATGGATGTGACTCAACGCGTTTCGTCCCGCTTTATTCGGGACTTCCTCTGGAGCTGTGGATGTCCTCAATTCTTCCGGGATCTTTTCTTATCTTTTGTATTTTCGTGCTCAATTAAGCTGTTACGCATGCGCAAAAGGACACCGGCTTCCGTCATGATTGTTGCCGGAAACACGACACCAGTGTGCCCGCCCCCAATATCCGTCAGAAAATGACCGATGCGCATGCGTAGCTAAAATGATGCGTGTTAAAACTTTATTGGCATCCGAAACACAGACACATTGTAACACAAGCTATATTAATAGCAGTCACATGTGTCTATATGATCGTTACAATAGATGCTCACAATCTATATTATAGGACCTTGGTGTGCCACAAATATGAAATATATATGAAAATAAAAATAGAATAAAAAATATATATATATATAAAAATATATATATATATATTCAAAAAATATTTTAATATTTAAATGATCTTTAAAATGTTGCATGTGTCAATCAATTTGTGGCAAACCTTACAATCTAAGGTCCAGAATGGACCAAAAAAATATACGGTACCTCACTATATGAAAAACAGATGAAATGTAAACATATATAAGGTAAATAGGAAACCATACATATTTATCAGAATATAGTGTCCAGAAAATGGTAATTATAACATTAATGTCTAATAAAACGAATATAGAAGATCTTAGATCAAATATACATCCTACTACTCATTAGAACATATCAAACCATAAAATACTAAAATGCATGAACAAATGGTGAAGAAACAAAAAATACTATCTGATTTAAGGGAACAAAAATATTTGCATGTGGCAATAGATGTATAATAGTTTTATATATACAGTAAAGAAACGACTATACGTTCAATTCCTAACACAAGATATTTACATTCACCAATTTGGACATATATATAAAACTAGATGATTATACATTTTAATTATAAACATTTAACATCACATGAAAGATAGAATATCTAGGTCTGTATTTAGGCCTCGTGGAGTAGAAGATTTCATCTTATATATCCATTCAGTTTCCTTTTTGGCTAATGCTTTAGTGGTATCTCCGCCACGCCAATGTGGAACAACCAAATCGATACCTATACATACAAAGCTGTTTAAGACAAAAACAGGACATTGATTACAGTGTCGAGGAACATTATGTTTATCACTTTTCTTCTTTATACCGTAAAAATGTTCTCTTAATCTCTCGTGCAATTTACGAATCGTGCGGCCTATGTACTGCATTCCACATACACATTCCAACAAATATACTACATTTTTACTACCGCAGGTTATAAAATGTTTTATTTCAAAGTGTTCACCTGTAACAGAACTTTTAAAGATAGCGGTGGTTCTTTTTTTTTCCTCAAAAAAACTTTGATAGTTAGTTTCCTAGTTAGTTTTCCTATCAAAAGACATTAGAAAAGGGGGCACTGAATGAGCGCTGGGAGAGATAAGAGGAAAACCACGAGAGGACAGAGTCACAGAGACCAAGTGATTGAAGAGTTTGAAGAAGGAGAGCATGATCAACGGTGTCAAAGGCCGCAGAGAGGTCAAAGTGGCCTTTGGATTTAGCTGTGATTTGGTCGTTAGTAACTTTGATAAGCGCAGTCTCAGTAGAGTGGAGAGGGTGGAAGCCAGATTGAAGAGGGTCAAGGAGAGAGTTGGAATTGAGGAAATGAGACACATGGGTAAAGACAAGTCTTTCCAGAAGCTTTGAGAAAAAAGGGAGCAGGGATATGGGACGATAGTTAGAGGGGGTGGACGGGTCGAGGGATGGTTTTTTTAGTATAGGTACTACAGTGGCATGTTTAAGGTCAGCAGGGACGATGCCAGAGGAGAGCGAGCAGTTGAAGATGTGCGTTAAGGATGGCACGAGACAAGTGGAGAGAGATCTAATAAGGTGAGATGGGACAGGATCAAGTGGGCAAGTGGTGGGGCGAAAGGAAAAGAAAAGAGCAGCCACCTCTTGGTCAGTAGCCGGGGAGAATGTCTGAAGGGTAGGAAAGGCATGATCTATGTGTGGGTGAGAAACAGAAAGGCAAGGAGGGGAGAATTATTTCCTTAGCTGTTCAATCTTGTCAGTGAAGTAACATGCAAAATTATCAGCAGAAAGGTTAGTTTGGGGGGTGGCCACAGCAGGGCGAAGAAGAGAATTAAAGGTGTGAAAGAGACGCCTGGGATTGCGGGAACATGAACTAATGAGAGAGGAAAAGTAGGCAAGTTGGCAAGGGCAGGGGCTGCGCTGTATGAACACAATATGAATCTATAATGGAGAAATTCTGACTGGGTGCGAGACTTCCTCCAGGAGCGTTCAGCACAACGGGAGCATCTTTGCAGGTAGCGTGTTGATTTAGTATGCCATGGTTGGGGGCGGGTCCTCCTCGAGGTGCTTGTTTGGAGCAGTGCTGCCGCGTTCAAGGCAGAGGTGAGGGTAGTGTTATATGCGGAGATGGCCAGTGAAGGACAGGAGAGGGAAGGGATGGACAGCAGTCGTGAATCAATATCAGCTGACAACTGCTGGAGATCAAGAGAATTAAGGTCTCTCCTGAGTTGAGGGGGGTTAGGCTGAGGAAGTTGGGTGAGCGGGTACACGAGAGCAAATGATAAGAGGTGGTGATCAGAGAGAAGAAATGGAGTGTTGATGATATTAGATACTGTACATGCATAAGAAAAGATTAGGTCAAGGGTATTGCCAGCTACATGGGTGGGAGAATTAGCCCACTGTGATAGCCCGAGGGAGGAAGTGATTGAAAGTAGTTTAGAGGCTACAGAGGTCAAAGGTGGGTTAATAGGAATATTGAAGTCCCCGAGAATTAGGGATGGAATATTAGAAGAGAGGAAATAAGGTAGCTAGGCAGCAATGTGGTCAATGAAGAGAAGAGGGGAACCAGGGGGACGATAAATAACAGCAATGTTAGCAGAAAAGGGTCTTCCATAGATGATACCTCTGCTCAGAAGATTCTGCAGGACTTGGTTGCTTGGGAGTGCTGGGTGTTAGTGCTGTTTTCAGGGGCCCAGTCTGAAATATAAGGTCTAAGGTTAGAAAGAATAAAATAAACAAAACACACTATTGTGGGTGGGGAGACATGGGGCTATTGAGGCAATTAATTAGAGATGAAAAACCAGAGGAGAGAACATTTGGGATAAAAAGCTATGAATGATCAGATAGGTGCAAATCATAAACCATTAACATAAATTTACAAGATTATCAGTGATAGTAGTAACACTAGCTAAACAAACAATTAACAAAGAGTCTTAGAGAATGAACATAAAATGACATGAACATACCAGCTTTAAGAAAAACAAAAACAGAAGATCAGGATGGGAGATATAGTTATCAATTAAATAGTGATAGTATAGGGAGGGAGATGGAATAGAACACAATTTTAAATTAAGCGTCTAAAGGAAACAGAAGTGCAGGTATTCTTAAGTAGATCTTCCAGAGATGATACCTCTGCCCAGAAGATTCTGCAGGACTTGGTTGCTTGGGAGTGCTGGGTGTTAATGCTGTTTTAAGGGGCCCAGTCTCTGCTCAGAAGATTCTGCAGGACTTGGTTGGTGCAGAATCTTCTGACCAGAGACTGGGCACCTTAAAACAGCATTAACACCCAGCACTCCCAAACAACCAAGTCCTGCAGAATCTTCTGAGCAGAGACTGGGCCCCTTAAAACAGCATTAACACCCAGCACTCCCAAGCAACCAAGTCCTGAAACTAGGCCACAGCCCCTCACATAAAATTTCCAATCCTAAATCCCCTTTGTCCATATGCCAGCCTGCAAGCTATGTCAAGGCCCACTCCACTTAGCTTTGCTGTTCCTTGGGCTTCATTTTTTATTTTTATATTTTGTAGCAAATCAGGAAATTTCCCTGCATTGCAGCCTTGTTAGCTCTTCTGATAGTGCAGCAGTTTTCCAGCTATCAAGCCCTTCTGCTATTCATGTTAACAAGTTATTGTAGCCTTATTCTGTTTGAACCCCCGTGAATTTCTCCTTATTTATGTGTCATTTTTGTGCATTCTATTGTCATGCAATCCTGGCATCTACACCCCGTTCCAAATTATTATGCAAATTACATTTTTCTGCCTAAATAATTGATGTAAATAACAGTCAGCATAATTCTCATGTTATCAACTATTAAGAGTACAATTCAAATTTTATTGAAAAAACCTCATAATGATAAAAGTATTTATTTTCCACATAAAAAACGTACAATGCACTGTTCCAAATTATTACGCACAGTAAGTTTCAAAACACTTTATAGGTTGTAAACAACTGAAAATTGTCATTTGTTGTGTTTGCAGCATATTTACTGAAATCAAAAGCTATTTCAATCAAACTTATAACAACATTTTAACTTTTTAAACATTTTAACAGGTTCCGTTACATTTTAACATAGGACCCCTTATTTGATAGCAGCTTCACAAGTCTTGCATCCATTGAACTTGTGAGTTTTTGGACAGTTTCTGCTTGAATTTGTTTGCAAGATGTCAGAATAGCCTCCCAGAGCTGCTGTTTGGATGTAAACTGCCTCCCACCCACATAGATCTTTTGCTTGAGGATGCTCCAAAGGTTCTCAATAGGATTGAGGTCAGGGGAGGATGGAGGCCACACCATGACTTTCTCTCCTTTTATCCCCATAGCAGCCATTGATGCAGAGGTATTCTGAGATTGTGCATTGTCATGCATGAAGATGATTTTATTACGGAAAGCATAGTTCTTCCATCTGTACCAGGGAAGAAAGTGGTCAGTCAGAAACTCCACATACTTTGCAGAGGTCATCTTTGGGGACCCTAAAGGGGCCGACCAGCTCTCTTCCCATGATTCCGGGCCAAAACATGACTCCACCACCGCCTTGCTGACGTTGCAGCCTTGTTGCAACAGGGTGACCGTCCACTAACCATCCACTACTCCATCCATCTGGACCATCCAGGGTTGCATGGCACTCATCAGTGAACAGGACTGTTTGAAAATTAGTCTTCATATATTTTTCTTCCCAATGCAGCCGTTTCTGCTTGTGAGCATTGGTTAGTGGTGGCCGAATAGAAGGTTTATGCACAGTTGCAAGACTCTGGAGGACTTTACACTTGATGTCCGTGGGACTCCAGAGGCACCAGCAGCTTCAAATATCTGTTTGCTGCTATGTAATGGTATTTTTAATGCAGCTGCTCTCTTGATCCGATGCATGGATCTGGCAGAAATTTTCCTCAATGTGCCTTTATCTGCACAAACTCTGTGCCTTTATCTGCACTAACTCTGAATCAGCCACAAATCTCTTAATAGTGCGATGATCACGCTTAAGTTTTCGTGAAATATCTAATGTTTTCATACCTCGTCCAAGCCATTGAACTATTTCACTCTTTTCGGCTGCAGAGAGATCCTTTTTCTTCCCCATATTGCATGAAAATGGTGCTCTGCTTAATAATGTGGAACACCATCCTTTAGTAGTTTTTCCTTAAATTGGGCTCACCTGGCAATCTAAGTATCACAGGTGTCCGAGATTGTTTTCAGTGATCAAAAGAGCCCTGAGACACAATGCCATCCATAAGTTAAACTGAAAAACAAAATATTTAATCCTAATAACTTGGAACAGGGTGTATGATGCAGAGTGATACTGTCAATTTGCTTTTTTTTTGTCTCAAAAAATAACTCCCAAAACCATACTGGCTATTTGAGCGATACCATATCATATAATAGCCTTCTGCCCACCAACAACTTGGTATAATTTGCTGCTTTTTCCCCACAGGTTTCCTACTAATGTGCTATCATGTAGTAGTAAATATCACAATTTTAGCCACTCACGTTTTTACAGCACTATATTGTGAATTATTCTGCTCCATAAACAGCCATGTGCTAGTTATTCCTTCGGTTCTAAATATGAATTAAGAGTGCTTTCACTTCTAAACCCGAGTACTACGCTCTACGCAAGCACAGGTGACTTGTTTGCTCCCTGCTCAGCCCTCTGATTCATCCTAGCTTTGGTCTGGTTATCAGAGATGTTCTTTTCTATTCCCACATGAATATAGTTTTTTTTGGCATTCTTGGATGCACCATGAGGGCATCTTCTACCTCGATTGTGGAGATAATATACCCGTTGGATCAAATTATAAACAGTGCTCCTTACTGTCCCCTTGATTATAGTTAAGGCCTCAATACCTTGTTTAGTTGATTTCATTTTTTTGATCCAATACTTGTCCCTAAGAGACCAACACCTGCCACAGCGCTCCGTATCTTTACCACATGATCCAAATTATAGTTACATGTAAAGATATATGAAAGTTAGGATAGTCTGCGGCTGCAGATCCATTTAACTTAAATATAGTCACCAAAATGACACTCCAGTGGTGTCTGGGGCTTAACCCCTTATGATTCACAGAAAGGAAAATATAATATCCACATTTGAAACAGAACAAAAAGACTGCCTATAAATATTGGGGCTGAAGGTATAAAATACAGTCCAAGTAAAAAAAGGTTAGGTTAGCGCTAGTAATACAGTGAATAGGCAGCGGCCTTGCAGAGGGTAACCCTCTAACCCTCTATGTGAGAAATGTACAATAAGAAAAAGTTATCAAAAGAATATAAAAATATAAAAAAATTGAAAAAAATAATAAGTTCCAATAAATATCTGAAGGTGTATATATATATAGTCACTGATTCCGCTGGTAGAGTATCTTCTCTGTTTATAGTAGTTCAAATTGTCTCGTGACATGGAAGACACAAGAAGAGAGAACCAATCAAGTGGCGTGTACAGAATAAATAATATAAAAAATAAAATGTAAGTATTCCACTCACATTTGGATGAGCTATGGCCAGCTCATGTATAACAGGCATACAGAGGAATAATCCCCGCTTGTAGGATATGTTGATGCTTGTCCTCCAGGGGGTAGTAATGTCCAATTCTCAGGAGAAGAAGATAAAAACAGCAAATAGTGCTCTGATAATATGTGTCAGTATATAAAATAGAATAAAATATACTCACAAATAGAGTGCAGACAACACTGCACTCTGGAAGTAGCGTTGGTGGTATAATCCCCACCTCAGGATAAATTGAATAAAATGCCAGGAAAAAATATAAAAATAGTGTGTAAAAAGATAAAGGCACAAATATATAGCCAAAAATCATTTATTATAAAATACACAATATTTTTAAAACCATTAACGCGTTTCACCACCAGGGCTTTATCAAAATGGATTAATATAAAACCTGGCACATAAAGGATATATATAGGTACACTGGTACTTTAAAAAATGGCGCCAAAATGACGTCATTAGTCAGTTGCCAATCAGAAACATACATTATACATATACAGAATAAAATTTACAATTAATAGAAGTATGAGTAATTACTAGCTATATTGTACAAGCATTTATAATAAAAAACGAGGTTTCAAACTTAAAGTTTAATATTAAATTAAATGGGACGCGTCACTTGACCCGCACAGCACTATGGGAAATGTAGTGCGCGGGTCGCGTGATCGTGAAGATCATAGGAAAAGCACTTAACCGCAAAATACAGATAGATGTGCAGCCGTCCTATTGGTGGGCGGCATGCACATCATGGGGGCGGGTCCGTAATAGTTCACGCAACCCGCGGCCAATAGGAGGAAATGGTTCGCGGGTGGCTCACGGACGCATGGGACTTGTAGTTTAGAGCGTCCGGCCGCCATTTAGATTAGGAAGATGTTTGAATTGCTCAAATAAAAACAAACAATGAGTAGTGTACCTCATTGAATGAGTCTGCAAACTTAATATAATATAAAATAATAAAATTTAGCAGATGATAATATGTTTGTAAAAGAAGCTATAAAGGACATTAATCAAGGTGGCCATATTAGTTGTGGGCATCCATATACAGACTGGGAATAAATTACATAAAATATCAGGGAAAATTAAAATTGGAATATATTAAAAGAAACAAGCATATATTAGTAAAAGTATTAATACAGCATATATTGGTAAAAGTTTTGCTACAGCACATGGTAGTTGAAATGCGGTCAGGTTGGGGGTATCCTAGACTATAATGCCGTAGGTAACAACTATGAATAGGATAGCCCCAAAGTGACAGCAAGGTATTGAATGAACAAATAACTTAAAAAAGAGGATAAAATAATAAGGATAAAACCAATAATAATCTTATAAGAAATTAAATAAATCAAAATCTACATTTAAGCCTTGGGGGGTTAGGGTCTGTAAATTAAATACCCACTCCATTTCTGATCTACCTAAAATATTTTTTATATTACCACCTCTCCAGGGCACCTTACATTTTTTAATTCCTATACATTTGAGCAATTTGGGGTCCCGATTGTGTTTGACAAAATGCTTAGAAACGGAATGGTTTAGTATCCGTTTTTTTATGTTTCTGCAGTGTTCTGCTAATCTTGTTTTAAGGCACCTAGTGGTCATACCCACATATTGGAGGCCACAAGGGCACTCCAATAGGTAGATAACATTGGTAGTATTACATCCGATAAAATCTTTTTTTTTTTTTTTTTTTTTTATTCTTAAAATTTCTTTATTTGATTTTTAACATATAACATACAAATATCTCATATAAAAAATATTAATATATATATAGAAAATATACACATATATAATTCTTCCATTTTACAGATTCACATTAGTACATACTAGAACCTCACACATATACACACACAAGACATAGTGGGATAAGGTAACAGCCTAGTTGAGTTGCTTTGAATATGATTATGTATATAGCAATTCAATATGATGAAGCCCTAAATTAGGGGGAGCTACTGATTCCTTTCTAACAGCTGTAGACATTTTTTACTCATTTCATATTTTCGTATATTCTCCTTAGTTCTAAATAGTGTTTTCTCGTTTTTAAGCTGTAAAACCAATTGGTTTTCCCAGTTTTTATACTCAATTGTTGTGGGATTTTTCCATTTTCTGGCTATTAGTATTTTAACTGCTATAAAAGCATGGTTCACTAAATATTGTTGGTATAAACAAAGGTCCGGCCAATGTAAGTGAAGTAGAGCAGTGATTGGGGATTGTTCTATCCAGATTGTATCCCAAATATATAATTTTCTAAAGACTTCCACCCATATTTTTTTTATTATTTTGCAGTTCCACCATATATGTATAAAGCTACCAACTGCTGATCCACATCTCCAACATTGGCTGGACTCCCTTTGATCGATTCTGTTTAATCTGCTTGGTACCAAATACCACCGATAGCAGATTTTATAGTGTGTCTCAAATAGAATCGTATTATGAATATTTTTTTTGACTTGTGTCAACATATTGCCCCATTCTAGTAAGTCTATTTTTAGATTGCATTCTTGTTCCCAGCTCTTTATCTGTTTAGATGAATTAATTTTAGGGGATGATCTTATCAAGGCATAGCATTTAGCCATATTTTTGTTTGGATTTTCATTTCCAAAAATCTGTATTATAAGACTGTTCCTATTATTATTACTACTTGCGAGGTTCTTCCCCAGACATGATTTTATCCTTAGATATCGAAAAATCTCCGTTTGGGGGAGACCAAATACTTCTGACAAGGTTAGGAAATCTTTCATTTTATCTCTCAATAATATGTCTTCTAGTATTAGGATGTTCCTTCCCCTCCAAGAGTCAATTTTTAAGTCATTTATGAAAACCTCTAATAAACCTATCTCCATAAACCCATATAGATTTCCCAAAATTTTTAGTTTTTTTTTTTAATCAAAAACCATTCATTTAATAGATGGGAAAGGATTTTATTACCAATTACTTCTCCATGCTTTTTTGGTTGCCAAATAGCCCTTGTTAGTTTTATCCCATTCAATGTTTGGGTCTCTAAACAATACCAAGCCAGTTTTCGAGAATCTATTTTTGTCAATAACTGGGTATGATATACAATAGTGGCTTCGTAATGATTTATCATGTCTGGGAAATTTACCCCTCCCTGTCCTATAGTGTTAGTTAATTGATCTAGGCTAATCCGCGGTCTTTTCCCCTTCCAAATAAAGTTTTTAATTAACCTTTGTACAATCTCGATCCAGGGTAAGGGAATTTTTAAAGGAACCATTCTAAAAAAGTAGGTCCATCTAGGAATTATATACGAATTGATTATATTTATCCTTCCCAACCAACTAAAGAATAGACAATTCCATTTTTTTAATGTTATTCCAGTGGACTTCAGTAGCTTCTTATAATTAATCTCCACTATTTTGTCAATATCATCTGATATAAGTATGCCTAGATATTCAAAGCTGCCGTTAGCATCTGAAAAGCCATAGATCTTAAGAAATTCATCTTTCCAGTTTTTATTGCAATTTTCATTTCATCAGGTTCTCAATTGACTCGGCTGAGTCTGTAAGGGTCAAAATGGTATCATCGGCGTACATACTGATTTTCAATTCTCTATCTAGAGAAGGGACCCCCCGAATATTGGGGTTATTTCTTATTCTAATCGCCAATGCTTCCATAGACAATATATATAAAATGGGTGACAATGGGCACCCTTGACGAGTACCATTTTTTAAATGAAACCACTCTGAACACAAATCCATTCCTACCACTCTTGCCATCGGGTTTTGATAAATAGAACCAATTGCTGAAAGCATCCAGCCATCTATTCCCATTGCCTTCAACACCCCCATCATAAATCCCCACCCGACCCTGTCAAAGGCCTTTTCTGCATCCAATGACAGGGTCAGGAGGGGAATCCCTGAGCCATCACTCCAATCCAGGACATCGATCATTCTCCTTATGTTAGTGCTCGCCTGTCTTGTGGGGACAAATCCTATCTGATCACTGTGTACTAGATCTCCTACTATCCCTTTCAGCCTTTCTGCCAATATAGAAGAAAATAATTTAGAATCCACATTGATAAGAGAAATGGGGCGATAGTTTTTTAATTCTAGGGGATCTTTGTCCTTTTTAAAAATAGGAAATATATTGGCTTGTAAAAGTTCTTTTGGGCCCCTGCCATTCATTGTTATTTCATTATATGTTTTGGCCAAATGTTCCACCAAAATATCTCCATAGATTTTATAAAATCTATTAGTCAGACCATCCGGACCAGGAGTTTTATAGCTCAGTAATTTTTTTTATAGCTGTACGAAATTATATGCAAGGGAGCGTTGAGCTTTCCTTTTTTGTCTTCTGCAATCTTGGGGAAACATATTTCCTTCAGATAATCATTTATTATTTGATCTTTTGGTTGATTTGGAATATTATACAATTCTTCGTAATATATTTGAAAAGCCTTTGCTATATCTTCTGGTTTCTTTAATAGAATTTTTTCCTTCCTAATACTATGTATCCTGTTTTTTCCTTCTGTTTTTTTCAATTTTCTAGTAAGCCATTTATTGATCTTATTATTTTCATAATAGAAGTTTGCTTTCATCCGATCTAATTTTTTTTCTATTCTTTCCCTTTCTATTTTTTCTATCTTCATTCTAAGCTCTGATAGTTGTTTAGATGACTCTGTGTTTAATACAGTTGTATTTTTCCTTGCTAATTGATAATATTCAATATAAAGTCTTTCCCTACTCAGACCTTTTTCTCTCTGGATCTCATTTTTTAGCTTAATCAAGTACCCCCGAACGACCGCTTTGAAAGCACACCAGATTGTGGCTGCTGAGAGTTCTTCTGAACAATTCTCTCTAAAATACAGTGTGATTAGTTGTCTTATTTGTTCTTGATCATTTTTGATATTCAAAATGTAGTCATCTAGCCGCCATGTCGTGTTAGATCTTTTTTTGATTTCTGTTTTTATATTAAAGACCATGTAGCTATGATCTGACCATATGTTTTCTTCTATCCTTATGTTTATTATTTGTTCTACTAGATTTGCTTCTCCCAGGATTAAATCTATTCTTGCAAGAGAAGAATGAACTTTTGATGTATGTGTATATTCCCTTACTTCTGGATTATATACTCTCCATATATCTAATAGGTTATGTTCTAATAATATATTTCTAAGTATTCTGGCTTGATTGTTCAGATGCTTGGATATTGGTTTATTATCTCTGATTTTTTTTATCTAGGACAGGATCCATTATACAATTAAAATCTCCAGAGACTACCAAAAGTCCCACTTTGATCTTATCAACTTTTCCCATTATCATTTTAAAGTATTTAGTTGGGAGTATATTCGGGAGGTATACATTGACCAGAGTGTATATTTTCTCATCTAGCTTACATATTAATATTTGAAATCTTCCTTCTATATCTATTTCCTCATATATTATTTCTTTATTAATTTTTTTCGATAAGATTATAGCCACTCCTCTTTTCTTTTTTTTTTTTAAGGACGCTTGTGAAATTATCTCATATCCTTCATATGCCCATCTCCTATCTTCTGTGTTCCAATGTGTCTCTTGCAACATCGCCAGGTCTATTTGTTTTTTCTTGAGTAGTTCCTTCATCATAATTCTTTTATAAGGGGTGTTAAGCCCCTGTACATTAAGTGAAATACTCTTCATATTGTTTTCCTTTATCAAGTAACTCCTCTCTGAGCTGTCATCCTACCCACTTCATTCACACACATCTGAGTTCTCATAATACAGAGAAACCCATACACACTCATTCTTACAAGCTGATAAGACAGTATAAATACAACCGTCTCTTCAGTCTGTAAGCCTAGAAAATCTCTCATGAGATGTCTAGGGCTAAGGTCTAAGTCAGACCCTAAAGTGGTAGCCCGTAAGGGGGACCTACGAGGCTGAGGTTATTATTATCTGTTCCCTGAAAAGAGAAAAGAGAAAAGAGAAAGCGGGGGAGAAAAAAAAAAAAAACTTTACTTATTTTAATTAATTTATCTTATGGATCAACCCATCGTAATGTTCTTTCTTAAGTCTATTGTGCAATGATAACATTATAAATTCCAAACATCACCTGCTTTTAAAAAGAAACTTTGCCAAAAATAAATATTCCTCAGTGTTCTAAACACGTTCTATTATTAACCTTTTAATCTATTTGCCCCTTGGTGCTTAATTAAACAACATATAATAAATCAGTAATATCTTATCTCCATATATTATTTTCATTTGGGTTTAACCATGTTCAGTGTCTCATTATTATTGTGATGAATTAAATTTTCCTCCTCTTAGCCCTCATTATCTATTATTTGACTCCCTTTGTTCAAGCTTAAATGTGTCGTGCTGTATTTAACCATATAATAGCCACTTTACTTTCCTTTCCAAAAATATCAACCAATTTCCAATATTAATATTCACCTATTTTCTAATCAATTTCTTTAATTAACCTTTTAATCCTACTACTTCTAAGTGCTTGATCATACCCACCATTCTAAATCAGTGAACATATATACCATTTATGTCGATCCACTTGGAAATCTTATCTCCCTTCTATTTGTTCTAAGTGGGTTTCCTACTTTTACTCATTTATAACATTAGGTTACATCCTATTTATTAATTATTACTTTCCTACCACCCCCTGGTAAATTACCATATTCGTGACGTGTATTTATCACCAAAATAATAACTTTACCATTTCCTAAATCGTTTTATCGTATGCCCACCAACCAATTGTATTAAATATTCATCTTCAGATTGCCCATCATATTAAATTTTCTACTCCTCTCTGCTAAGCAGAGAGAGAAAAGAAAAAAAAATTATACATATATATATAAAAATATTAATAATAAACCCTTTTCTTCCACCCCCTCTATCCCCCCTCTTTAGACTCTTATCTCAAGGAATAATTCGTCCATTGTTGTAATTCTTTTGGGTTTAAAAAAACTTTCTTCTTATCATTCCAATTTATTGTGATGGCTTTGCCTGGGCCCCATCTGTAAGCTATTTTTCTTTCTTTGAGTGGTTTCAGCGCGTCAAAGTATTTCTTTCTCTCCAATCTTACAGCTTTAGAGAGATCTTGATAAATTTGAATGTCCTTAAATTTGTCGTCTTCTGGGAAGTTTTTATTTCGCAAAGCTTGCATTAGTTGTTGCTTGAAGGTCATTGAATGGAAAGAGACTATCAAGTCTCTAGGGACAGTGTTTTGAATTTCTTGCGGTTTTTTAATTCTGTATATATTTTCCATACTTGTAACCAGGTCTTTATCTTGCAAATTCAGAGTTAGGAACAGGTCATTTAGATAGGCTTTTATTTTATCCTGGGTAATTATTTCTGGAATATTCTTTATCCTGATGTTTTTAGCTCTCGCTTTTTCTTCCAGCGTATTTAATCGATCTTCCATTGTCTCCAATTCCAATTTCATCTTGTTTTGTTCCTCTTTAATTGTTTTACAATAGTTGGTTACTTGTTCTTGCATTTCTTCTACTTTAGTTATCCTTTTATTAATTTCTTCCATACTCTTTGTCATTTGGATCGTGCTATTCTCCAGCTCCATTTTAAAGATTTCAGTTTGACTGTCTAGACTCATTTTTATAAAATCTTGAAAGTTAGTCATGGAGCTTCTTTTATCTTCAGGTATGGATTCATCTGAAAAGGACATTTCTCCTCCTTGTTTGTTTTGAGGAGAAAAAAAGTTTGTTGGGAATTTTTCATTTACTTTTTCTTTTTTGGTCTCCTTGGTTTTTTTTTGTATCCTTGGCATAGCCATTTTCTTCTTTACTATTTCCTTATCTCTTATGTTTTTCCTTCCCTTTTTCTTTTCTTTTCCCTTTTTTCTTCTTTCCTTTTCTCTTTCTTTATCCTTTCCCTTTATTTCTTTTTCTACAGATATTAGACCCCAAGAGATAGAGCCACTTATATTTCTTATAACTCTTATTTTTGTTGACTTTTTATTGTGTCTCTTCCTTCCCTTTCTTATTTTCCTTCCTCTCTTCCTTCCGCTGAAGATTGTAGTTATTTTAAAATTATTATTCTGTTAAGAACCATAAGATGTCCCCATACAAATGGTCCTGATAGTCCATAGAGAGGAAAGATCTCTTATCTCCTTCAATTCACCGACTTCAAATGGTCTCTCTCTATTTTTTTCATTTTTTTTAGCCCGGTCCGGATTTATAGCTTGTTACTTTTGCAGTTTCTGTGATGGACCTTTTCAGCCCACCAATATAATTTAGATATTTATACACTGCTAAACAAACCCCATTTGTGCCTCCATTCAGACAGGCATATATTAAATTATCACTTATATATCGTGGGACGTCCGAATATTATGAGACTTTGCTTCTCAAGCCTTGTTATTCAGCTTGTTATTCAGTTTTGCGTGTTTGTCTGAATATTATGTCGGAATAATGTTATTGCAACCTTTTATGAAAGCTAGCAGTTCGCAAAATCAAACCGATTCCAAAAAAAAAGGAAAAAGAAGTATTTGACAACATCTGAGTCACTGCTGAGCGAGCAGTTCCCTAGCTCAAGCAGGTTGTATTCAGGAGGAAGAAAATATAAATACCAATCGCCATCTAAGTCACTGTTAAGTGGTCACACTTTCCTTATGTGCCCCCATATAATTCGTTATTCAGTTTTGCGTATTTATCTGAATATTATGTCGGAGTAACATTATTGTAACCTTTTATGAAAGCTAGCAATTCGCAAAATCAAACCGGTTCCAGAAAAAAAAAGGAAAAATAAATATTTAACAGCATCTGAGTCACTGCTGAGCGAGCAGTTCCCTAGCTCAAGCAGGTTGTATTCAGGAGGAAGAAAAAATAAATACCAATCGCCATCTGAGTCACTGTTAAGAGGTCACACTTTACTTATGTGCCCCCATATAATTCGAACAGACTTTAGAATACTTGCGTATTTGTAGTTCGACCCTGCCAGCACAGAGAACAGTCCCAAATAACGCCTTGCAGCTCTGAGTAAGTTCAGTGTACAAATTCAGCTTGCATATCGGAATAAGTCGGTCCAAATCCATTTGTTATGCCCGGACGCCATTTCCTCGTGGCATCCTCTCTTCCAGCCTCGCGTCCCCCCACAAGCTCCTCCTTACGGTGCGTGCACGCTCACATCTCTCTCGTCACGCCCCTGGCTACTTGTCCTGGTTTTTCAGTCTCATTACCTTACCGATAAAATCTTTTATAGTATAGCTTTTATTAGTTATATTAGATTTAAAACTAGCAACTTTGGAGTGTGTGGAGGGATCGGTGCTCTTACACACAATACAGCATTTACATTTGTAGAAACCTATTGCTCCATCTAAAAAAAAGTGTCTTGCATATTTTTAATTTCCCTAGTATAGTTGTTAGTTAAGATAGATCTACAATTAGGTGCACCTCTAAAAACAATTTTAGGTTGTGTTGGTAAGATTTCTTTAAGAAGATCATCTTGACTTAGAAGGTGCCAGTGTTTTTTAATTGTTTTCTTAATAAAACCACTTTTATTATTATAATTAAAAATTATAGGGAGGGTAGGGGCTTCTGAGATGTTTTTATCCTTACAAGTTAAAAGGCTTTCTCTACATTTATTTTTCACTGTTTCTATTGGATTATCCAATTGCGTGGGTGAGTAGTTTTTTTTCTAAAAATTGTTTTTTGTTTTAAAACGATGATTGTTCATTAAAATCATCAATGTGGGAACAATTCCGACGTATTAGTAAAAAATGACTGTTGGGGGCACTTTTGAGCCATGGCTTGTAATGGCAGCTGGTTTGGTCAATTGCTGTGTTTGTACATACTTTTAAAAAAAATGTTTTAGTATGTATTCTACCTTCCTTAATAAAAATACTTAAATCTAAAAAATGTATTGTTTCTATGCTATATTCGCATGTTAAAACAATCCCTCTGTTGTTAGAGTTAAGATGTGATATAAAAGAGTTAAGTGAGTCCTCCGAACCTTTCCATATAAAAAACAGATCATCAATGTATCTAAAATAGGAGACCAGGCTATGCTCCCAGGCATGCCGTCCCCAGATGGCACTAGATTCCCAGTCTGCCATAAAGAGGTTGCATAGCTGGGGGCAAACCTGGTCCCCATAGCTGTCCCTCTCTTTTGAAGATAACAAGAATCATAAAACCAAAAATAGTTATTATTTAAAATGATATCAATGCCCTCTACAATAAAATCAATCGGAGTATCTGGTATTCTTTTTTCATTTGATAGCATAGTTTTAACACCATTACATCCGAGTTGATGGGGAATGATTGTGTATAGTGAAGTGACATCATATGTGACAAGTATAAAATCTGGTTCCCAATAAAATCCATTCAAAAACCTCAACAAAGTCATTGAGTCCTTTAAATAGGATTTCACAAGTTTGACTGATGGTTGGAGTAAGGTATCAATGTATTGAGATAAATTGATAAAGGAGAATTGATCCCAGACACGATAGGTCTACCGGGGGGGTGTCTAGCATCTTTGTGTATTTTCGGCAAAAAATAGATTACCGGAATTTTGGGATGTTTGATGAATAAATAATAAAATTCTTTTTTTAAAAAATATTTTCCTCTAGTCCCTTTTGTAAAAAAAATGATTAATTTTCATATACAGCAGTGTCATTCAATTGGTTATAAGCTTCTTTAATGTACATAGTACTTGATTGGATGACCAGACCTCCACCTTTGTCTGCAGGTTTAATGACAATGTCTTTATCTTCTTGGAGCTGTTTAATAGCTGTTTTTTCTAGTGTATTTAAGTTTTGGGTGTCATATTTATTGTACTTGATTTTGTTAAAATCTCTCAGTACAGACTTTTCAAACATCAGTGGAGCTGATTTAAAATGATAAGGATAAAATGTAGATTTTGGTTTGAGGTCAGTGTTGATGTATATAGGTTGATCTGTAGATGAAGAGGGAAGGGGAGGGGAAGGATTGGTATCCGAATTGTGAGCATTAAAAAATCTTTTTAGATCTTTCAGTCCCTCCTGCCTAACGCCACAGAACAAGACCTATACACAGAACGGGCACACAGGGCCCTGCGCCCTCCGACCTACAACTCAAACACACCGAGGGACGTGATAACAAAGCTCCTACACTTCCCGGTCAAGGAACAGCTGTCAGGGATCTTACCTGGAGTGGGAGTCCGGCAGGCAGAGTTAAGGCACCCTTTGCAATTCGGCACAGACCGAGGGGACTCAGGACAGAAATCCCCAAGGCTGTGACACAGTGCACTGGGGCTGAAATAACCAGTGCTTCCTGGAACGCAGTACAGACAAGGGAAATCCAGAAGAGTAGTCGGAAACAGAATCAGAAGTCAGGGCTGGCGGCAATCAGGCGAAAACAGTAGACGAGCAGGGGATCAAAACCAGGAGTCAGATGAACAGCAGTGAAACCAAACGGAACAGGAAACACGATCTGACAACGAGAACCAGACTTGCGGGGTTTAAATAGGAAGACTCAGCCAATGATCATGGAACCAGGAACAGGTGTGCGAATCCCAGGCAAACAGGCTCAGACTACAGGATACCAAGAACATCTAGAAACAGTTAAAGATGCGTGGAGCCCAATGTAAGGATCCTGACTGGGATGCAGGAAACTCAGACCCAAATACACAATATTGTGCAAAGCACAATGATGATCCTGACAACAGCTAATGCAAGAGGCAAGACGCCATCCGCCCATGTACCAGGGGCAGCAGATTCAATTCTTCCAAGACCTCGCACCGTCCACGCTGAGGAAACGCAGGGAGCTGAAACCTCTCACAGCGGCGCTAATTGAAAATGGCTGGTGCTATATGTGGGGGCACCCCTTTAAATTAACGGTGAAGAAGGGGGAACAAACCTACACCCTACACCAGGTCTCCGACATGAAGGACTTCGCCGACCATCTAGGGATCCCTCTACACCACCTGCCACTGGACTCGAACCCCACCCCGACGGAGAACATCCACCGTAAAGGAGGTACCCGATCACTCCCTGCGCGTCCACAGCCCAAGCGGAGGCCCTCACCCTCACCACTGGGAGTGCCACCCCAGAGCTTATACTGGGCACCAGCTTCGCACCCAAGGTCGCAGACCACGGACAATGATTACCTGGTAGTATACTCTACTCTACTCTAATATTTAATTGTACGGGCGGTGGAGCCGAGGGCCCCAGTCGCCCCGGGCACACAGAGGGAGTCACACATAGATGACCTATAGATAGGGGTCGAAAACCCCTCTGTGCGCCGGGGGATTAGATTGTCGCCTCACGAGGCCTCACTGCAGTTATATGAGAATTAGCACAAGCCGCTGTCCTCCCGACCGGACCATTCGGCCCGGGTCCCCAGCCGCCCCGAAAAGCAGGAATCCCAATATCAATAGACCGTGGCTGAATACCACGAAACAGAAATGTAGGGGACAGATTATAGCTCAAAGTCCTCCCACGGCTCAGCTAAGCCCTAATACGCCCATTATAACCTGTATACCTACCGACAAGGACCGTAACGTCCTGATTTCCAGCCCCCTAGAGAGCAGAGTGCTTAAGACATGAGGACCGCAACCATAAGGGGCTAGGCAAGCACTAGAGGACCTACCCCCACACTATTACACAACCCCTCGTAATCAGAGACCACCCGCTAAAGAGGCAAGCGTTTCGTACGGGTCAGCTGAACCCTGGCCCGCAAGCACAATAGGCACTCAGACCGCAACCAGAGGCCGCACCCCCAAATACAGGGAGGACAGATGGCATGGCAATATCATAACATATAGCACCTAAAGGCGGGCGGGCTACACCTCTTGTCTACGCTACAGAAGTTATAAACATGCCTCCAGGTCTGAACCGCACAGCCCGACATCAAGCCCATCCCAAGCACAGGGAGATCAGTTGGCATTGCAAGGTCCTACATTACGTACCCATAGGCCAGCTACACCCGTTATCCCGGTCATCAATGTTACAAATGCAGGCCTAGAGGTCAGAACCACCTTCTCTGACTAAACACCTACCCTGCATATAGAGAGGACAGATAGCATAACATTGATCTATGACAAATTTAGATACGGCAGCTAAACTGGTTGTTTATATCACCAATGTTATAACTGTATGCCCCCAGGTCAGAACCGCATTCCAGCACTCAAAACCTACCCTGAACATAGAGAGGACAGGGAGCATAGCAAAGGTTTCTAGTAAGTTCAGGTATGCTGGCTAAATCTGAGATCCATGTACCAAATGTGATAAATGTGATAAATGTATGTGATAAATGTATGTCCCCAGGTTAACACCGCATATTCCAGGTCAACGCCACCCCTATGCACAGAGAACATGTATCATACTGACAGCGGCACAAGTAGACAGGGGACTGACAGTAACGCCTCACCATACGATACCTAACCACAGCCAAAGGGCACAGGTCACAAAATCAGGCCCTCCGGTTGGATCTGCAAAGCCCTGACTCACAACCACCCTAAGTACAGGTACCCGAATCACCACAGCTGAATCTGGTCCAGATACACAGTCTGACCCCTAAACCACCCCTTAACCGGGGATACAACAAACCAAGGACAACGGCCACCAGCCGCGAGTCCCACAAACAAGGGACCGACAGACCCTCAACACCTAGCTATAGCCAGTTAATTCACAAGGGCGACAAAGATATACACCCCCCCTAAGAATCAGCAGGACCGGGCCCACCCACTCCCCTGGAATAGGGAGTTATTACACCGCCAACAGCGGCCCCGAACCGCGCAAAGAGGGGAAGAAAAACAAATCCCCCGCCCGCCACCAAGGCCACTATGGGCACAGGGCGACAGGGCAGGAGTAGAGGGGCATAGACTCGAAACCCCATACACACACAAAGAAACACACCCCCAGACTAGCCCATATCAGGCCCCGGACTGTCCGGACCGCATACATGACACAACCTCCACCCAACTGGGGGACATTACACCACCAAATCCCAGCGCCTCGGCTTCACTCAGAACTTAGTACCTGACCATGGCCAGCCAATAACAGCGACAAAACAAAGCCATAGCGGGCCGGAGACCACAGCCGCACTGGTCCTCTGCACAACAACGCACAAGTACTAGGCAGTCATAAAGCACATAAACGAGAAGACAGTATAGGGAACCTGGAAAACAGCCCCTTAAACAGGACCGCGCAGGGACACCGAGAAAACGTCAGCCCAGCCCACCCACCAATACACCGCAGCGAGAGGGGAAACGGGAACCCCTAGCACAGCACCTAACGAAGATGGGCACTTCACACAAACACCCAAGAACAGAAAGGGGGGACTCACCCCCGCCAAGGGGACACGAGCTACGACTCAAAGCAGCTCACACTTCCTAACACAACTCAATAGCGACACACAAAGGCCACAACATCCGGACCGCAGTAGCTTACACCCCAAACATCAGACTTGAGTCACATAAAACAACCCAAACGAAGGCATAACCACAAGAACAGAAAGTGGACCCACCCACACCCTTAGAATAACCAGACGGTTACACACCCACCCCCATCCATACAACAACCCAATCATTCACCCATGCAACGGCACTACCACAAAACCTGAGCAGACACACCCAAACGCCACACCCCGCAGAGTCGCACCCACCCGAAAACCCCGGGGGGGTAGCGACTGGCACGTAGATAGTCCATTCTCCACCCCACACACGTACAAACAACCACAACCGCCACATCCAACCTACCTTCAGAGAACGAACCAACCTAAAGCCTCAAACCGCCCAAACACCAGGATTTCCCTCACCTACACCCCCCCCAACACCTACCTCGTCTCAATCTCCCCCTTAGGTACACAGCACATACCTTATCCGCTCCACCAATGCCACGAAACGCACGAGACCACAAAGACACCGCACCGACCGGCATGCTGGCCACTCTGACCTGCCTATTGATAAATTGCAAGGGCCTGAACAACCCAGCCAAAAGGCACCAGTTCATGCGTTGGGCAAACAGATTGAAAGCGGACATCCTCCTCCTCCAGGAAACACACTATACCCAAGCCAAACAATTCCCTCTCCTAAGCCGACATTACCGAATCAACCACTTCGCCAGTTCCCCCCATGACAAACAGAACAGAGTAGCCATCATCATCCGGAAATCGTGCCCCCTATCTATCCACCGAACAATAGCTGACCTACAAGGCCGATACCTCACGGTATCAGGTAAAATAGGCACGCACTCCTACGCAATCACATCAATCTACGCGCCGAACACCCCCTCTGGGGCATTCTGGCACACGATACAGGCACACCTAGCCCTCTTCCCCTCACACCACTCAATTCTAGGCGTGGACTTTAACGTGGCACCATCACCAGCGGTAGACAGATGCCGCACACAATCGCACCCACGAGCACGCCGCCACCAACCAACGGCCAAAACTGACAAAATGCTCGCGGCCTTCATCTCGAGAACCCACATGATCGACGCCTGGAGATCCCAACACCCCACAACCCTAGACTACACCTTCTTTTCGCACCCACACCAATCACACTCCCGCATAGATCTATTTCTGATATCCCCGACGTTGGTGCCCATGGTCAACAGCACCACTATAGGTCCCATTACGTGGTCAGACCATGCGGACGTCGCATTGACACTAAACCTACCAGGCACAACACGGCCCTGGACCTGGCGCTTAAACCCCAACCTACTTCACAACCCGCTAATTCGACAAAACGTGGTCCACGCCATCACCGAATATTTTACACTAAATAAGGATACGGTCACCTCCAAAGGTTCCCTATGGGCTGCCCATAAGGCAGTATTACGGGGAGTCCTGATTAACCAAGCAACGATACACAAAAAAAAACAGACTGCCCACCTAGAACAAACACTAACGACTCTCAGGACTCTAGAGGCTAAGTGCAAACTCAATCCAACACCAGACATAAATGAACAAATTAAAAAATGCCAAACGGACATTAAAGAATACATGGCGAAGGACTCAACCAAAGCCTTACTATGGACGAAACAACTCTTCTATGACAAGGCGAATAAAGCAGATACACTGCTCGCACGCAAACTTAAACAAAGAACAGAACGCAAACAGATCAACAAAATATCCACACCAGAAGGAACCATCACAGAGAACCCACTTGAGATAGCCAGCGTCTTCCAAAAAATTTCAAAGCAGTGTACGATCACTCACCCGCAACCCGACAACACCCCCCACACGCCAAGACGCTCATAGAACACTACCTACACCAGGTCCCCCTACCCTCTCTCCCCACAGAAGCAGCACAAACACTGTCCAGCCCTATCATGCCGGAAGAACTGGCGGAGACGATAAAAGCATTGAAACCAAACAAAAGCCCGGGCCCGGACGGGTTCACAGGCCTCTACTATAAAACGTACGCAGCCACCCTCATCCCACACCTCTGCAACCTCTACAATGCTATCATGAACGGCGAGCCCCTGCCACCGGACATGCTACAGGCCAACATATGCCTCCTCCCGAAACCTAATAAAACACTTCTAGAACCGGCACATTACCGACCGATCTCTCTCCTCAACGTGGACATCAAACTGTTCACCAAACTATTAGCAGACCGTCTCAATCCCTTTCTACCCCAACTAATCCACCCAGACCAGATAGGCTTCATACCAACAAGACAGGCAAGCGACAACACCAGACGTACATACGACCTCATATGGACAGCCCACACAAGACGGATCCCGACACTATTCCTATCACTGGACACCGAAAAAGCTTGACTGCTCTGGCCCTTCCTGTTCGCAACCCTCAAAAAATTTGGTTTCCCGCAAAGCTTCCAGAACGCCCTACAGGTACTGTATGCCACGCCACGGGCTCACCTCTTACTCCCGCTTACCCAACCCCCCTCTTTCACGATCCACAACGGTACGCGCCAGGGCTGCCCTTTATCCCCGGTCCTCTTCGCACTCTCCCTGGTACCACTCCTATAGACCCTGAGGAGACGCTAGCCCCAAAATACGCAAAGCAGTATATAAAACAGCAGCATATGCAGACGACCTGCTCATCACAATCACTGAACCAGAAACCTCCCTACCACCCCTCCTACAAGCTCTAGACACGTACGCAGCCGTGTCCGGGTATAAACTAAATATAGACAAAACAGAGGCCCTGCCTATACACATTGACCCACCCCACGGCAACAACCATCCAAGACAAGTACCCCCTCAAGCTAAACGACACCCATATACACTACCTGGGAGTTGCCCTACCGGCAGACCTCTCCCACAGCTACACACTGAACTACACACCCACAATACAAAAAATTACACACGACATATCCACCTGGCAAAACATGCCAATATCCTGGCTGGGTAGACTGGCGTCAGTTAAAATGAATGTACTCCCCAGGCTTCTATACTTGTTCCAAACACTACCGATCCCCATCCGGAGAACCGACTTCAAACTGCTTCAAACCACAATCGATACATTTATCTGGTCCAACCGACGCACCAGAATCAAACGCCAAACTCTATACGTCCCCAACAGAACCGGGGGACTAGGCCTACCACACCTTACCCATTACTATCAGGCAGCCCAACTAACACAGGGCCAAAACTGGCACGTCCCATATGGGGTCAAAAGATGGGTAGACCTAGAACACGACATATTCGGCAGAGACTTCCCTTCCCTATATATCTGGCTACCAAATTCCGCGAGGCCCTCCCTGCCCGGCACATCCCCAGCCATAATAAACACCATCAACATCTGGGACAAAATCACGCAAAAAAGGGGTCTCACAACACAACCCTCACAGCTAACCCCGATACTCCGCAACACACAATTCCCACCGGGCATGACGCCCAAAGACTTCGCCCGCTTTCAAGACAACGACTTCACCCGACTACATCACTTCTACAGAAACCAACAACCAATACCGTTTGCAGAACTCCCACAAATCACGCCATACCGCACCTTCGACATGTTCCCCCACATCCAGATCAAAAGCTTCCTCGAAATACCGGCAATTAAACAAGCAGGCACTAAAGCACTCACACCCTTCGAAAAACAATGCATACAATCTCCAACTCAAAAAGGCCAAATATCTGCGCTCTACACACACATTATCCAAGGCGTCAAAGATGGTGCTCTCACATATGTGTCGGCTTGGGAGAGGGATTTAGGCCCAGCAGCGGACCCAACAGACTGGCCTTAAATCTGGGAGGCCACAGCCTCCATCTCCATATGCGTCAATCACAAAGAACAGGCGTATAAGACACTGATGAGATGGTATCTCACCCCCCTAAAGCTCAAACAGATGGGCAGGTCAGACTCGGACTCATGCTGGAAGGGTTGCGGACAAAAGGGAACATACCTCCACATGTGGTGGGACTGCACCCCCACCGCACAACTCTGGCAACAAGTAGCCTCCATGGCAACGAAAATCCTCCACACAAACATACCACTAGACCCTTGGACATGGCTCCTATCCAAACCACTAACAAACACACCCAGGGCTCAAAACAAGTTAATAGCCAAAATTGCTCCCACACCCCATCAATCGACACGGTCCACCGCAAGATAAAAGAGACAATCAAAATGGACGAAATGTCCGCTCTGATCCATGACACGACCACACACTTCCATAGAATATGGGACCCATGGTTCTATGAATTCCCACTCCCCACCTAAAACACACACGGACACACCACACACAGAGAAGCTCTACTGGCACCCCACCCTAGACCTCCAAAAGACACCACAAAAACAAATAACCTAACCCCAACTCCCCCGCCCACAACCACACATACACAACCCAAAGGACCCGAAAGGACACAAGCCCGCCACAACACAGACAAACAACACACATCAAACCAACGGAGACTGCTCAACCCCCCCACACCGGGACACACTATAACAATCCCAAAACAATGGACCCCAATCAAGGGACTACGTAGCCTTGAGACAGGCAGGCCCACAAACACCACACAAGGGAACCGTAACACCACAGGACAAACAGAACCAACCCACAACCCAGAACAACACAGAACAGCCAGCACAAATACACGCACACACAGAAGACCCTAAAAGGACAGAGTCACACCGACCACGGACCATGAACCCAGGGGCGCCACCTGACAAACTGCACAACACACCCACCAACTAGGACACCAGAACACATTATACCCCATGCAGGCCCATACACCCCCTGTTCCACACGGTCACCACGACACAAACAGACCGGGAACGACACAGCACAACAACAAAGAAAATGTATGTGATAGTGTACCCTACCCCCCACCTTGTCTATTTTTTGCACCCCACTCCCACCCCTAGATAATGACTAAAACTGTATTAAAATGAAAAGCTTGTTAAACTGTTTTGACAACACATGTTCGATACACGACACATGTAATAACCAAGCTCCTCCCGAGTTCTTCTTTCTGTACCCCAATTCATACCACCTAATGTAATATTGAAACTTTAAATCAACACTGTTGTCTTAGCAGTCTGAAAGTACCCCCACTGCATAGTCTAATTCGAACACTTACTAATCTTGCTTGGATACATTGGTACTACATGTTGAAATGACGCTACTGTAATGTATAATTCTGTCATGCATAATAATTTTCTAAAATGTGCAGTCTACTCAAAGCCACATATGTAACCTTTTGAGTAACTCACGCACTTTTTCATACTGTTGTGGCATTGTTTGATGCTCTGTTACACACAAAATAAAGAATTTATAAAAAAAAAAAAATCTTTTTAATGTGGCTTTCCGTATGAATTTATTGACATCTAAAAATGCTTCAAAAGGTTTAAAAGAATTCGTTGGGGCATATTTTAATCCTTTACTTAAAACTGAAATTTGAGCAGCATCAGACTCATTTGGGGCAGTTATTGTCTTTCTAATCTCTCTTTTTTTGTGGTTGGATGTGTCTGAATTTCTAAAAAAATGGTCCTCATTTTCAATTTCAGAATCAATAGATAGTACATAGTAGTTGGTACCTATTAGTGTGTGAGATAGGAGTTTCAGAGTGATTTAATATTAAACTTTAAGTTTGGAACCTCGTTTTTTATTATAAATGCTTGTACAATATAGCTAGTAATTACTCATACTTCTATTCATTATTTTATTCTTAATTGTAAATTGTTAATTGTAAATTTTATTCTGTATATGTATAATGTATGTTTCTGATTGGCCACTGACTAATGATGTCATTTTGGCGCCATTTTTTTAAAGTACCAGTGTACCTATATATATTCTTTATGTGCCAGGTTTTATATTAATCCATTTTGATAAAGCCCTAGTAGTGAAACGCGTTAATGGTTTTAAAAATATTGTGTATTTTATAATGATTTTTGGCTATATATTATGCCATTACCTTTTTTTTTTTTTTTTTAAATTCTTTACTTTGTTTGTGCAGAGGTTAAACATGTGGGTTTGCGCTGCCATGAAAGCTGGCGCAACCACGATTGTATTCACATTGAAACACATGGCATTAAAAGAAACATTGCACTTTTTTTTTAAATAGAATAGTAAACAGGGTTATGTCTGTAACATTAATAGATGAGGAATATGTATAAACAGGCTATAAGAGCAAAGAGAGATCAAGATAAGCGTCCCGGATACACTAGATATTTGGCACAGGATATAGGCACAGGCTATTTCTGTATGCTGAAAAACTTGACTGCCTTACTGCATGGCTGTCTAGAGAAATGTCACAATATTGTGGTAGGCTTATTAACATTCGGGACTACTTTAGAAGCCTTAAGCTCTTATAACAGGAAGACATGCGTGCTACTATGCTTAAGAGTATTGGGTAGGTGACATATACATTATAAGCAAGCCACAAGACAAGTAGCTGAGCAGATTAGTAGGCAAGCAAACAAATTATTGGAGTGCAAAACCTGCAGTGGGTGCCTGGCAGTTGGAGAGACGGGCTGGTTAGCGACATAACCTTACCAGCCCACATGGCTTTCTTTATGGCTGGGACAGTCAGGAACACAGGTCATTAAGCTATATCAACATAAGGTTTGCAAAAAAAAAAGGAAGGAAAAGAAAAAGCATAATGTGTCATTAAGACGTGAGGTGCCACCATTAAAAAGTTAGGTAGTGTCCCAGCAGTTCTCTGCAGTGTGGGTAGATTTGGGAGGGCCACGTGTAGGTCCCCCCGGCCTCTCTTCAGCCAATGCCTGTTCGGGTCAGCATACAGTCCTGCAGTAGGATGTTGTAGGATGCGGCTCTCCCACACACTTCCATGCTGGTTGGCAGGGGTTGGTCAGTGTCCTGTTCTTTGTTGCAAGGGTGTTGGTTGTATGCTCTGCCTCTATATCTTTGGCTCCAGGCCTTAAGGGGGTCTCGAGCTCCAAGGTGTTTCCACCGCTGATGATGCACTCTCGGGCAGGCAGGTGGCTGTAGTGCTTGGCTCTGGGATCCCTGCTGGCAGCGCTGTGTGTGTTGGGCTTCCCTGCTACCGTGGAGGTTTTTGCGGTGCGAAGTTTGCCACTGCCCCTTGCGTTGCCGCCTTTTATGCCTTGTTCCCTTGGGAGAGCATTGGGGGAGCTTCATCAGTTGGTGTCTCAGGGCGGATGGGCACCGGAGAGCTGCTGCTCGTTTGGCTGGAGGGGAGGTAGGTCTTTGTGCGTCCAGTTTCTCCCAGAATTGCTGGCATATGCGGTCAAAGGTTGCGAAGATCGCATTCACGCTCATGTGTGGATGCTAGGCAATTTCGGCAGCCATTTTAATTGAGTTTCAGCACTCCTAGTCGATCGACTGCTTAGATGTTGCTACACCTATTGTGGCTGGTCTTTATGCACGGTCTGCTTGTGTGGGCCGGGATAACCCCCACCCCGGTCCAGAGGGGGGGAACAGGGCTGCACGGTTCAGGCACGGCGATTCCCAGGACAGGAGAGCGGCCGCCTCTCCCGCCATACGACTCCACCAGGCCCGGTCGCGATTGCACTTACTGGCACAAGTTAGTTCCCGGTCGGTCCACACGGAGCCCCCCTACCTGCTCTTTGGCCAGGTGGGTCTCTGTATTAGGGGTTTCCACAGGCTGGTGGGCACAAATTCAGCTAAAATATGTAGTTGAGCCCGGAGCCCATGTTAAACACGACCAGTCACCATGAGGTTCAGGCCCCGCCCCCCATGCCATTATCTTTTTACACACTATTTTTATATTTTTTCCTGGCATTTTATTCAATTTATCCTGAGGTGGGGATTATACCACCAACGCTACTTCCAGAGTGCAGTGTTGTCTGCAACTCTATTTGTGAGTATATTTTATTCTATTTTATATACTGACACATTATATTATCAGAGAGCACTATTTGCTGTTTTTATCTTCTTCTCCTGAGAATTGGACATTACTACCCCCTGGAGGACAAGCATCAACATATCCTACAAGCGGGGATTATTCCGCTGTATGCCTGTTATACATGAGCTGGCCATAGCTCATCCAAATGTGAGTGGAATACTTACATTTTATTTTTTGTAATATTTATTCTGTACACTCCACACGATTGGTTCTCTCTTCTTGTGTCTTCCATATCACGAGACGATTTTAACTACTATAAACAGAGAAGATACTCTACCAGCGGAATCAGTGACTATATATATACACACCTTCAGATATTTATTGGAACTTATTATTTTTTTCAATTTTTTTCAATTTTTATATTCTTTTGATACACTTTTCCTTTGGCGCAGCCTTTCTTTTTCTTACTGAAGGTATAAAAGTTGATGTAGAGTCAGTGTGTCTCTTACCCCTGACGAAGGTGCACACGCATTGCACCGAAACGCGCATCGGGCTACTTTTCTTTACATCACAGGGTCACTTTGGTGTACTATGCCATGCACATTTAGCATGGCATAATTTTAATAGTACCTAACCTTTCTTTTCTTTTTCCAGAAAGCTTAACAGGGAGAGAGGCTGTATCTTATCTCTATGCTGCATTTTCTTCCAGCTAGTTAATAAGTGCTGTTTAAAGACATCCGTATGCCTAGATATAATTTTGTGGTACATGCCTGATGGCAAATATCCACTATCTTTGATGTATATCAGCCTTGCCTCAAATAACGTTCACATTTTGCAGTGAACATTTACTATTGGAACTGACCATCTCCCTTTACCTTGCTAACTGGATTCAAATAACCCTTAGGATGCCCCTTAGCTTGGCCAATTCCTAATAAAGCCTTTATTGTAGGGATTCTAATAGGGTTATTTTTTCAGCCAGAGAAAAGCAACTTTGCTTTAGTAATCACCCTGACTCTTTTACTTTTGGTTTTTGGATAGATCAATACTGCGTTTAGCTTTCCACATAATCCAGATTATATCAACATTTATAGACAGTATTGTTGTTCTGTTTCGAATGTGGAAATCATAGTTACAGCCTTACATGTCACTTGGCAATTAGCAAGGTATTATTGTCACTCTGTTAGTATAAATATTCTAACACGTAGCTTATGTTAGGTTGGCCATACCAATGTGCTTGGGTGTTTCCATTGTAGATTAGTGTGTATGCAATGTTGTTAACAATAAACAATGACATATATGTGACCTCTTACACCTGACAGGCTGCAGTGATTATAGCTCAGAAGACTTTCTCTTTTGTAAAGCAGAGACTATAGCTTTTCACACAGATTACACAAGTTTGAATATAGAGGCTGGATGACCTTTATTGTATAGAACACAGCTATGTATACAGAACAGTGTTGACTCTCCCTGCAGGGGGTCCTCTGTACAAAACAATGCACAGTACAGTTTCCTCTCCCTGGTAATCATTCCCCAAAAGATCATCCACACTGGCAGCCTCCTGGACAATAGCTCTGTTGAGCTGTTGGGGAGGGAAGCCAACTGTTTTCTCCCCCTGGAGTTTCTTCTGCTGCTGTGGATTACCCCCTCTCCCTGAAGTCCAATGTGCCGCTAGTTAGGAAGGCCAACTACCTCATCTCACGGTGTTGGAATCTGCCACTGGAGAGGGAGGCTGGTTATCTTTACCTCCCCTCCCTGGAGCTTCTCCTGCCACTGGGGAGGAAGGCCAATTCCATGTATTGTGATCTCTTCTCCCCGTGTTGTAATCTGCTGCTAGAGGGAGGCCAGCTACCTCTATCTCTTATCATGGAGTCTCTCCGGCCACTGGGGAGGGAGGCTGACTACCTCATCTTCCTGGAGCCCAAATTAGGAGGCAGGCCAGCTATCTCTACCTCCTTTTTCTGTGGAGGAAGGCCAACTACATCTTCTTCCAGGAACCCAATATGCCACGGGGGAAGGAGGCCATCTACCTCATCCTCTTGGAACTCCTTTACCGCTGAAGAGAGAAGTCACCTGCCCCCTCTCCCTTGTGCTCCCTGTGCCGCTGGGAACTGAGGTCAGCCACCATTCCCTTCTGTCACACTTCCTGCCACTGGAGAAAGAGGCTGACTACAGTATCTCCGAGGAGCTCAATCTGCCACTGGGGAGAGTGGTTGACTACCTTCTCTCTCTTGAACTCCAACTGCCACTTGGGAAATATACCTGCATTCTCTCTCTGGATCTCATCCTGGATCTCCTTACTCTCCAACACTAACCTTTATTCCTAAGTCACGAGTTCACAGACCTTATATCTCCCAGACCAGGACATCCTTTTCACCCCATAGTTTTCATCATATTGTATGGAATACCACAGGGACCCAGGGCCACTGCAGATAAGCCCGGAATAGGGAAGAAGACCTCAGGCTTGCTGAGGTATCATGCCAGGTTTTGGAATGTAAGACTCCATAACGATCCTCCAAAACTATTATATCCTTAATCCAGGAGTCCAGTCAATTAATATCCTTCAGGGTTGGATGAGGCCCTAAGATGCAGCGACCCCCTAGCTCTCTCTTCTTGTTATGTCTTTGCTGGTAAGATTGTACCACTGTAGCACTAGGCAGCACTTATACATACATATGGTATACATAGAGCTGCCCAGTGCTGCTGCCTCTTTATCTTGAAAAAGCCTGTAGTAAATGGGCGAAACGCGTTGATTGGAGAATGGTCTGCATGCATTAGAGTGAATACAGATCATCCAGCATTGTGTGACTTTGGTGTTCTTTCAAATCGTGATTGACTCATTACGGCCTGTACTCATGAAACAGGCATAACCAAGTGTACCGACGGAGTGGTAATACTATCGTGAACACTGCTAAGCTGTATATTGCTGTACTGTTATTAAGTAGCAGCAACAACCTGCCAAGGTTTCCTCTTGTAGGCTGGAGTAATGATAGTCTTTCACAATGTGTTTGTAGTTGCGCTTCAAATGGTAAGTATGCAAAAGAAAAAGAGAATAAAATCGGTGGAATATATTGAGAAACTTTGGTAGAGTAACTGTAGAAAGCCACTTACATTTATTAGAGCTTCAGGTCAGCTCTGGAATTCAACTTTGGGTGGAATAATCTTTGAATATATCATGCCTTGAGTATTTTTATGGAATATGAAACAGAAGACAGAAGCAATATATAGTTTAGTATGCAGTAAGAGAATTGATATAGATATAATATATAGTAATGCACTCACATGATAAAGAGCCCTATGTGGCTCCAGTGAAACAGCAACATGTGGTACAATCTTCACTTCTGGATTAGGTGCAGCCAGATGCTCTCAGCGGTATCGTAAAACACAAATATAGTGCTTTCTGTAAATATGAAACTGTGTAGTACAAAACTTACATAATCCTGAGCAATATGTTGTTGCTCATTCCTTATGCCATGAATGGATTTGATCCTCACCAAGGATATTGAATATGGAGTGTAGTCGCAAACAGATGAAGATCCAAGAGCAGGGGAAAAAAAAACAGCTTTTTGTTGGATAATGAAAAAAAAACTATAAAATTATAAAAATATAATAAAAAATGTTCCAAACACAAATGTTGTTTCAACTTATTCAAAAAGCCTTTTTCCTGATCAATAATGGCAGCATTTACTCATGGGTTAGCTCCTCCCCTTACAGCAGAAAGGACAGGAAATAGAACTCTGAAACTGGTATAAATAGATCCTCCCCCTTCCCACCAGGCAGTCTTTTTTCCTGTCCTTCACAGCAGTTTGGAAGGAGTCTGCTTATGCAGGCCTAGATTTTTTCTTTTATGCTCACCAGGCAATATTTTTGAAGCCCTGCCGGGGTTCAGCCTCTAAGCCCTGAAGACCCAGCAACGCACTATTGTAAAGTGGCTAGCCTGGGTACCCCCTTTAGTGACCGGGGGTCGGACCCAACCTCTCCCTCAGGGGATGAAAATGGTCCACTGCATGCCAGGGTTCAGCCTCTTATCCATGAAGACCCAGCAACAGGCCAGCTTGGGTACCCCCTCAGGGGATGAATGTGATATACTGCCTACATGAAGCCAGGCCAGGTTCAGCCTCTTATCCCTGAAGACCCAGCAAACAGCACATCTGTAATGCAAGGAGGCATTGTGCAAAAGAGTGCTGATAATGCAAGGAGGCATTGTGCAAAAGAGTGCTGATAATGCAAGGAGGCATTGTGCAAAAGAGTGCTGATAATGCAAGGAGGCATTGTGCAAAAGAGTGCTGATAATGCAAGGAGGCATTGTGCAAAAGAGTGCTGATAATGCAAGGAGGCATTGTGAAAAAAGAGTGCTGATAATGGATATCCTGGCTGTATAAAGTCTGCTGGAATTCCACAGTCCTGAAGACAGAGAAATATCCAAGGTAAGAACTTTCCTGGATAACTGATTGAAGTACACACGTATATATGACCGGTTTTAAAAATCTAAGTCCATACACACACTTGTTTCTATCAAGGCATGTGGCATTGATTGCTGTTATCTGTGCATTATTGCAAATAAGCAGGCTTTTGCAGACAGTGGAAGAATATACTGCACAGGAGACCACTGGGTCTCAGTATCTGTACATGAACTGGTTTCTGTTACAGCATCAGTATGTTTCCAAATTCCAATATATACTTTATGTATGAATTGGTCTGAAGACTCTGCCTCAGTGTGTGTCCAGTATATGCTCTATGTATGAATTGGTCTGAAGACTCTGCCTCAGTGTGTGTCCAGTATATGCTCTATCTATGAATTGGTCTGAAGACTCTGCCTCAGTGTGTGTCCAGTATATGCTCTATGTATGAGTTACTATGAGGACACGGCCTCAGTTTATGTATCCGCTATATGCTCTATGTAAGAGTTTCTGTGTGAACACTGCCTCAGTATAAGTATCCACTATATGCTGTATGTATGAGTTGCAATGAGGTCGCTACCTCAGTATATGTATCCGCTATATTGTGTATGTATGAGTTGATCTGAAGACTCTGCCTCAGTTTGTGTTCTCTATATGCTCTGTGTTGCTGTGAACAGTGGCGTACATACCGGGGTCGCAGGGGTCGCGGCTGCGACCGGGCCCGGCCCACCAGGGGGCCCGGCCGCCCTACGACCCGGTATGTATGTCACTGGGCCAGCCTCTTCTCCTGGGGGGCCCAGGAGCCGGCCACCTCCGGGCCCCCCGAGGCTGGCCCTGCTGTCATCCGGCTGGCCGGTACTGCGGGCGCGCGAGGGAGCACTGTCTCCTGGGTGCTTCCTCTTCAGCTCCCTCGCGCACCGCACTGATACCGGAGCCGGAAGATGACGTCATCTTCTGGCTCCGGCATCAGTACGCGGCGCGCGAGGGAGCTGAAGAGGAAGCACCCAGGAGACAGTGCTCCCTCGCGCGCCCGCCAGCCTGCCTGCCTGCCCACCGGGTGACCGGCCCCCCAGGAGCCCAGCAGCACCACTGGACCCCAGGGAATCCCCTCAGCTCTCCCACAGGTAAGGAGGCTGGGGGGATTTAAAAAAAAAAATGTGTTTGTGAGTGTTAGTGAGTGTGTGTTAGAGTGTGAGTGTATGTTAGTGTGTGTTTGTGAGTGTATGTTAGTGTTAGTGAGTGTGTGTTAGAGTGTGAGTGTATGTTAGTGTGTGTTTGTGAGTGTATGTTTGTGAGTGTATGTTAGTGTTAGTGAGTGTGTGTTAGAGTGTGAGTGTATGTTAGTGTGTGTTTGTGAGTGTATGTTTGTGAGTGTATGTTAGTGTTAGTGAGTGTGTGTTAGAGTGTGAGTGTGTGAGTGTATGTTAGTGTTAGTGAGTATGTGTTAGAGTGTGAGTGTGTGTTAGAGTGTGTTAGTGTTAGTGAGTGTGTGTTAGGGTGTGAGTGTGTGTTTGTGAGTGTGAGTGTATGTTAGTGAGTGTGTGTTTGCGAGTGTATGTTAGTGTTAGTGAGTGTATGTTAGTGTGTGTTTGTGAGTGTGAGTGTATGTTAGTGTTAGCGAGTGTGTGTTTGTGAGTGTGAGTGTGAGTTAGTGTGTGTGAGTGTATGTTAGTGTGTGTTTGTGAGTGTGAGTGTATGTTAGTGTGTGTGAGTGTATGTTAGTGTGTGTTTGTGAGTGTTAGTGTGTGAGTGTATGTTAGTGTGTGAGTGTGTGTTAGAGTGTGAGTGTGTGTGAGTGTATGTTAGTGTGTGAGTGTATGTTAGTGTGTGAGTGTGTGTTAGCGTGTGTGTGTTAGTCTTTGAGTGTGTGTGTGAGTGTATGTTAGTGTGTGTGTGTGTGTGTGTTAGAGTGTGTGTTAGTGTGTGTGTCTGTTACTGAGTATGTTTGTGTGCATCTGTTAGTGAGTGTGTATGTATGTCTGTCACTGAGTGTGTGTCTGTCAGTAAATGTGTGCGTCTGTTCATGAGAGTCTGTGTGTGTGTGTCTTAAGCACTTACCTTTCTCCAGCGCCGGACTCCCTTGGTGCTGGGAATCTCTCCGCCTCTCAGCTCCGAATACGCATGCGTGGCAAGAGCCACGCGCGCATTCAAACCGCCCATAGGAAAGCATTATTCAATGCTTTCCTATGGACGTTCAGCGTCTTCTCACTGTGATTTTCACAGTGAGAATCGCAGAAAATCCTCTAGCGGCTGTCAATGAGACAGCCACTAGAGGCTGGATTAACCCTCAGTGAAACATAGCCGTTTCTCTGAAACGGCTATGTTTTCAGCTGCAGGGTTAAAACTAGAGACCTGGCACCCAGACCACTTCATTGAGCTGATGTGATCTGGGTGTCTGTAGTGGTCCTTAAAGTGTATGTGTTTATGCATGCACTGGCGTACATACCGCGGTCACACAGGTCGCAGCCCTGCGACCCGGTGCCCGCCGCCATGTGTTGCGGCCCCTGCCCGCGTAGCGTAAGCGCGCGCGCGGGGGGGCCCACGGATCAGTTTTCGCACCGGGGCCCCATGGGTTGTGTGTACGCCACTGGCTGTGAATACACAGCCTCAGTATATGTACTCTACATGCTTTATGTGTAAGTTAGAGACATTGCTTCAGTGTATCTGTTCACTATATGCTTGATGTATTAGTGGAAACACAATATAGGTGAATGATATAAGACACATCCTCTATATGTATCCAATCTAATACAAGTTCTATGTGTGGTTGTTAGTTACAATCACAACCTCAGTATATGTGTGTGGAATAATATGTGCATGAAGCTCTGTTAAAACACAGCCTCAATTTAGCTCACTCATATCATCTTAATATGTGTGCAGACATAGTGTTTCTGTATATAGCAGAGGTAGGCTATGTATGATTTCTGTTTAAACAGACTCAGTATATGTGAGTCAGGGGAGGGCTGGCAGCCTTAAGCCTGGGGGGCAAAACCAGTCAAGTGGCCCATTGCGCCACCAAATCAGTTCACCATCCATGCCCACCTTTTCCTGGTTTTATAACGGATATTGATGTTATGCTAATCAGTAGCTCTTTGCCATACCCGCTCCTTCACGGCTCTGACTTTCAATGTTGTCAGAGCACAGGCTGAGAATCTCTGAGCCTGTGCTTTGACTCACTAACTGAGCGCCGGAACCACGAGGGAGAGGATATGATCTGACTGCACCTACTGCTGGTGCGCACCAGTGGACCACCAGCGAATCGTTTAAATTAAATATGCTGGTGTACCCAACTTGTGAGCTGTGTTGGCCGCCGGGCGCCTCTATTGTCATGGCACCCTGCGTGACCACACAGCTTGCCTACCCCAACGGCTGGCCCTGCTGACACACACTGATGTTACTACTTAGACATCCCTCAATATTAATACAGAGATGAGAGTAAACACCAATAAACTGTGGAAACAGAGCTGATCCCCCAAATTTATAAAGGTTTGCTTAGAGGATTTATTCAAGATTAAATCATGCCTCCTCCTCTCTCCCCCATGCGCTGCTCTGTAGGCTGGGAGGAAGTGAAGAGTAATCACAGTCTCCCAGCACAACGCCACCTGTGGCTGCATGGGGAACAGCTGTTTAATGTAATGCTTGCAGGACGGCCAGCTGCCGCAGAACCTCTTTGTTTCCGTCTCTGCAAAGGGCTCTAGGCACTGCTTGTTGTGAGTGTGAGCCACTGTAAATTAGGGGCGGAGGGCACTTGCACTGCGGTCAAGACGGGTCTGGGCAGGAGGAGAGTGCAGTGCAATCAGTGCACTCCCCTCCTGTGGGTCACCAGTAGACTGGTGCGCCTGCCCAGGATCAGAGCCGGTGCAAGGATTTTTGCCGCCCTAGACAAAATATAAATTTGCCCCCCCCATATGATCTGCCATATGAACTAACGCCAGTGCTGCACACAGTGTGTGTTTACATTAAAAAGCCTACAGGGACCAGCTATAGACACCAGAACCACTTCATTAAGCTATAGTGTCCCTTTAATGTGATGTAAATTATAGATTAGTGTCACTAATAATATACTAGATTGCCTACTTACAATTAGATGAGGATGATGATGGGCTGGAGTTTGGCTCCACTGGTCTGGTGTAGAACAGGACCTCTGGAGGCTGTTTGCAACTGTGGTCACAAAATTCAACGTTCTGGGAGAATTTGAAGCAGCTCCATTTTTTGGGGCCTCTTACACAGCTCAAGGTCTGGGCCCCAGTGCCTGACGGTGAGTATGCCCATAAGGCCCACTCATAAGTCCACTTATATGTTCCACCCACCCATGAGCTCGCTCACAGGGAGTGGAGTGTGTAGGGGATGTGTTATGTGTTATCTAATATGTGTGCTTATGGTATGTAGTGTATAGGGATACCAGTTTGTGCAGGTGATGCAGTGTGTTTGTGTGTAGTGGAAGCAGTGTGTATTTGTGTATGAGGGATGTATTATGTGTTTCTGGTTGTGTGTGAGGGATGCATTGTGTGAATCTGTGTTTGTATGCATAAGGGATGCAAGGTGTGTGTCTGTATGTGTGTGCATTGAGTGTAAGAGATGCATTGTGTTTCTGTGTGTATGTAAGAAAAACAGTGTGTGTGTTTGCATGTGTGTGTAAGGGTTTGCATTGTATGTTTCTGTGTATGTGTGCAAATGATGCATTGTCTTTGTGTGTAAGGGTTGCATTGTGTGTGTGTGTGTAATGGATGCATTGTGTGTTTCTCTGTGTGTAAGGGAAGCATGTTCTGTTTCTGTGTATGTATAGGGATGCATTGTGTGTTTCTGTGTATGTATAGGGGTGCATTGTGTGTTTCTGTGTATGTATAGGAATGCATTGTGTGTGTGTGTGCGTAGTGTTAAAGAGCTCCCTGTCTTGCCCCCTGTCCTATAGAGCTGTCCCTTCTGTCCCTTAGAGCTCTCCTCTCCCCCATCCTCCCCTAGCGGTCTCTTCTCACCCTTACCCACCCTCCCTGTGCTCTTCTCATCCCCCCTCCACCCTCCCTGTGTTCTTCTCACTCATCCCTCTGTGTGTTCTCACCCCCCTGTGTTCTTCTTACTCCCCCCCCTTGTTCTGCTTACCCCCTTCTTCTTATTACTCCCCCCTTCTGCTTACCCCCCTTCTTCTTATTACTCCCCCCTTCTGCTTACCCCCCTTCTTCTTCTTACCCCCTCTTCTTCTTCTTACCCCTTCCTTCTTCTTCTTCCCCCTTCCTTCTTCTTACCCCCTTCTTCTTCTTACTCCCCCCTCTTCTAATTACTCCCCACTCTTTTTCTTATCTCCCCTCCTTCTTACTTCCCCCTTCTTCTTAGTCCCCCCTCTTATTATCCCCCCTCCCCTCTTCTTACTCCCCCCTCCCCTCTTCTTACTCTCCCCCCTCCCCTCTTTTTACTCTCTCCCCCCCTCCCCTCTTTTTACTCTCCCCCCCCTCTTTTTACTCTCTCCCCCCCTCCCCTCTTTTTACTCTCTCCCCCCCTCCCCTCTTTTTACTCTCTCCCCCCCCCTCTTTTTACTCTCTCCCCCCTCCCCTCTTTTTACTCTCTCCCCCCTCCCCTCTTTTTACTCTCTCCCCCCCTCTTTTTACTCTCCCCCCCCTCTTTTTACTCTCTCCCCCCTTTTTACTCTCTCCCCCCCTTTTTACTCTCTCCCCCCCTCTTTTTACTTTCTCCCCCCCTCCCCTCTTTTTACTCTATCCCCCCCTCCCCTCTTTTTACTCTCCCCCCCTCCCCTCTTTTTACTCTCCCCCCCTCTTTTTACTCTCCCCCCTCCCCTCTTTTTACTCTCTCCCCCCCTCTTTTTACTCTCTCCCCCCCTCCCCTCTTTTTACTCTCTCTCCCCCCCCTCCCCTCTTTTTACTCTCTCCCACCCCCCTCCCCTCTTTTTACTCTCTCCCACCCCCCTCCCCTCTTCTTACTCCCCCCCTCCCCTCTTTTTACTCCCCCCCCTCCCCTCTTTTTACTCTCCCCCCCTCTTTTTACTCTCTCCCCCCCTCTTTTTACTCTCTCCCCCCCTCTTTTTACTCTCTCCCCCCCTCTTACTCTCTCTCCCCCCTCCCCTCTTTTTACTCTCTCCCCCCTCCCCTCTTTTTACTCTCCCCCCTCCCCTCTTTTTACTCTCCCCCCTCCCCTCTTTTTACTCTCTCTCCCCCCTCCCCTCTTTTTACTCTCTCTCCCCCCCTCCCCCTCCCCTCTTTTTACTCTCTCCCACCCCCCTCCCCTCTTTTTACTCTCTACCACCCCCCCTCCCCTCTTTTTACTCTCTCCCACCCCCCTCCCCTCTTTTTACTCTCTCCCACCCCCCTCCCCTCTTTTTACTCTCTCCCACCCCCCCTCCCCTCTTTTTACTCTCTCCCACCCCCCACCTCTCTTTTTACTCTCTCCCACCCCCCCCCCCTCCCCTTCTTCTTTCCCCCTCCCCTGTAGGTGGCCGAGCTGAACTCCAGTCCGCGGTCCCAGCCGGAGTGATAGGAAGGTGCTCAGTGTGCACCTTCCTGTCAGTCCGGCCGGGTACAGGAAACAGAAACTCCTGTTCCGCGCGGAACAGGAGTTTCTGTTTCCTGTACCCGGCCGGACTGACAGGAAGTGCACACTCAGTGTGCACCTTCCCATCACTCCGGCCGGGACCGCGGACCGGAGTTCAGCTCGGCCACCTACAGGGGAGGGGAGGTGAGAAGCAGCTGCAGCCGTCTGAGCGCTCTTTACAGAGCGCTCGGCGGCTGCAGCATTTAAAGGGCCGGCCCGCCGCGGCCGGTCCTAAAAGAATTTCGGGCGGCCTGGGGGGCAATTGCCTCCCTGCCCCCCGGCCCAGCCCGCCCCTGATGTGAGTGGTATATTATGTGCATGAAGTTCTGTTAATACACAGCCTCAATTTAGCTCACTCATATAATCTTATTATGTGTGCAGGCATAGTGTCACTGTATATAGCAGATGTGAGCTATGTATGATTACTGTTTAATCAGACTCCGTATATGTGACGAAATCTCTGTGCATAAGGTGCTGTTAGAAACATCCACAATGTATGTGATTCCTATATTCTGTATGCAGGTTGGTATTAATATATAACCAATTTATACACAGCCTTGGTAGGTTTAACAATACAAATGATCTAAGGTCTGTTTTGCGCTGAAATATAATACAGCCCAATTCTAGCAAAAACAAATGTACTGTTGTACTGGGTAAGTAACTATTGCCTACTGTGGATTTTCTTTTTCAGTTTTTAAATGAAGTAAATAAGGGAACATACTGCTTTTGGCTTTGTATTAGATTCCCTCTCCCACAGATGTTTCAGGATAAGCAATTAACACAGTTTACCACTTCAGATAGATTGCAGGTGTTTCTGAACCTGTCGGAGTGCCTCTCCCAGGAGAGAAGGAGATCTGATTTCCAAAATGGAGCATGGTAATGTTTAACATTATTAATGTCGTTTGTTTTTTTGTTAAGTTTGGTGGCAGTGTTAACCTTCAGATAAATGCTGATTACTGATGCACAGCTTAGTAGATCATGCTGGTTGCAGGAGCACAAATTGGGCTAATAATTGATCTCATAAGTAGGTAGCTCTGAAACAATTACCTGACTGTTTTCTCTGGTATATTTCTTTTCTTTCTAAAATCTAATTTAAAAGCTGTTAATATTGGCTTTTTCTTTCACCTGGTCATAACTTTAGAAACATTTTATTTTTTCTGCAAGCTTCTACTCTGAAAAATTCTCCTGGTCTGGTTGATACATTTTATTCAGTATTCTCTTTTATTCCTTGGGAACCTGAAAGTTTGGCAATCCCTTAAGTATATGTCAGGGGTGGCATGCTTTTGGTTCTTAAGGAGTTAATGTTCAGAATTTTCTCACAGATTCCCCTGTTGTGAAGGGGAACATTATAATTTCCTTTCTGCAATAAAAGGTATTCTTTTAGGCTCATATGCTCCAGGTAACTTTGATACTGAGTATTGCAAGTATTTTAATTGGCATTGGAAGGTCTTTCCAGTTCCTAGACCATTCTACCAGGCTTACTATTTCAGGTAAAATTCATCTGCTACCAGAACAATAGAGGAAATCCCTGAACACATCCATGGGGATTCTTCTAGGTGTCCTTTATATCTGGAATTTGCAACCAATGTGTGACTTGAAGTGGTTGATTCATCCTGTATAATATAAGGTAATGCAGCTTGCTGATGACAAACATTTGACTGATTTTTACATGGTCTCTGTACCTAGATCGGTATAAGTTATGGTCACTCCTAACATTGCATTGATTTAATACTTGTGGATTATATGCTTGGTTTGGTGTTGATATCTTGCAGATAAAACCAACTGCTTATTATCACCATAGGCTCTGCCATAAGTACTTCATCACTATCTGAAGATAAGGTAAGAGAGTAAGTGTACAGTTGTTTGTTCTCATAAGGATAACTGAATATCTTCTACTATCCTGCTTATTATGTCTGTTGCCACAATGTATCATGTGCCTATTGCATATCTCCTACTCAGGTTGCACAACAGTCTCTAATAAATTTGATTATGCTGTTTGTCATAATCTCTACTATTTACAACAATATGTTTATCTTTGAATGTAGGTACTGACGTGGTTGGCCTACATTGCCTACTTATAATTTAATAGTTGCCAAAAAGTTCTACGGTTCATACCGATATTTCTTTTTTCCTCAACTAATCTGTATGATTCTTTTTGCCTTTGCCTAGTAATGTTATTGGTTTATACCTCTCCTGTAACTGATCATTACTGTATCAATTGTAGATTATGCTAGCTTTAGTGTACCTATAATCTTAATTTTATTAATGACAGGAGGCGAGTATTTGCTTAAGTCTCTCTTTACTAGAACTCCACAGCAGCACAGAAAAAACAACCAATCAGAAAAAAGTTAGGTACTATAAAACTCCCCTCCCCATGCATCATTTCCTCTTTCAAGCTGCGACAAAAACAGAATAAAAGGCAGAGAACATCATGGGGAAGAAACGAAGTCCTAGACACGAAATATAACGACGTCCACCATCCAAGAGTAATCGTCAAACTAGACAGTGTTGATGGACTGTAAGCTGAAACGAGAGAAAAACAGAATCGAACAGGTTGATTATCCAATGAAATGTACTCTGAATAAACATGTGTGCACCCATGTAGCAACCAAAATGACCTTAAATTCTAGATCTCCCAGCCCTACTTATGAAAGAAAGACATAAGAGCATGCAACAGGTAGCAGAGACCACAAGCAGAGTTGCATACGTACCTGATCAAACCAAACTATAAACATAGAACAAGGGAGGGATAAAAATGGGTGGGAAATACTCGCCTCCTGTCATTAATAAAATTAAGATTATAGGTACACTAAAGCTAGCATAATCTACAATTTTATAACATGACAGGAGGCTTCGTATTTGCTGTTTCAACGCTCAGATCACCAATCCAACGCTGGTTGTGTCGCTGGTACCTATTCCAGGAGATAGCGGAGTAATCCTAATTGTACTTACCAACTGCGAAAAACGACAGTAGACGGATCAATGAAGATGTCAGCCGATGAAGCATCTCAAAACACAGAAAAAACACCATCTGCTGATAGATCCAACAAACTTGTTGTTGTCACCCGCTTCCTAGCGGTTGGTACCTGAGCTTGCAAACTGACCTATCAGCTATATTCCTGTAATTGTAAAAATAACGAAGGCCTTTTGCGGATGCAAGGCCGCGAGAAGAAATAGCCATCTTGTCTCAACTCTTGATCTGTAGGGTGGTTCCTTCGATCGTGTCAGGGTCATCCGGCGACGCGATCTTGCAGGTAGATCCCCAATCACAAGGAATGTGTCTAAGTCCACCACCAAGACGCAATATAACCGAGTATGATCCTTCGTTCACTCCTGGTCTACCTGGTGAGATGTCTCATCCGAGAATAAAACTGTAGTGTTGTCAATTAGCCGTATCCTAAGTGATTCCGACATTCCAAATGGACTGTGTAATCCTCGGACTCTGTAGAGAAAAGATTCCAAAAGGACGTCCAGTCATGATTCCGAACTGAACTCGTGTGGAGGAACAGTGGTCGACTAATTTCTGGAATAGAGAATCCCAGAAATATTCAAAGGGATGGAGAGTGCAAACCGGAGTGCAGATTTCCATCCAGGTATGTCCTCGCCTAAGAGTGAAAGGCGTCTGTGTAGGAGTCGGGGTACCCCAGGTACTCTCCCAAGGTCACGTAGGTCTCCCCGACGGTAGTTGAAGAGTAGGTTAGCGTGAATCAAAAAGCAGAATGGCTCCCGCGAGGGGTAAATAGCTAATAGACGGAGAACCCACCAACTCCGAATCCTGTTCGCCAGGTAAGCGTTCCGAGGAGATGGGGCCGTCCTGCCCCCTTCTCCCAAGATCGTATGATCAGGGAACTCAAGCCAACCGGGATGTCCGGTCTTACCATGTGAACCATGTGTGCGGTTACCTAGGGACCGGATAACTGGCCTTCCTTAATCTTGGTACCCGAGCAAGGCAGTGTCCTTTCGCTCCATGAAGGTTTCCGTAGCTCCTGTCATCTTGACATGGGAGAAACGGTCTGCGCGGTTGGTCCGCAATAGTCTGGATATCCAAAAACAGAAAGCAGGTTTCCGATTTATAAGGTGCAGAAAATACCAAAAACCTGCACTCTCGTAATACCTGAGGCCATCCGTTAGCCGTACTATCTCCAGTAGTGTGTGTACCTAAGTGATCCGGACCCAGTAGAGCCCTCACAGGAGATAGTATAGAGGGATCCAGACTAAATTTATATCTTGTATGACTAGGCAGTCCTCTATAACGAAATCAGTAGTACGGGCGTCAGATCTAATCGAATGCAGGAGGGACGCCCCGCTATGCAGTCACCGATGTCTTGCACAGGTACAAGCCTGTGTAGAGTGTCGAGTGTACGAGAGAGCCGCGTTCTCATCTAATGAGATCGACTAACGTGATAGCGTCCGGCCGATAGCCTGAGCGGCCGCGCCTGTTAACAACCAAAACAGTAGGGTTTACATCCGTGACCGGTTCCTTCTATGAGAACGTGTCCTCCGAACATGTACTCTGTATCCAGCCCAGTATTCGGCCGAGGTTGAGGGAGGGCTGCGCCCTCCAATAACGAATCAGTGTCCGTCCTGTATCTGAGAGGGTACGCTCTCTGTTCCTGAAAATAAAGTATTCTTGAATCGGGATGATGGAGGGCCGCACCCTCCTGTGGTCCAAACTAGAGTCCCTAGAGAATCAGGGTGACCAATTGCAGGGTACACCCAATACCAATATCAGTATAAGGCTGATGGCAATCCACGGAAGAAAACAACAATGGAAAAGAAAAAACTACCAACTGTCCGCCCGGATCCCGTGCGCGCGCGCGGGGTCCAGGACGACCGTTGGTAGCCGGAGGAAAGCTGGAGACGTTCTCCGCAATCCACAAGCACCCGGGAGGTCGGGGGAGGTCAAGTCAGGCCTCTCGACGACCCGAGCGAAAGGAAAAAGAAGTTACGAAAACAAAAAATTAACGCAGATAAGAGAAAAATACATAAATTCTTGAGCACCGATCCTTGCCCGTGCGAAGTCTTCCTTGGAGATGAATGACCGGGTACCTTATAAAAAACCCTGCCCTTCAGGCATGAGGTTTAGGGCCTTCACCCTAACCACCGTATTCAGATGGCCGTATACTGGTTTCCTCTTGGATAGGTTGGCAAAGATGCCAGTCTGGACACCTGCCTATTTCCATGTCACTGGTGGGCACCGGCATTTCCCCAGTGATATTCCCCCAGGTCTGCGGCCTAGCAGGGGTACGGCACCCAGACATAACAGGCCGTCTTAATAGGTACCGACATTCTTAATAGGCACAGACGTAGTCGGCCGTACTTATGGGCACAGACATAGCAGGTCGTACTTATGGGCACAGACATAGCAGGCCGATCTTATGGGCACAGACACAGCAGGCCGATCCTATGGGCACAGACATAGCAGGCCGTTCTTATGGACACAGACATTGCAGGCCAATCTTATGGGCACAGACATAGCAGGCCAATCTTATGGGCACAGACATAGCAGGCCGATCTTATGGGCACAGACATAGCAGGCCAATCTTATGGGCACAGATATAGCAGGCCAATCTTATGGGCACAGACATAGCAGGCCAATCTTATGGGCACAGACATAGCAGGCCAATCTTATGGGCACGGACATAGCAGGCCAATCTTATGGGCACAGACCTAGCAGGTCGATCCTATGGTCACCGACATAGCGGGCCGTTCTTATGGCACAGACATAGCAGGCCGTTCTTATAGGCGCAGACATAGCAGGCCGGTCTTATGGGCACAGACATAGCAGGCCGGTCTTATGGGCACAGACATAGCAGGCCATTCTTATGGGCACAGACATAGCAGGCCGTTCTTATGGGCACAGACATAGCAGGCCGTTCTTATGGGCACAGACATAGCAGGCCAGTCTTATGGGCACAGACATAGCAGGCCAGTCTTATGGGCACCGACATAGCAGGCCGTTCTTATGGGCACAGACATAGCAGGCCAAGCCTGAATTGTGTATTATTGTTATATTATGATAACCTGTTATTCATATAGCGCTCTCCGATTCCGTAGCGCGTTACAATGGGTATGGAGTGAGCAATGGGGACCTCCGAGTTTCAGCAGAGGTCCCTAAAAAAAAAAAAGCAGATCCTCAGAGCATCCTGTGACATAGGACCTCTAGACGCCAACCCATAGGCAGCGTAACGCCGTATGAATAACCTGAACCGGGACTCGCAGTCCCTCAATGCCCAGCAGGCAAATAGTGGTATTCCATCCGTATGGGGTATAAGCGGAAGTTGGAAAACTGGCCAAAAAATTATGGTATCAGCGTAGACTGGTCTCCCTTACCAGTTTGAGTCAGAGCCAGGTCTGTAACCGAGAAAAATATGCCAGGGACAGAGAAATCATACCAGAGTAGTCTCACAGAGACTTCCAGCTGGGCAGAAAAAATATATACTGAGACAGAGATGAATCCTAAAGCTAACTGGCACTGTAAACACCCTGTACAGAGTCTGTGTAACTGAGTTCATATATATCTGCAACTCACAATAACCTGTGACGTATCCCATCAGGCACTCACAGAAACCTGTAGATATACACTGACAGTAAAACTCACAGCGATCCGTGACATACACCGTCAGCAAAACTCACATCGATCTGCGATGTACACAATCAACAGAAACACTCAGCAATCCGCGCTATACACCGACAACAAACCCACAGTAAACCGTGATACACACTGTCGGTAAAACTCACCGAATCTGTGATATACACTGTCCGCAGAGCAAACTAACATGTGATATCCACTGTCAGTAAAACTAATGTGTGATCTACACTGTCAGTAAACCAATATGTGATATACACTGTCAGTAAACTAACATGTGATATACGACGTCGGTAAAACTAATATGTGATATACATAGACAGCAAAGCAAAGCTAAAATGTGAGCTCCACTGTCAGAAAAACTAAATGTGATATACACTGTCAGTGAGACTAATGTGATATACGCTGTCGGAAAGCCTAATGTGATATACACCGTCAGAAAAACTAAAATGTGATATACACTATCAGAAAGCTAAAATGTGATATACCCTGTCAGTAAAACTAATGTGTGACGTACACTGTCAGTAAAAACTAATGTGACATACACTGACAGCAAAACTAATATGTGAAAAACACTGGCAGAAAAACTATGTGCTATATGCTGTCAGTAAAAACTAATATGTGGTTGTCAGAGAAAAACCAGAGCAAGACAGAATATCCAATAAAAACTCACAATATACAATATATCTGAAGAAGTGAAAAATGCCCTAAGACAGACAGTAATCTGTGAGATATATGCTGCAAATACCTAGTACATGGGAGGAAGGCATGGGATGCAGCACAGAGCCCTCCGTTCCACACAAAACGGAAGGCAATCCGCCGGGGAAAAAGCAGGGCAGCGGTAGCCGCGATCCGACCACCGTGGGCGGAGGAGAGGCCGCGGGTAGGTGCACACTCCTCCACCCGGTCGGCCGCCTGCGGCTCTGTGAAGAAGTTGAGCGCGGCGGTCGGCCATGTGGTGGACGGGGCGGCCACGTGTGTGAGTGGAACGGCCGGCGGGTACTCGCGTCCGACCGCGAGCACCTCGGTCGGCGGAATGGAACTAGGGGAACGGGGAAATCAGGAGGCAGCCAGAGGCTAGTCTCCTGAAACCCCTATACCGAGCAGGCAGCCCGCGGAAAATGGCGGGCAAAGAGAGTGGGCAGTGAGGGGAGGGAGGGAAGACATGCAAAACAGGGAAGACCCCCAAGAACTCCCCTAAAACTACCACATGGAAGGGAAGAAATCCCTAAGACGACAGGGGAAGCAAAGGCAAGGGAAGAAGAAATATATGAAAGCAGACAATGACACAAAAAATAACATAATATATAGAAGTACAGAACACATGGTACTAAATAAAGGTACAGATAACAAATAAGTAAATATACTAAGTAAATATACTAAGAAATCAAATATAAATCCTAATAAATCATAATACAACCCAAAGCCACCCACATAAGCAGGAGGCAGTGGTACTCTGACCTGTACTGATGCGGAGCAGCAAAGAAAGAGGGAATGATGCATGGGGAGGGGAGTTTTATAGTACCTAACTTTTTTCTGATTGGTTGTTTTTTCTGTGCTGCTGTGGAGTTCTAGTAAAGAGAGACTTAAGCAAATACGAAGCCTCCTGTCATGTTATAAAATTCATCCACAGTGTGTAGTATTGTTGTGAGTCTGATTTTGCAATTTATATTCATTGTTGCAGTGTTTTTTATAACCGGCTCTTATTTCTCTAGGCTCTGCCTCTTTCTGACAGGCAGATATTGATTTTGTTTCCTGTATCTACAGGTAAGTAGTTCACTAGGCAAGAGGACGCAATGTGAATTGTCTTTAATAAAAACATCCGGAAAGTAGTGGGATTCTCAGTGTAATTCTCCCACGTTAAATAGCATGGTGTGACTGTTCTCATCCAACAGTGTCTGATTGTTCCAGTATGATTTCTGGAAGTTAAGCGTTTGTCAAGGTTCTGATTTGATGATGCCATCCATTTGGTTTTAAATTTATATCAGAGAAGGACATTATCCTTTCTTGTTGACATAATAGATCTGTAATTTCTAGACCGTGTCTGGGTTTAATAGAGGTTCTCTAGACTAGGCTATCATGGCCTTAAAACCTATTTGGCTCTATGTTTATTCAGGATATTTCAGACATTTGAATGCCAGGAGGTTGCTGGCCTTGCAGCCTCTAGGGTAAACTAACTTGTCTGAGCAGATTTTATGGCAATATCCTATTGATTGCTTGTTTGGCTTTTTTTAAAGTCTTCTAAGGTTTATGCAGCTCAATAATGGTTTTTATAGCTATTAGCTGTTTTTGAACTCTGTCCCTCCCTCAATATATATATACTGCTTGGGTAATCCCCATGAGTAAATGCTGCCATGATTGATCAGGAATAAGGAAAATTGTTTCATACTTACCGTAATTTTATTTTCCTGATAATTATTCATGGCAGCATTACGTTCCCACCCATATACTATAAGAGTTGTGAAGCTAGTTACAAAGACTGCCTGATGGGAAGGGGGAGGATCTATTTATACCAGTTTCAGAGTTCTATTTCCTGTCCTTTCTGCTGTAAGGGGAGGAGCTAACCCATGAGTAAATGCTGCCATGAATAATGATCAGGAAAAGAAAATTACGGTAAGTATGAAACAATTTTCCTTATTTTTATTTTTTTTAAAGTGTATGAGGGCTCCTAGCTTCCACCTTCTTACATAAATAATTAAAGAATTGAGATTTGGCTCTTTGGGGATTGCAAGTAAGAAAATTATAAAAACAAAAGAAAAAAAACAAACAAACTTGAAAGAAATTTACAAGAGAACATATTCATAGTGTCAAAATATAGAATCTTGGCCTGATCACATAATTGGATCAAAGACTCAAGGAGGTATGGAAAAATGTAATGTGTAGCTGTAAGAAAATGTATGGGGCTTTCCACTTTTACTCTATCCAATTTTCTGAATATAGTCCATTAGTGATGTCGCGAACACGAAATTTTCGGTTTGCGAACGGGAACTTCCGCAAACGTTCGCGAACCGGCGAATCGCCATTGACTTCAATGGGCAGGCGAATTTTAAAACCCACAGGGACTCTTTCTGACCACAAAAGTGATGGAAAAGTTGTTTCAAGGGGACTAACACCTGGACTGTGGCATGCCGGAGGGGGATCCATGGCAAAACTCCCATGGAAAATTACACAGTTGATGCAGAGTCTGGTTTTAATCCATAAAGGGCATAAATCACCTAACATTCCTAAATCACAATGGATATGGATTGACACCTGACATATGACATATTGACACCTTGACATATGGATTGACACCTGTCCTCAGAGACCCTGATACACACTGACACAGAGCAGAATAGGGACTATTCCCCCTACATAGGGTCACTTGGCAGATATGGATTGACACCTATCCTGAGGATCCCTGATACACACTGACACAGAGCAGAATAGGGACTGTTCCTCCTACATAAGGTCACTTGGCAGATATGGATTGACACCTATCCTAAGGATCCCTGATACACACTGACACAGAGCAGAATAGAGACTGTTCCCGATACATAGGGTCACTTGGCAGATATGGATTGACACCTGTCCTCAGAGACCTAATTGTGTAATAATGGTAATACTATTACCTATAATATAATATTGGCAGGGCAAGGAAATTCCCTCTAAATAGATGGGTAAAGGCAGAGAGTATGGAGACCGGCGTGATAAAGTGTCAATAAGGTGATATAAAGTTAAATGTATCACAGACACACAGCCACCCTTTCTCTTAGCTAGTTTCCAGAAATGCTGGATAGGTAGAAGGGCTATAAAGACCCAGAGAGGTCTAAGAAGAATCCTCTAAACTAGCCCTAATCTCCTTAAACACCTTCAAGGGTGTTCTAAGCTAAAGCTCAATCTAAACGTTTAGATGACTGCCTGATTTCCCAATACAGATGCTGGCTAGGAATAACACTGTGCAAGACAAAGAGTGGGTCTAAGTGCCCATAGTGCAGTAAAGTGTCCCTAGTGAAGTGAAAAAGAGAATAACGAGCTGGCGCCCTATCAGGGGACGTGTATATGGCATCGATTTTAGGAACCGGGAGATGGAAAAAGATGCTTGGTCGGTCCTCCTACTTCAAATTTGGGGCACTGCGCGTGCAATCGAATGTGCCACCAGATAGGAGTGGTGTGTTAAGTAGTACTATTCCTATCTGTTTAATCCCTGTTATGTGCCCTTTTTTTTGGTTTGGTTTTTGAAGCCACAGTGCCGCACCAGAGGGCCGAAAAATTAGGCATGTACACATGCCTAAAAAATTAGGTATTGTTGCAGCCGCTGCTGTAGAAGTGGCCATAAAAAATGATGTTTGTTTCCCAGGCAGAAAGTGCCCTAAAACATTGCGGCTTGAACCCTAGTTGGTGGCAGATAAGTCACGCAAGTCAACCGGCATTCAAAGCTAAAATACAGCAGCGTGTGGACCATTTTTAGCCCAAGGCAACTCATCTCATCAGGCCTTTTTTAGTCGAAATGTATCGCCCAGTGTCAGTCCCTTCGGGATCCATCCCTCATTCATCTTAATAAAGGTGAGGTAATCTAGACTTTTTTTGACCTAGGCGACTTCTCTTCTCAGTGACAATACCTCCTACTGCACTGAAGGTCCTTTCTGATAGGACACTTGAAGCGGGGCAGGCCAGAAGTTCTATCGCAAATTGGGATAGCTCAGGCCACAGGTCAAGCCTGCACACCCAGTAGTGAAGGGGTTCATCGCTCCTCAGAGTGTCGATATCTGCAGATAAGGCGAGCTAGTCTGCTACCTGTCGGTCGAGTCGTTCTCTGAGGGTGGATCCCGAAGGGCTGTGGCGATGCGTAGGACTTAAAAAGCTCTGCATGTCCTCCATCAACAACACGTCTTTAAAGCGTCCTGTCCTTGCCGGCGTGGTCGTGGGAGTAGGAGGATGACTTTCACCTCTTCCCCTGTTAGATTCCCGTTGTGCTGTGACATCACCCTTATACGCTGTGTAAAGCATACTTTTTAATTTATTTTGCAAATGCTGCATCCTTTCCAACTTGTTGTAATTCGGTAACATTTCCGCCACATTCTGCTTATACCGGGGGTCTAGTAGCGTGGACACCCAGGACAGGTCGTTCTCCTTCAGCCTTTTTATACGAGGGTCCCTCAACAGGCACGACCGCATGAAATATCCCATTTGCACAAGGTTGGATGCCGAGCTACTCATTTCCCGTTCCTCCTCCTCGGTGATCTCAATGAAGGTATGTTCTTCCCCCCAGCCACATACAACACCACGGGTACCAGATAGGTGACAACGAGCACCCTGGGATGCCTGTTGTGGTTGGTCTTCCTCCTCCTCAAAGCCACATTCCTCCTCTGACTCCTCTTCCTCACAATCCTCTTCCAGCATTGCCGCAGGTCCAGCAAGCGATGCTGATAAGGCTGTTTCTGGTGGTGATGGTGACCACAACTCTTCCTCTTCACTCTCATCTATGGCCTGATCCAGCACTCTTCGCAGGGCACGCCCCAGGAAGAAAACAAATGGTATGATGTCGCTGATGGTGCCTTCGGTGCGACTGACTAGGTTTGTCACCTCCTCAAAAGGACGCATGAGCCTACAGGAATTGCGCATGAGCGTCCAGTAACGTGGCAAAAAAATTCCCAGCTCCCCAGAGGCTGTCCTAGCCCCCCGGTCATACAAATATTTATTAAAGGCTTTTTCTTGTTGGAGCAGGCGGTCTAACATTAGGAGTGTTGAATTCCAACGTGTCGGGCTGTCGCAAATCAAGCGCCCCACTGGCATGTTTCGCCGCTGGATATCGGCAAAGTGCGCCATGGCTGTGTAGGAACGCCTGAAATGGCCACACACCTTCCTGGTCTGCTTCAGGACGTCCTGTAAGCCTGTGTACTTATGCACAAAGCGTTGTACGATCAGATTACACACATGTGCCATGCACGGCACATGTGTCAACTTGCCCAACTTCAAAGCCGCCAACAAATTTGTTCCGTTGTCACCAACCATTTTGCCGATATCCAGTTGCTGCGGAGTCAGCCACTTTTCCACCTGTGCATTCAGGGCGGACAGGTGTGACTCTCTGCTTTCAAGCAAGTCAAACCCAAGACGGCGTGACACTGCCGTATCCAGGATGTGGAATAGTACCTGGGGGGTTGCCGTTGATGTGGAGCAAGACGCAGCAGCAGAAGAGGACTCAGCCGAGGAGGTTATGGAAGAGGATGGAGTAGAGGAGGTGGCAGCAGGCCTGCCTGCAAGTCATGGCGGTGTCACCAACTCCTCTGCAGAGCCACGCATTCCATGCTTGGCAGCTGTCAGCAGGTTTACCCAATGTGCAGTGTAGGTGATATACATGCCCTGACCATGCTTTGCAGACCAGGTATCAGTGGTCAGATGGACCCTTGCCCCAACACTGTGTGCCAGACATGCCATTACTTCCTTTTGCGCAATCGAGTACAGGTTGGGGATTGCCTTTTGTGCAAATAAATTTTGTCCGGGTACCTTCCACTGCGGTATCCCAATAGCCACAAATTTTTTGAACTGTGATAAAGACCTACACGGTCGAAACGCGTTAGTGCAATTTTTGGGAGATCCCACTATATGCTGTGCAATAAAGTTTTTGTTCCTGTATTTTCGGACTCGGTTTTTATTATTTAAAAACAAAGGAATCCTGACAGAGAAACAACTCAACCAGCTTTTCCAGCATTGCGGTCTCCAGGAAATTATTATAAGGCGTTTAAAGTCTGAGCCGCTATCTAAGGCTCAGCACCACGTGAGTGGATATACCTTTTATTTTAATACATTTAAATTGGTTTTACAGGCTATACTATGTCTTATATTTTTAGGAAATTCAAGACAGATGGTAATATTGCCTGTTTTATATATTTTATATTTTGGTGTATAATTTTATGCTCTCACTATTCTATTTGAAAATACTGTTTTACAAATTTTTTGAACGCCTCAGACTCCACCAGCTTGTATGGTAAAAGCTGGCGGGCTAATAGTTCAGACAAGCCAGCTGTCAGATGCTGGGCAAGGGGGTGACTTTCTGACATTGGCTTCTTACGCTCAAACATGTCCTTGACAGACACCTGACTGTGGGCAGATGAGCGGGAACTGCTCAAGGCGAGAGACGGAGTGGCGGATGGTTGAGAGGGGGCAAGGAGGACAGCAGTGGTTGACGTGGCTGAAGATGCTGGACCAGGAGGAGGATGGCGGCTTTGAGTTTGTGTGCTGCTTGTACTCATGTGTTGATCCCATAGGCGTTTGTGATGTGCGATCATGTGCCTATGCAAAGCAGTTGTACCTAGGTGGGTGTTAGACTTCCCATGACTCAGTTTCTTTTGGCACAGGTTGCAAATGGCATCGCTGTTGTCAGAGGCAGACACACAAAAAAAAATGCCACACTGCTGAGCTCTGCAATGACGGCATTCTGGTGGTGGACACAGCATGCATTGATTGGCGTGCTGTCGGGCTGACCCCGGGTGCCGATGCATGCTGTCTGACTGTGCCACTAGCTCCTTGCAACGACCTCCCCCTGCTTCCAACTCGTCGTCTCCTCCTCCTCCTCTCTGTCTCCCCATCTGAACTTTCGCCCTGTTCTTATTCTTGCCGAGCGGGCACCCACGTGACATTCATGGACTCATCGTCATCATCAACCGCTTCACTTGTATCTGAAAACTCAGAAAAGGAAGCAGCAGCGGGTACAACATCATCATCATCACACCGTACGTCCATGTATGTAATGCTGCCTGCCTGAGACATATCCCTGTTATCTACATCCTCTGGCAATAATGGTTGCGCATCACTCATTTCTTCAAACGGACGTGTAAATAACTCCTCTGACAGATCAAGTGAAGAGGCTGTGGTGCTAGTGTTGGTGGTGGCGGCAGGCGGGTGAGTGGTATCTTGAGAAGTGCCCGAAGCTAAGCTGGGGGAGGATGGTGCGTCAAGGTTCCGAGCGGAAGCTGTAAAAGATTGGGTGTCCTGTGTTAGCCAGTCAACTATGTCCTCAGAACTTTTCAAGTTCAGGGTTCGTGGTCTCTGAAAACTGGGCATTATTCTAGGCCAAAGGGAATCACAGCACCATGACCACGATGGCCCCTGCGGGGTGGCCTGCCTCTGTCTGTCATTTTTTGGGGGATTAGTGGTACTATGCGTGCAAGCTACTGTGAGACCAGATATGAGTGGCAATGTGCACTGGCAGAGGTTGGCAGAGTACACGCTGTAGGCCTGACACCCGCTTGAAGACAAGTAACTGCTATTCAATCTATAACAGTGGAAAAACTTTTTTTGTTTTTAAATGCACACTATAGTGACACCAGATATGAGTGGCAAAGTGGACTGGCAGAGGTTGGCAGAGTACACGCTGAAGGCCTGACACCCAGACGCTTGCAGACAACTAACTGCTATTCAATCTATTACAGTGTAAACTTTGTTTTTAAATGCAAGCTTAAGCTATTGTGACACCAGATATGATTGGTGGCACTGGGCAAATGGGCACAGTATCCACTGAGCCTGACACAGAAGCTGGCAGGCAGGCAACTGCAATTACATTACACAAAAAAAAAAAAGCAGACTGATGTTCTAGCCCTAAAAAGGGCTTTTTGGGGTGCTGTCCTTACAGCAGAGATCAGATGAGTCCTTCAGGACTGTAGTGGACACTGAATACCCTAGCCTAGCTATCCATTTCCCTATCAAATGAGCAGCAGCTACACTTTCCCTCCTCTATCTAAGAATGCAGCTTCAGAATGAATCTAAAATGGATGCTGTACAGGAGGTGGGAGGGTCTGGAAGGGAGGTTCTGCTGCTAATTTCCTGGAATGTGTCTGCTGACCGTGAGGCACAGGGTCAAAGTTTACTCAATGATGACGAATAGGGGGCGGATCGAACCGCGCATGTGTTTGCCCGCCGTGGCGAACGCGAACACACTATGTTCTCCGGGAACTATTCGCCAGTGAACCGTTCTGTACATCACTATAGTCCATAATTTCATTATATTTTTCTGTTTTTGTTCTGCATACTGACCCATTTAAAGCGCAACTATTAACACATTGTGAAAGGCTACAGCCAGTAGTGCCTGTTCGCTCAAGTATTATTATTATTATTATTATTATTATTATTGCCATTTATATAGAGCCAACAGATTCCGTAGCGCTTTACAATATTATGAGAGGGGATTTAACTATAAATAGGACAATTACAAATAAACTTACAGGAACAATAGGTTGAAGAGGACCCTGCTCAATCGAGCTTACATTCTATAGGAGGTGGGGTGTAAAACACATTAGGACAGGAATTTACAATCAAATAAGGTGGGCTGCCCTTTAGGAGAGGGCAAGAGACAGGTATGTGAGGTAAGGGTTAGTCTTGGAGGCCATAAGCTTTCCTAAAGAGATGAGTTTTAAGGCACTTCTTAAAAGATGCAAGACTAGGGGAGAGTCTGATGGCGGTAGGCAGGCTATTCCATAGGAAGGGAGCCGCCCGCGAGAAGTCCTGCAAGCGCGAGTTGGCCGTACGAGTGCAGACAACGGACAGGAGGTGGTCATGGGCAGAGCGGAGAGACCGAGAAGGGACATACCTATGGATCTGTGAGGAGATATAAGAGGGGCTAGAGTTGTTCAGTGCTTTATAGGTGTGAGTTAGTACCTTGAATTGACTCCTATAGCATACAGGGAGCCAATGTAAGGACTGGCAGAGGGGTGAGGTGTGAGAGGACCGACTAGAGAGGAAAATCAGTCTAGCAGCAGCGTTCATTATGGACTGTAGGGGTGCAGTACGGCTATTGGGAAGACCAATCAGGAGAGGGTTACAATAATCCATGCAGGAAATTACTAGAGCATGGACAAGCTCCTTGGTAGTATCTGGTGCAAGAAAGGGGCGGATGCGGGCTATGTTTTTAAGATGGAATCTACAGGATTTGGCAACATGCTGTATGTGAGGCTCAAAGGTGAGACCAGAGTCAAGTATGATGCCAAGACAGCACGCTTGCAAGGATGGACTGATGTTGGTACCACAAACTTGAAGGGAGAGCGAAAGAGGAGGATCAGTATTAGGAGGAGGAAAGACAAGGAGCTCAGTTTTTGAGAGATTGAGTTTCAGAAAGCGAGAGGACATCCAGTCAGAGATGGAAGTGTAGCGGTACTTACCTTATCCGGGGGCCGGACGCGGTCCTCTCTTCAAGCCGCGCGCGGTCCTGCGGCTGCACGAGCCGCGCGCGGCTCGTCCGACTGTTCAGACAGGAAGGCGGGCAGTGACCGCGAGAAGCGGTCACGTGTCCCGCCTGCAGCTAAGAGCGCGCCGCGAATCTCGGGCGCGCTCTTAAAGAGACAGTGGGAGCCTAAATTGCAAAAAGGCTCCCATTGGCTCCTGTCATGCCAATCACCCCATACACTTACCTGTTGGGGGAGTGGAAGTGACAGGAGCCAATCACATTAGTTTGAAGGCTACTTATACTTACCCTTTTCCCTTAGTTCCTTGCCCTATCGTGGTTTCTGCTACAGTTCCCTTTAGTGCTTGTTGTGTTCAGTTGTGTTTCTCCGTATTTGACCTTGGCTTTGTATTCTGACTTCGTTTTCGCTTTATCCTATTCTGTACTGTTTGCCGGCTTGCTGATTCCTGTGTACCAGTCCCCGGCTAGTTTTCGTTTACGCTGTCTCTTTGTGCCCTTGACCTCGGATCGTTCCTGAATCTGTCTTATCCTATTACGTCGAGTCCGGCCACTCTAAGGTCCGGTAGACGTATCTCTCCTCTGTACTGTCTTCTGTTAGGCTGGATCCTGCGTGTAGGGGTATATACTCGTTACATTACGATAGGGCCATGGACCCCGCAGATTTAGCTCAACAGATGGCGACCCATGAGGCTAGATTTGTAGAGCAGGATCACCGTATGGATCAAATAGCTCAGGCTCTCCAGACGCTCTTAGCTAGAACCATTCCAGCAACCGCACCTAACCCTCCTGCACCCCTGCTTCCTGAAGTATCGACTATGCCTAACACTACAGCACATTTAACGCCTCCTCCTAGGTATGGAGGGGATTCTAAGACATGCAGAGGGTTCATTAACCAAATAGAGTTTCATTTTGAAATGTATCCACGTTCATTTCCCACAGAGAGGTCTAAAGTTGGGTTCTTTATGCACCAACTTACCGACAAAGCACTTGAATGGGCAAACCCTATTTGGGAGGCTAATGGACCTATGGTGCATAACTTTCACAGTTTCCTAACAGCTTTTCGCAGAACTTTTGATACTATGAAAAGGTCTAAGAATGCCGCTAGAGCATTAATGAGGGTTAAACAGGGTTCTAGGTCTGTGGCTGATTACGCTATACAGTTTCGTACCCTTGCCTCACAGGTCGATTGGACCAATAATGGGTTAACTACGGCCTTCATGGAAGGTTTATCAGACTCTATATTGGATGAGGTAGCAGCTAAGGAGCTTCCTATTGCCTTAGAGGACCTTATTGACTACCTCATCGATATAGATAATAGGATTCATGACAGGCTCTATACTAAGAACAGGAATAGACGTTTTGTTACACCTATTCAACCCAGAGTTAATATACCGGAGAGTGTTAAAGTATCTGAAGAGGAACCTATGCAATTAGGGGTTGCCAAACTCTCAGATACTGAGAAATTACATAGGAGAAGGGAGGGACTCTGCCTATATTGTGGTAAGAGAGACCATATGGTAAAGGAGTGTCCTCTGCTCCCGGAAAACTCTCGCACCTAAGACCTTATAGGGGACTGGCCTTGGGTGTGATTTCTAAGTCTCCTACATTGCCTCCTAACCGACTGCTTCTCCCTGTTTCTTTACATATGGGAGAGAGTTGTATAGTTGAAAACATAGACGCCCTGGTTGATTCTGGGGCAGCCGAGAACTTTATAGACTCTGGTTTTGTTAAGAAAAACAATATTCCCATCAGAGAGAAGGAGATACCCTTGGCCGTTGAGGCCATAGATGGTAGACCATTGATATCTCCTGTTGTTACTCACGAGACTGCACCGCTACACATGTACACAGGGGTTCTACACTATGAAACCATTCGGTTCCAGGTCATCACCTCTCCCTCTTCACAGTTGGTGTTAGGGTATCCATGGTTACGTGCCCACAATCCCATTTTTGACTGGGAGACAGGGCAGATAAAATCATGGAGTGAAGCCTGCCATGAGTCATGTACTATTGAATTCACGCCTGTGAATTCTATTAACGTTCCTACTGTTCCTCCTTTATCTACGACAATACCCTCTCAGTATTTAACTTTAAAGACTGTCTTTGATAAAAGAGAGGCTGACAAATTACCGCCTCACAGACCCTACGATTGTGCTATTGATTTGTTGCCTGGTACTATACCTCCTAAGGGCAGGGTGTACCCCCTATCGGTTCAAGAAAACCGTGTCATGGAGGAGTACATTAAAGAGTCATTAGACAAGGGATTTATTAGAAGATCCTCCTCTCCGGCTGGAGCGGGGTTCTTCTTTGTATCAAAGAAAGAAGGTGATTTAAGACCTTGCATTGATTATAGAGGTCTTAACAAGATCACCATCAAAAATGCTTACCCTATACCTCTAATAACAGAATTGTTTGACAGGCTCAAACATGCTACGGTATTCACCAAATTAGATCTTAGAGGAGCATACAATTTGATACGTATTAAAAAGGACCACGAATGGAAGACAGCCTTTAACACTCGGTCAGGTCATTATGAGTATACCGTCATGCCATTTGGGCTTTGCAATGCCCCAGCAGTGTTCCAAGAATTTATTAATGATGTCTTAAGGGACTTTATTCACTCATTTGTTATTGTGTACTTGGATGACATTTTAATATATTCTACTGACATTCACGCTCATCACAGACATGTTACAACAGTTCTGAAGACCCTTCTTGCTAATGGTCTTTATTGCAAATTAGAAAAATGTCTATTCGACCAGTCCGAGGTCCAGTTTTTAGGGTATTTGATTTCCGCCGAGGGTTTTCGGATGGATCCCCAGAAGCTCGCTGCAGTCATAGAATGGCCTCTGCCGCAAGGTCTGAAAGCCATCCAGCGTTTTCTGGGTTTCTCTAATTATTATAGACGTTTTATCAAAGGTTTTTCGTCTATAGTAGCGCCTATTACTCGTATGACTAAAAAGGATGGCAATACACGTGTCTGGTCTACTGAGGCACTTCAGGCTTTTGACTTTCTTAAAACTACGTTCGCCTCTGCCCCTATTTTACAGCATCCTGTCCCCTCATTGCCATATATACTTGAGGTTGATGCTTCCGATATAGGGGTAGGTGCTGTCTTATCCCAAAGAGAGTCTCCTGACAAGCCATTGCATCCTTGTGGCTTCTTTTCTAAACAAATGTCCAAGGCAGAGAGGAATTATGATGTGGGTAATCGCGAACTCCTTGCTATCATTTTAGCACTCAAAGAATGGAGACATTTGCTAGAAGGAACTAAGGATCCTATTCTCATATTTACAGATCATAAGAACCTATCCTACCTTAGCGAAGCTAAAAGATTGTCTTCAAGGCAGGCTAGGTGGTCACTGTTCTTGTCTCATTTTAATTATATAATCACCTATAGGCCAGGTGACCGGAACACCAAAGCGGACGCTCTGTCCAGACAATTCGAGACTATTGACAAACAGGAGATTGATGTCACTTCTGTCATTCCCCCAGACAGGATAATAGCAACTACTATATTGTCTATTTCCTCGTCCCTCTTGCAGGCCATACAAGCGAAACAAGGCATGGCACCCAACGAGAGGCCTAATGATAAATTGTTCGTTGACATTCCCGAGAGACGGGATATTCTGTCACTTTATCACGATACTAAGACTGCTGGACATCCTGGTATTTCCAAAACAGTGTCAGCCGTTTCTCGGTATTTCTGGTGGGATACCTTACGTAAGGATGTTACTGACTATATAAGTGCTTGTACTACTTGTGCATGTATGAAAACCTCTCGTAGAGTTCCTTGTGGGCTGTTGCATCCGTTGCCCGTTCCCGAGAGACCTTGGTCTAATCTATCAATGGATTTTATTGTTGAATTACCCCCTTCGAATGGTAACACAGTCATCCTAATGATAGTAGATCGGTTTTCCAAAATGGCTCACTTTGTGTCTCTTCGCAAGTTGCCCACTTCCAAGGAATTGGCTCTTATCTTCGCTAGAGAAGTGTTTCGATTACATGGTATTCCCTTATCTATTGTATCCGATAGGGGTAGCCAATTTATTTCCAGGTTCTGGAAAGCCTTTTGTTCGGAGATGGGTATTTCCCTCTCATTTTCTTCCGCTTACCATCCCCAGTCTAATGGAGCTGCTGAACGTGCCAACCAGTCTCTTGAGGCCTCCGTTGTTTTGTGTCTCACCATCAGGACAATTGGTCTGACCTGCTTCCTTGGGCTGAATTTGCTCGGAATAATGCCACTCATGATTCTTCCGGCAAAAGCCCTTTTTACGTTGTCTATGGCCAGCATCCCGTTGTTCTTCCGGCTGCATTCTCCTCTCAGGGCATGCCAGTTCTGGATGAGCATTTGGCTGGTTTGCGTAATACTTGGGAGCAGGTTCAGCGTTCTTTGGTGGACTCTGCTGCCCGCCAGAAGGCTCAGGCTGACAAGCATCGCAGAGCGGCTCCTTCCTATGTTGTGGGGGACAGGGTTTTGCTTTCCACACGGAATATTCGCCTCCGGGTGCCTTCTATGAAATTGGCTCCCCGCTTCATTGGTCCTTATCGCATTATACATAAGGTTAATCCCGTTTCTTATGCCTTGGGTCTGCCTAAGAATCTGCGTATACCCAATGTATTTCACACCTCTTTGTTGAAGCCTTACGTACGCAACCGCTATACCCGGCATACTCCCCCTCCCCCTCCTGTCTCTGTGGAGGGTCATGAGGAGTTCGAAGTGTCTGCTGTTATTGACTCTCGTTTTCTTAGGGGTCGGCTTCAGTACTTGGTACATTGGAAGGGTTATGGGCCTGAGGAGCGCAGTTGGATTTCTGCGGATGCTGTTCATGCTCCCCGCCTTGTACGTTCTTTCCATTCGCGTTTTCCTGCCAGGCCTGGTCCTGCCCGCCCGGAGGGCGTGTCCTCAGGGGGGGGTACTGTAGCGGTACTTACCTTATCCGGGGGCCGGACGCGGTCCTCTCTTCAAGCCGCGCGCGGTCCTGCGGCTGCACGAGCCGCGCGCGGCTCGTCCGACTGTTCAGACAGGAAGGCGGGCAGTGACCGCGAGAAGCGGTCACGTGTCCCGCCTGCAGCTAAGAGCGTGCCGCGAATCTCGGGCGCGCTCTTAAAGAGACAGTGGGAGCCTAAATTGCAAAAAGGCTCCCATTGGCTCCTGTCATGCCAATCACCCCATACACTTACCTGTTGGGGGAGTGGAAGTGACAGGAGCCAATCACATTAGTTTGAAGGCTACTTATACTTACCCTTTTCCCTTAGTTCCTTGCCCTATCGTGGTTTCTGCTACAGTTCCCTTTAGTGCTTGTTGTGTTCAGTTGTGTTTCTCCGTATTTGACCTTGGCTTTGTATTCTGACTTCGTTTTCGCTTTATCCTATTCTGTACTGTTTGCCGGCTTGCTGATTCCTGTGTACCAGTCCCCGGCTAGTTTTCGTTTACGCTGTCTCTTTGTGCCCTTGACCTCGGATCGTTCCTGAATCTGTCTTATCCTATTACGTCGAGTCCGGCCACTCTAAGGTCCGGTAGACGTATCTCTCCTCTGTACTGTCTTCTGTTAGGCTGGATCCTGCGTGTAGGGGTATATACTCGTTACAGGAAGAAAGGCAAGCAGTGACACGTTGCAGGATGGCAGGGGAGAGGTCCGGGGAGGAGAGATATAGCTGGGTGTCATCAGCGTACAGGTGGTAGTGGAATCCAAAAGAGGTAATAAGTTTACCAAGAGAGGCAGTATAAAGAGAAAATAGAAGGGGACCAAGGACGGAGCCTTGGGGGACTCCAACCGAGACAGGGCGAGGGGAGGAGGTATCATTAGAAAAGGAGACACTGAATGAGCGTTGGGAGAGATGAGAGGACAAGAGTCACAGAGACCAAGCGATTGAAGAGTTTGAAGAAGGAGAGCATGATCAACGGTGTCAAAGGCCGCTGAGAGGTCAAGAAGAATTAGTATGGAGTAGTGACCTTTGGATTTAGCTGCGATTAGGTCGTTAGTAACTTTGATAAGGGCAGTCTCTGTAGAGTGGAGAGGGCGGAAGCCAGATTGAAGAGGGTCAAGGAGAGAGTTGGAATTGAGGAAATGAGACACACGGGTAAAGACAAGTCTTTCCAGAAGCTTTGAGGAAAAAGGGAGCAGGGATATGGGACGGTAGTTAGAGAGGGTGGATGGGTCGAGGGATGGTTTTTTAGTATAGGTACTACAGTGGCATGTTTAAGGTCAGCAGGGACGATGCCAGAAGAGAGCGAGCAGTTGAAGATGTGTTAGAAAAGGCACGAGACAAGTGGAGAGAGATCTGATAAGGTGAGATGGGACAGGATCGAGTGGGCAAGTGGTGGGGCGAGAGGAGCAAAGAAGAGCAACCACCTCTTGGTCAGTAGCTGGGGAGAATGTCTGAAGGGTAGGAAAGGCATGATCTATGTGTGATTGAGAAACAGAAAGGCAAGGAGGGGAGAATTCTTTCCTTAGCTGTTCAATCTTGTCAGTGAAGTAACATGCAAAGTTATCAGCAGTAAGGTTAGTTTTGGGGGTGGCCACCGCAGGGCGAAGAAGAGAATTAAAGGTGTCAAAGAGACGCCTGGGGTTGCGGGAACATGAACTAATGAGAGAGGAAAAATTGGACTGTTTGGCAAGGGCAAGGGCTGCACTGTATGAACACAATATGAATCTATAATGGAGAAAGTCTGATTGGGTACGAGACTTCCTCCAGGAGCATTCAGCACAACGGGAGCATCTTTGCAGGTAGCGCGTTGATTTAGTATGCCATGGTTGGGGGCGGGTCCTCCTTGAGGTGCTTGTTTGGAGTGGCGCTGCAGTGTTCAAGGCAGATGTAAGAGTAGAGTTAGATATGGAGATGGCCAGTGAAGGACAGGAAAGGGAAGGGATGGACAGCAGTTGTGAATCAATGTCAGCTGACAACTGTTGGAGATCAAGAGAATTAAGGTCCCTCCTGAGTTGAGGGGGGGTTAGGCTGAGGTTGTTGGGTGAGGGGGTACGCGAGAGCAAATGATAAGAGGTGGTGATCAGAGAGTGGATATGGAGTGTTGCAGATATTAGATACTGTACATGCATAAGTGAAGATTAGGTCAAGGGTATTGCCAGCTACATGGGTGGGAGAATATGCCCACTGCGATAGCCCGAGGGAGGAAGTAATTGAAAGTAGTTTAGTGGCTGCAGAGGTCAAAGGTGGGTTCATAGGAATATTGAAGTCGCCGAGAATTAGGGATGGAATGTTAGAAGAGAGGAAATAGGGTAGCCAGGCAGCAAAGTGGTCAAGGAAGAGAAGAGGGGAACCGGGGGGACGGTAAATAACAGCAATGTTAGCAGAGAAGGGTTTGAAAAGGCGAATTGAGTGTATTTCAAATGACGGGAAAGAGGGGGGGTAGTGGGAAGAGGTTTAAAATAGCAGTGAGGGGAGAGGAGAAACCCAACACCACCACCTTTACATTCAGAGTTTCTTGGGTTGTGGGTAAGTTGGAGACCACCGAAGGACAAAGATGCAGGGGTGGCAGTGTCAGAGGGGGAGAGCCAGGTTTCTGTTAAGGCTAGTAAATCTATTGAACGAGAGATGAAGAAGTCATGGACAGCAGTGGATGTAGTTATATTGCAAACAGAGCGTGCGTTCCAGAGGGCAGTATTGAAGGAGGATTTAGAGGAACATGAGATGGGTATGAGATTAGTGTGGATCCTTGGGATAGTATGTGCTGAGTTTGTTGAGAGGGGACCGGGGTTTGGAGAGAACATGGTGTACTTCTAATAATCTAGGCCACGTCAATCATAGTACAAGATCAAATGAGAAATGCATTGCATACAAAATCGGTTGCATTTTTATCTGACATCCTTCCAAATAGTTTAAATAGCATTAACAATTAGTAGCACAAGTCAGACATTCCAATACCTCTGCTGTCACAGTGAGGAATGCTGTTTTCTGGTAGGGTCACTCCTTTTGTGAATTTGAGTAAAAACTTAAGGACAGGGTGTGAAGAAAAGAGACCTAATTCGACCTTTTCTTCTATTTCTGTGCATTTTGTTTCCTTTTTCTGCTTATAGTGGATTATTCGTTCGGCAGTTTGCAACTACCGAACCCCGACCTCCCTCCTGGCTTGTTGTGATCTAAAGCACCGGCAATTAAGTGTTCCCTGGGTGGCCGCTGTTCGTATAGCCGAACGCCACGAGGAAAAGAAAACGGCGGCCATCTTGTTCGCACGAGGCGAGTCAGCGGGACTTGGTCGTCGAGTGTCTGGAACTAAAATCGGACACTCGACCGTACGAAGTACCGCTGAGAACTACCGAACACCCAGAAGAGCGGCATTCGGTAGTTATGTTCGTATGGACCAGGGGAACAATCGCTCCTATGAGCCAGGAGGGTATCTTCGGTATTTTGACCGCTTTCGCCTTTTTCTCCAATTGACCGACCACACACACTGAATTCGTGGAACTGTTTTGGGCAGGAGCCTCGTGTGTGGTCGGTAAAACAAGACTTACACACTTTTTAAGAACCCCTGAACCGATCTGGGTGAAATTTGGATATGTTTACCTCCCAGATCGGGGCTATCAGGGGATATGTATTTTGTGGGGATACCTTGTGGGGAAAGGGGTGTTCCAACGTTTGGGTAAAATGTGTGTCGTCTGCTGGGAGATAATTGATTTACTCCTTAACTTATCTCACTATCTCCCAGGCAGAGGGAGGGCGTGTATTAAGAAAATACTGTACAGTGATTGGTGCTATGTTTGTTTGTTTTGGGAGGTCCTCTTGCATGAGGATCCCCCATAAAAGCCAGCCTGTTTCAATAAAGCTTTAGTTCTGTTACACCCTTCATGAAGTCTTGGCTCATGTTTGGGGAAGGAATATTCTATCTACTGGGAAGGATTGTCTGGAAGCTGTATTCATCTCTACCCCCTGCTGGAGCTATAATCACTTAGCAGCTGGGAAGGAAACAAGAGACCACAGTACCATCACCCCTGCAGGTCTTAACACAGGGCAAACCTTCTATCCACACCCGTCACATTATTAATACCTTTGCTGTCAAACCTTCCCACCGAAGATATTTTAACTGTGGTCTTTGGTCACGTACAAGCATGGGGAGGTTAGGTATTGTATATTTTTTGTATTACATAAAAAAAAGAAGCCTGTCTAGGTTTTTGAATACTTTGTGGAATTGGATATATCACATTTTTGTTTTCTCCCACCCTTTATCTTTGTTTCTTACTTTTAACTACAACAGACACTACATATGAAAAAATTCCCCATATTATTCTCTCCCATCTACAAAAGTTGACTCACAAATTTACCAGAGATTTCTTAACAAACACGTGATGTGTTTGTTAATACATTTCTGGAAAATCTGGATTAACTGTTGCAGATAGTGCAGACTGATATAGGGATTATTATATATAGTGTCTGTTGTTGTGAAAGGTAAGAAACACCCATTCTAACTTACTCAACCTGTTGTGAGATCATTTTTATAGTTTGACTCTCCAGTAGGACTGACATTTTCCGCTGTTTATCTCTTCAACCCATTCATCTAAAGACTATTGTCCTTTAAACTCTCCAGATATCAATGTCCTATTCCCACTGCTCCCCATTAGAACCTAATGTAAACTCAGAAATAGTGATGTCGCTAACATAAAGTATTCGGTTTGCGAAACGCGAACTTCCGCAAATTTTTGCGAACCGCCATAGACTTCAATAGGCAGGCGAATTTTAAAACCCACAGGGACTCTTTCTGGCCACAATAGTGATTTGAAGGGGGGGAGGAGACCTACTCTCCTCGCCCCCACCCCTGGGCGGCGGGTGGGGGCCATAAAGATAATGAGGGGGGGGACCTACTGTCCTCCCCCTCTCCGGCCCCCACCCCTGGGCGGCGGGTGGAGGCCATAATGATAATGAAGGGGGGGGGAACCTACTGTCCTCCCACCCCTGGGTGGTGGGTGGAGGCCATAGTGATAATGAGGGGGGGGGCCTTTTGTCCTCCCACCCCTGGGCGGCAGGTGGGGGCCATAAAGATAATGAGGGGGGACCTACTGTTCTCCCCTCCCCGGCTCCCACCCTTGGGTGGCAGGTGGGGGCCATAAAGATAATGAGGGGGGGATCTACTGTCCTCCCCCACCCCTGGGCGGCAGGTGGGGGTCATAATGATAATGAGGGGGGGGGACCTACTGTCCAAAGAACTTTCCCACGCTGTGTAAAATGACAGAGCAATGTGATTGGATGGCTTGAAATCCATCCAATCACAGTGCTCTTTGTCATTTTACACAGCATGGGAAAATTCCAAAGAACTTTCCCACGCTGTGTAAAATGACACAGAGCACTGTGATTGGATGGATTTCATTTTTGGCTTAAACCAGCCAATCAGAGTGTTCTTAGCCTAATTGCAGGGCGTGGCAAGGCTTTATAAGCCTTCCCCTGCCCTGCAGAGCTCAGTCTGCGCGGAGCCCTCCATGGGTGAAGATGGATTATTTTTTTTTGCGCTCGTTTTTTTTTTTTTGTTTGTTTTTTTAATTGCGTCGGTTATTATGTTTTTTTAATTTGGCCTTTTTTGGGGCTGAAAAAAGAAGATTTTAGAAGAAAGAAAACATCGAATGGTAAGTTGTTTTTATCTAATTTTTTTTTACAGGTTTTTAGTTAACGGTCCCCCCCTCATTATTTTTAGGGTAAGGGGGGTATGTAGGGGGATAATTTTTTTTTTTTTGGGGGGGGGGGGGGGGGTGGCATGCTGGAGGGGGATCCATGGCAAAACTGCCATGGAAAATTAGACAGTTGATGCAGAGTCTGGTTTTAATCCATAAAGGGCAGAAATCACCTAACATTCCTAAATCACAATGGATATGGATTGACACGTGACATATGACATATTGACACCTTGACATATGGATTGACACCTGTCCTCAGAGACCCTGATACACACTGACACAGAGCAGAATAGGGACTGTTCCCCCTACATAAGGTCACTTGGCAGGTATGGATTGACACCTGTTCTCACAGACCCTGATACACACTGACACAGAGCAGAATAGAGACTGTTCCCCCTACATAGGGTCACTTGGCAGGTATGGATTGACACCTGTCCTCAAAGCCCCTGATACACACTGACACAGAGCAGAATAGAGACTGTTCCCCCTACATAGGGTCACCTGGCAGATATGGCGTGGTCGTGGGAGGAGGAAGATGACTTTCACCTCTTCCCCTGTTAGATTCCCGTTGTGCTGTGACATCACCCTTATACGCTGTGTAAAGCATACTTTTTAATTTATTTTGCAAATGCTGCATCCTTTCCGACTTGTAATTCGGTAACATTTCCGCCACTGTCTGCTGATACCGGGGGTCTAGTAGCGTGGACACCCAGCACAGGTCGTTCTCCTTCAGCCTTTTTATACGAGGGTCCCTCAACAGGCACGACAGCATGAAAGACCCCATTTGCACAAGGTTTGATGCCGAGCTACTCATTTCCCGTTCCTCCTCCTCACATAGAGCAGAATAGGGACTGTTCCCCCTACATAGAGTCACTTGGCAGATATGGATTGACACCTGTCCTCAGAGACCATGATACACACTGACACAGAGCAGAATAGAGACTGTTGCCCCTACATAGGGTCACTTGGCAGGTATGGATTGACACCTGTCCTCAGAGACCATGATACACACTGACACAGAGCAGAATAGAGACTGTTACCCCTACATAGGGTCACTTGGCAGATATGGATTGACACCTGTCCTCAAAGCCCCTTATACACACTGACACAGAGCAGAATAGGGACTGTTCCCCCTACATAGGGTCACTTGGCAAGTATGGATTGACACCTGTCCTCAAAGCCCCTGATACACACTGACACAGAGCAGAATAGAGCCTGTTCCCCCTACATAGGGTCACTTGGCAGATATGGATTGACACTTGTCCTAAGGATCCCTGATACAAACTGACACATAGCAGAATAGGGATGTGGAATAGTACCTGGGAGCTGGGGGGTGCCGTTGATGTGGAGCAAGACGCAGCAGCAGAAGAGGACTCAGCCGAGGAGGTTATGGAAGAGGATGGAGTAGGAGGAGTAGAGGAGGTGGCAGCAGGCCTGCCTGCAAGTCGTTGCAGTGTCACCAACTCCTCTGCAGAGCCACGCATTTCATGCTTGGCAGCCGTCAGCAGGTTTACCCAATGTGCAGTGTAGGTGATATACCTGCCCTGACCATGCTTTGCAGACCAGGTATCAGTGGTCAGATGGACCCTTGCCCCAACACTGTGTGCTAGACATGCCATTATTTCCTTTTGTACAGTCGAGTACAGGTTGGGGATTGCCTTTTGTGCAAAGAAATTTTGGCCGGGTACCTTCCACTGCGGTGTCCCAATAGCTACAAATTTTTTGAATGTCTCAGACTGCACCAGCTTGTATGGTAAAAGCTGGCGGGCTAATAGTTCAGACAAGCCAGGTGTCAGACGCCGGGCAAGGGGGTGAGTTTCTGACGCTTGCAGACAACTAACTGCTATTCAATCTATTACAGTGAAAAAAGTTTTTGGGTTTTAAATGCACGCTATTGTGACACCAGATATGAGTGGCAATGTGCACTGGCAGAGGTCTGCAGAGTACACGCTGTAGGCCTGACACCCGCTTGAAGACAACTAACTGCTATTCAATCTATAACAGTGAAAAAAAAATTTTCTTTGTAAAGGCACGTTATAGACACCAGATATGAGTGGCAAATTACACTTGCTGAGGTTGGCAGAGCACACGCTGAAGGCCTGACACCCGCTTTAAGGACACTGACTGCTATTAGCTTACACTTAAAAACGTTTTTTCTTTGTAAAAGCACGCTATACAGACACCAGATATGAGTGGCAAATTACACTTGCAGAGGTTGGCAGAGCACACGCTGAAGGTCTGACACCCAGACGCTTGCAGACAACTAACTGCTACACTTTTTGTTGTTTTTAAAGGCACGCTATAGTCACACCAGATATGAGTGGTGGCACTGGGCAAGTGGGCACAGTATCCACTGTGAGCCTGACACAGAAGTTGGCAGGCAGGCAACTGCAATTACATTACACAGAAAAAAATAAAGCAGACTGATGTTCTAGCCCTAAAAAGGGCTTTTTGGGGTGCTGTCCTTACAGCAGAGATCAGATGAGTCCTTCAGGACTGTAGTGGACAGTGAATACCCTAGCCTAGCTATCAATTTCCCTATCTAATGAGCAGCAGCTACACTTTCCCTCCTCTCACTAAGAATGCAGCTTCAGAATGAATCTAAAATGGATGCTGGGAGGGAGGTGCGAGGGTCTGGAAGGGAGGGTCTGCTGCTAATTTGCTGGAATGTGTCTGCTGACCGTGAGGCACAGGGTCAAAGTTTGCTCAATGATGACGAATAGGGGGCGGATCGAACCGCGCATGTGTTCGCCCGCGGCGGCGAACGCGAACACGCTATGTTCGCCGGGAACTATTCGCCAGCGAACAGTTCGGTACATCACTACTCACGAACCCTCTATGAAGGTACTATGCATAAACACGATGCAAACACTAGATTTGGGAAGGGTTTACCTTTTGGTCTGGTATGTCTAAACTAAATTATTTGTTTTCTCTCATAATATCTTTGGAATGTGCTTCATAAACACTTAAACCGGTCCTGTTATGTATTTATTTATTTTTACCTTTCCTTGTGCTATTTGTATCTTATTCTACTCCCCCTCCTTGCCACATGCTTTTATTTATGTTTATTATATTTTCTTCCTTGTGCTGATTCTCAATACCTGGGCTTCTCTGTTTTGTTCCCCTCTGTTCATCTGCTGCTTACCCACTGATTTATTGTGAATACATTTAGATCTTTAAATCACACAGGTTTGATCATTCTATCTATCTATCGTTCTTTTAGTCTATCTATCTATATATCTTGTATATCTTGTCCCTTTGTGGTTGCCAATTGTAACCGCTGGCGGTTCCCTTATTTACCACTATGTCTTAAAGCATAGAACTTAGTAGGGCTAACCATACAGATATCTTAGCCATAATTTTATATAGTTAGTAAGAGATCCTCTATTTAACATATATAAATAATTGAGAATACAATATAAAATAAGGATTGTCTTGGAAGCAATAGTTTTGTCTTTTAGATATTTATTATATAAAAAAATAAATATAGACATATAAAATCCATTATAGCAGAGTTTATAAGATGAAATTAAATGCTTGAAAATATCATTAATAGGTTAACATACCCTTCTGAACATGTCATCATGTCAGCCTCTCAGTCATTTTAAGATGGAGCAGCGTCTGTCTCCAAGTCTCTCCTCCGTTTCTTATCATTTTAAAAGTACACCTATTTATACCTTAGGTGTTGTCATTCTAGGGTTACCGTAGTTCATATATGAAAAAGTAACACTTCTTTTACTTTATTAATTTTAGGACCTCCCTTGTCAAAGACTCAAGGCCATAACTAAAGGGTGCATACGTCGTGGAAATTTTCCTGACTTAGTTCAAGATGGCATCTTAAAGTCTGAATAGCTTATCTGTTGTTTATAATAAGGCGTAAGTGCACAGTAGTGGGAGATTCCCGGATTTGGGAAGTTCCATTACTTGGGGTTACCACAGTATATTGTGTTCTGAAAGAGTCGTAGTATAGCCTTGAAGCTTGTTTATGCATTATTGTTATTGTAATTTGTCTGGGACAAAATGGCGCAAACATAATAATATGCACTGAGGTTATTGCTTAAAGAAACATCTATGAAAAACAATATGTTCCATTTCTAACACCTTGTCAGTTTGCAATATCTCTTAAACAGGGCCGGACTGGGATAAAAATTCGGCCCGGGCATTTTTTATCAGAGCGGCCCACTAAGAAGGGGCGGGGCAGAGAGGGTGTGTTTTGTCGTCACTAATGACAAACACGCCCCCTTCTCAAAGTGCAGGCCAGGGCAGACCATGCACAGAGCTCTGCTAGAGATCTCTAGCATGAGAAAAAAGCCCTGTATTTGTTCTGCACAGTGCAAGCAAATTTAATAACATGCTTGCACTGTGTTTCCTTGCAACTTGTCTCTGGTGTCTCTATAAATGGATACCAGGAGACAAAAATGCCAGGAAAGAGTATTGTGCTGTGTTTGGAGCCTGCTTGTGGGATTGTGTGTGTGTGTAGAGAGTGAGCTGATTGTGGTGTGGTATTGTGTAATAAGGTCGGTTTTAGTCGTGTTGTGTTTGTGGTGTAATGTAATGCATATGTGGCTAGGGGCTGTAGAGAATGTGTGTGTATAGGGGATGTTGCAAGTGTGTGCATACAGGCTATAGTGTGTGTGTGTGTGTGTGTATGTGATGTAGTGTTTGTAGAGAGTGTGTGTTTAGGGGTGTAGTATGTGTTTGCTTACAAGGAATCTAGTGTGTGTATAGGGGATCCAGAGTGTGTATGTCAGGAATGTAGTGTGTGTGTGTGTGTGTGTGTGTGTATGTATGTGTGTATGTATGTGTATATATATATATATATATATATATATATATATATATATATATATATATATATAATAAAAAGGGGAAAAAATGTTCTGTACAAATCCTGGGAGTGCTGATTTTTTCTGGCGCTATATATATATATATATGTATGTTTGGAAGTATTGTGTATGTGTGTTGGGGAGGTTCTGTGTGTATGTGAGGGGTGCAGTATGTGTGTATAATGGATGCTGTGTATGATGTGTGTGAGAGTGCTGTGTATGATGTGTTTTGTGATAGTGCTGAGTGTGATGTGTGTGAGTCCTGAGTGTGATAGTGCTGTGGATGATGTGTGTGAGTGCTGAGGGTAATGAGTGTGATAGTGCTGTGGATGATGTGTGAGCAGGGCCGCCATCAGGGGGTGACATATATATATGTGCAGCCGCGGGCCCCCCCGGCTCCCTGTATTTGCAGAGGGGGCCCAGCGGACTGCAGGAGCACTTTCCAGCATTTCCCTGCGTCTAACTCCCGCGAGATGTGCTGTCGGTAGAGCGTTGCCATGGGTTACCATGGCAACGCTCCGCGCGGCACGCACACCACATCTCGCGGGAGTTAGACGCAGGGAAATGCTGGAAAGTGCTCCTGCAGTCCGCTGGGCCCCCTCTGCAAATACAGGGAGCCGGGGGGCCCAGAATGCCACCAGACCGGACCACCAGGGATCAAAGGATCTTCCCCCCTCCCTGAACAAGGTAAGAAACAGGGAGGGGGGAATAACTTTCATTACATTACATTACATACATACACTAATAAACACACTAACACACACACACACTGCATTAATTACACTAACACACACTGCATTAATTACACTAACACACACTGCATTAATTACACTAACACACACACTGCATTAATTACACTAACACACACTGTATTCACAACACTAACACACACTGTATTCACAACACTAACACACACTGTATTCACAACACTAACACACACTCTGCATTCATTGCACTGACACACACACACTGCATTCACTACACTAACACACACTGCATTCACTACACTAACACACACACTGCATTCATTACACTAACACACACTCTGCATCCACTACACTAACACACACACTGTATTCACTACACTAACACACACACTGCATCCACTACATTAACACACACACTACATTCACTTCACTAACACACACGGCATCCACTACACTAACACACTGTATTCACTACACTCACACACACTGCATCCACTACACTAACACACACACACTGCATCCACTACACTAACACACACACACTGCATTCACTTCACTAACACACACTCTGCATCCACTACACTAACACACACATACTGTATTCACTACACTGACACACTGCATTCACTACACTGACACACACTCTGCATTCACTACACCGACACACACTCTGCATTCACTACACCGACACACACTCTGCATTCACTACACCGACACACACTCTGCATTCACTACACCGACACACACTCTGCATTCACTACACCGACACACACTCTGCATTCACTACACCGACACACACTCTGCATTCACTACACCGACACACACTCTGCATCCACTACACCGACACACACTCTGCATCCACTACACCGACACACACACACTGCATCCACTACACTGACACACACACACTGCATCCACTACACTAACACACACACTGCATCCACTACACTGACACACACACTCTGCATCCACTACACTGACACACACACTCTGCATCCACTACACTGACACACACACTCTGCATCCACTACACTGACACACACACTCTGCATCCACTACACTGACACACACACTCTGCATCCACTACACTGACACACACACTCTGCATCCACTACACTGACACACACACTCTGCATTCACTACACGGACACACACACTCTGCATTCACTACACTAACACACACACTGCATCCACTACACTGACACACACACTCTGCATCCACTACACTGACACACACACTCTGCATTCACTACACTGACACACACACTCTGCATCCACTACACTGACACACACACTCTGCATCCACTACACTGACACACACACTCTGCATTCACTACACGGACACACACACTCTGCATTCACTACACGGACACACACACTCTGCATTTATTACACTAACACACTCTGCATTCACTACACTGAAACACACTCTGCATTCACTACACTGACACACACTCTGCATTAACTATACACACAGCATCCACTACACAAACATCCTGTATTCACAGTACACACACTACATCCACCACACATTTAAACATTCTGCATTCACTATTCAGAGACACTGCGTCTAAAACACACACTACATCCACTAAACACATTGCATCTAGTACATACAAAAACTACATCCACTACACACACTGCATCCGCTACACAAACACACACTCTGCATTCACTGCACAAACAGTATCTAATACACACAAACACTACATCCATTACACACATTCTAATTCCACTATACACACCACATTCAGTCCTGCATCATTGTCTGCGGACTAGGTAAGAGTCCTGTGGGCGGACTCGTGGGTGGGCTGGGGGGGGCGGGGGTGGGGCGGGCCAGGGGGGGGTGGGGGGTGGGGCGGGCCGGGGGGATGGGGCGGGCCGGGGGGATGGGGCGGGGGGCCCAGACCTTGTGCTTTGTCAGGGGCCCCAAAATTTCTGGTGGCGGCCCTGTGTGTGAGAGTGCTGTGTGTGAGAGTGCTGAGTGTGATAGTGCTGTGGATGATGTGCGTGAGTGCTGAGAGTGATGTGTATGATGTGTTTTGTGATAGTGCTGAGTGTGATGTGTGTGTGTGAGAGTGCTGAGTGTGATAGTGCTGTGGATGATGTGCGGTGAGTGCTGAGTGTGATGTGTGTGTGAGTCCTGAGTGCTGTGTGTGAGAGTGCTGTGGATGATGTGTGATGTGTGTGAGTGCTGAGTGTGATGTGTGTGAGAGTGCTGTGTGTGAAAGTGATGTGATGAGTTTGAGAGTGCTGTGTGTGATGGGAGTGAGAATGATGGGAGTGAGAGTGCTGTGTGTGATGGGAGTGCTGTGTGTGATGGGAGTGCTGTGTGTGAATGTTAGAATGGATTGAGTGTTGGGGGGTAAAATAAAATGTAGCATTATGCCCCCCCTCCCTTCTTACCTGTAGCCTGGGAGGTGGGGGGGGGACCGGCACGCTGGTGAGTGGGAGAGGGGACCGGCACGCTGGTATCTTCCCTGGCGGTCCAGTGGGTGAGTGAACTTTAGCCTGCGAGGCTAGAGTTCACTCTCGCGAGATCCGGCCGTTGCCATGGCAACGCGCCGGATCTCGCGAGAGGAACCTGGCGGAGCTGCAAGATAGAGCTCCGCCGGGTCCTCTCCCTCCCTCCCCAGCCGCATGTCTTTCCAAGTGGGCTGGTGAGGAAGATCATTGATCTCCTCACCGGCCCTTCATTGAAAACAGCGGGGCCGGCGCTCAGATAGTGCCGGCCCTGCATAGACCGGCAGGGGAGATCCTGGGACCTTCCCCTGCCGGCCTCGGCCCATGGCCAGCGCGGCCCACCGGGCATTTGCCCGGTGTTCCCGATGGCCAGTCCGGGCCTGCTCTTAAAGACAAAGTACACAGTTTAAGAAATACAACATTTCATTCTAAAACTTGTAATATTTGCATTTGCCCATAACAATATATCTATCGTTCTTTCAGTCTTTCTATCTATCTATCTATCTGTCTATCTGTCTATCGTTCTTTCAGTCTTTCTATCTATCTATCTATCTATCTACTATCTATGGTTCTTTCAGTCTTTCTATCTATCTATCTATCTACTATCTATGGTTCTTTCAGTCTTTCTATCTATCTATCTATCTATGGTTCTTTCAGTCTTTCTATCTATCTATCTATCTGTCTATCGTTCTTTTAATCTATCTATCTATCTAGCTATCTTTCAGTCTTTATATCTATCTATCTATCGTTCTTTCAGTCTTTCTTTCTCTCTCTCTCTCTCTCTATCCCAAAATGAGCAAACTAAAAAAAAAATACAATCTCTAAGGTGGCTGTGTTTTTCAGATTAGCCATTTTGTAACTTAAATGTATTTAATTTCTTTCAGTTTACAGGAAATAACCATATTCTTTGAAGATTTCCTTTAAAGTTTTTTATTCTTTCTTTCGTTTACTCTCTTGTGTAATTCATTCTAAATAATGTATGCACACCGACACTGTTTCCACACTCTGTTTTATTCATAAAGTGACAAGATAATTGGAATATACGTCACAAAGGTCAGTAGGGCGTGGAACTATGGATGTTGTAGCCTTGTAGGTATTTCCTCTCTCTCATTCAGAGCTGAACAATTTTCTAAGGAACAACGAACAAAAAAGTAAGCCTTCAAAAACTTATAACCTCTATTTTTTTTATGTATTTCCTATTTTCAGATTTGGTTTATATACTTTACTGTTCCAAATAATCCCTTCTTTTCATCCAGTTTTTATTCCATATGACCTGGCGAATAATCAATGTGATTTATCTTTTTATGGATTTATTATTACTTCTTTCTATTTTTCTTTTCTTTTATTTTGGTGACAATCTTTATTTATTTAATTTTTTTCATCACAAAACAAATTTCTATTTCAATTCTAACTAGCTGCATTTTATATAACTTAATGATACTCTGATGCACGATTTAGAAAAAAAAAATCTATAACAAAAAAATAAAATGTCTGATGCACAATTTCGAGAAATAATTTAGATGAAAAATTCTGTTTTACAAAAACATATAAAATTAGTTCGGAACCTCCGACACTTGTTCATTTGATGGCTCGTCCGAATATCGTCAATGAAAAATATTCTGGAAAACAATTTGGAGCAACAAAAGAGGGCATGAAAATGGGCCGATAATAATATAATAATAATATATAAATATTATGTAAATATTTTGCAATACACTGATAGGCACAGTTTACTGCTATTTGGCTCACGGAACATTTAGTGGCTGTCCCTTAGACATCAATCATCTCTTTTTTATTGTCATTCATCTCTTTTTTTTCTTCAATCATATCTTTTTTTTTGGTGCCACAGGTAGAACTCTAAAGTTTACAAGTTACCACTGCTCTTTGAAATATACTCCTCTAATATTAACCATTTCACTCAAAGTTCTTTTACAAAATTTTCTCCAGAATTTTGTAGGTTTTTTTTTTATTGTTTTTTTTACAATTATCTGTGAAAAGCTTTTTAATATATAATGTCAACATAGTTAATATATTACTATACGACTGCATTTGTATTTTTCTCTCTTAGCAGTACCCGCAATACTGTTCAATAAAGAACACTGCGGACATTCAGCGGATCTATGCACATTTGATTTGATTATATCGCCATCGGGGGCATGATTTGTTTCATGCGGTGTCACGACTGGGTGTATTCAAGCTTCAATTTAGCATTTAGGGCTAATTTTCCATTCTGCTCATTGTTCATAAACAGATCCAGAAATCCGTTTTCACGCCCCTTAAATGTGTTGCTAACATCACATATTATTTACAAAGACACCAAAAAGCATAAATTGTTTACTTCGTAAATTATATTACTTTTATGATATTTTTATTTTATGTTTGACAGAAAATAAATCACAAAAGTGCAAGTATAAGGAGAGGAGGAGAAAAAGGTCTAGCTTACTTAAGATTACAAACTAGAGGAAAGTATAATGAAATATAAGAAGAATAGGTACGTGTCAGAAGCTGGCGATCATCAGGCATGACACCTGTCTAGCTAACATATAAAAGGGAGTGCCGTCAGGAGCATTAGAGTGAAGAGGTGACAGGACAGGAGACTAACAGTGGAAAAAACACTGTTTGTGTGAGAAGAGACAGACCACACTGGCCTAAAGCAAGAGATTGCTCCGGGAGGCGATAATCTTTCACAAATTCTTCTTAGAGATATAATTACTTGATTGCTCTACTGCATTCCAAGATGGAGAAGTAATCTATTAAAGCACCCGGAGGGTGAGTACTGTGCACAATATTCACATTAGTGAAGACCAGATGAAGGTCTGCTAGGACCAGTAGGGCATTCCAGAGGAACAAATGAAGGTCACTGTCAGAACAGCATGATCAGGAAGGAGTGTAGTTTTGAATCAGCAACCCATAAATCAGTTCATTGGATTAAATGTTTACTTCCGAATAGATATAGTTAAGTGATAATAAACAAAACAAAAACAAAAAAAATGTAAAAAAATACTAGTAAAAAACAAGTGAGGGATAAATCATAAAAAGAAAAGAGCAGGACACGGATAATATCCTACGTGATTTGGAAAACGTACCCTTTTTTAACAGTTTCAGGACTTGCTGCACCACTGCACATTGCAAAATTTTAAAGTGTATAAATCTCAAAGTGTATATCTTAAAAGTCGGGAATAAAATCAGTGTACTAAAGAAATAAAGTATATTCTCTAAACTGTGCATTTTAAACTCCCCCTTCCCCCCCCCCCCTACCCCAAAAAAATAAACATTTAGAAAACTGGTTTCTTCTTAGTTCAATAACCTAAAACAAAAAATGCAAGGGCAAATCGTGCAGAACAGTAAGATAATAAGGTATAAGGAAAGGCAGATTAACTATTAAAGCGACAAACTAATTTAAAATAATAACCTTACATTTTACGTGATTTGAAAGCATTGAACAATGCATTACTATGGGGAAATTCTAATGGGAGCGCGGCCATTGGTGCGCATGCGCGTTAGGTCTCCCCCAACGAGGAGGGGAGGCAGACCTGCGCCAGCACAGAGGTATATCAGCGCTGGACCCAACTAGGTGACAAAAGTTTTTTTTTGTTTGTTTTTTACATTCTTTATTTTTATTTGTGCATTAAGAAACAGGTAGGTCTATCACGCCACAATAGCGATGTCAGACCGTATGTCAACAAGTGGTAACATGGCATAATAATTACTGTGCACAATTTTTAGATTAAACGTAACATGTAAACAATGATCAACAAGGTTTAATACATTTGAGTGTTTTTTCAGGCCTATGTGTCAAAGTTGTAGGCATTGTAACTGCTTAGGTAAAGTTATTATCTCTTATGTAAACGTTGGACTAGCTGAGAACATGCTTTTAACAGTGCCTGAGAAATTAGATAGATAAGTGGTACCTAGTCTTAAAAAACGGTTGGTTTTGTACATAGCTTGGTGTGCTAGAAGTTTTATCCCTGCTTAAGTGGCAGGAGTATCTGCACAGTTTGTGTGGAGCATATGCGATCTAGTCTGACCCTATGAGTATGTACGTTAAAACATAGTGTCTTGGTTAGGCAAAAGTTAACTACCAAGGAGTTAAGTAAGTTGTTCCTTGCTGGCTATATACTAACAGTAGGTAACAAATAAGGTTACCTTTGAGCGCAGGCAATAGTTAAACACTTTTATGCTTTTTTGTGTTAGAGTTCTAACGTGATCTCTGAATATAAGGCTTCTGTTGTACTGCTGGCCTGTCTAGTGTGCCCTCGTGGTGTTTCTTGTAAGAGTAGCCCCCCTGTGTTGTCCCGGCCTGGTGCAGCCCGAGCGTACGGTGCACGCATTCAGAGAAAATGTAAACGCCTAAATGAGAGAGGCATAGTGTCGATGTCTACATGAGTAGGTTTGTAGCTTAGTACATAGGAACTTGTTTGGTGTGAAGGATAGGTGTGTACATGACTTTCTCTCGAGATTAAGGGATGCGTGAGTGTACGTGCGATTCTACGTGTGGCAGGCCCTGTGTGAGTTCCGTTGATATTTAAGCACATTTATAAAAGTAGTAGCAGTAGTGACACCAGCAGTACCCTCTACCCATGATCTCCCTCTCACTAGAGGTCAATAGGTGTGCTGTAGCCTACATTAAACGCCAAAGACCTGTGGCCCAAAGTAGGGAATGTGCAATATACACTTTGCCTGGTGCAGATTGTTAAGAATTGTCCGCATGAGTTAAAACTGGATGAACTGTAACCCTGAAAAATAAACCTTATAAACCTGTTCGATATACGTTGCAAGCTAGAATGTGCTCTTCGTCTCGGTGAGCTGAACAGTCAGTCAAGTCCCATAGGAAACAGACTCCGCGGGAGTGGTGGCTCGTGTAAACGGGGTCCGTAGAGGATACTGTAGGGGTAGGGGAGCAGGGTTGTCCGGCAGTAGAATAAGTCCTTGTCAGTATCAGGAGACCAAAATCTTTGCTGTCAGGTCTCCGGTGTTTTTCCTGGCTGTGCCGGTCCTGGCAAGAGTGAGCATGGCAGCTATTCGGGTGTTGGTGGTTTACGGGTGGTGGCATCTGTGTCAGTGTGTCCCGTCCTTACCGGCACCTTGCTATGGGTTTAAGACTCAGGCAGGTGGTTACTATGTTACCTATGTCGTGATCATCGCGTATACGTCCGGCATGGAGTTTTGGGGGATGAATGGGACCGTCAGGTCTGGGTCAGGTCTGGGTCCCAGGTGTGGGTGCGATTTGGGGAGCTGTTGTTGTTGCCGGCCAGCCCCACCGGAGTCCTGTGGCAGATTCAGGATCTGCAGGAGGGCCGGGGCGTCATGAATATCTTGAATGGTGCGCACGTTTGCACCTTGTTGGACTGCCAGTGTCCTAGGGGACCGCCAGTGGTAATCTATCTTGTGGGCCCGGAGCGTTGTGGTGAGTGGCTGGAGCTACTTACGCCAGGCCAGGGTGCCGCTGGACAGGTCCGTGTAAAATGAGAGGTCCATATTCTCAAAGCAGAAGGGGGTCCTGCCACGGAGGGTGGACAGGATCGTCGCCTTATCTTTTCTGTTGCGGAGGGTTATGATGACATCCCTTGTGGCCTTGGTTGGTGCGCTCGCTGGTTTAGGTATGCGGAATACCTCCACTGGGGTAATTGTTTTGGCCTTTCTGGGTGGCAGAATTGCTGGTATCAGGCGCCCCAGAAGTTTAGGCAGTTCGGCTTCTGGGATGTCCTCCCGGACTCCCCTGATCTTGATGTTAGAGCCGCGTCTGGCGTCCTCAAGCGCCGCGAGGCGGTGTTCATATTGCTGGGTCTGCCGTGTCAGATCTTGCACTGTATGTTGCAGCGCAGTGACTTCCTGGGCCTAAGAGTGTGAGGAGCTCTCCAGTTTGGAGATGCGGCCCGTCAGGCCTTTCAGGTCTGCACGAAGTGTTGCTATATCTTCGTGGATACTGCTTTTCAAGTCCATTAGTAGAGCTTTCAGGACCGCCGTGGTGACCGGCTCTGCATCCATCTGTTTGCCACGATGTTTTGCCTTCTGTGGTGGTGGATTAGAAGGCTGTGTGGTAGTAGGCTGTGTGTATCCCTCTTCCTCCTCTTCTGACATTTCCTCTGAGAAATCAGAGTATCTGCCATGCAGGGCAGCCATGTTTGTTTCCGTTGCTCATCGTGCTTGCCTCCACATCTGCCCTATGGTGAGTCCCGCGGTGGGCTTGTTCGGTGATTTTTTGTTCCCCTTCTTCCCCATGATGTCCAGGGGATGTTGCCCGTCTATTGGAGTCCCGGGGGGGTATATCTATTATTTTTCCCTGTTTACCGCTCGGAGCCCCCCGTGTGTGCGTCCGTTCGCTTTGAGTGTATATCCTCATTCAGTTTCGACAGAGATTCAGCCCTGCATAAAATAAATAATTTCATACACCCAAAGGAGAAGCGTTCCAGCGCTTTAGCCCTTGACATTGTTTTAATTGCTCATGTAGTGAGTGTATATCCCCATTCAGTTTCGACAGAGATTCAGCCCTGCATGCATGGCCGGTGCAAGGATTTTTGGGTACACAGGCGGAGAAGATTCTGGAGCCCCCCTTTCCCCCAAAAGCACCTATCTTTTGTTTCTTATACCCTTTTTTTTTTAAATATCTTACCCCTTTGGTGTCTTATCCCCTATATTTCCCCCATTGTGTGTCTTAGACCTCCCTTGTGTATCTCTTACTATCCCCCTTTGTGTTTCTTACTCCCCCCAGCCTCTCTGTCTCATTCTCTCCCAGTCCCTTTGTGTCTTTTACTCTTACCAGCTCCTTTGTGTGTTTCTCTTTCACCACCAGCCCATCTATCTCCCTCCAACCCCTGTGTATCTCTTTTTCCCCCTCCCCTGTCCCATAGTGTTCTTTTCCCCCTCCCATAGTTTTATAGTTTTCCTTCCCCCCTCCCATAGTTTTCCTCCCCCCTTCCATAGTTTTCCTTCCCCCCTCCCCTTAGTGCCCCAGTGTGTCTCCTACCTTTATTGTAGCGTGGCCAAGTGGACCGCGGTACAGGAGCTTTAGTCTCTCAGTGAGCACTTCCTTTCAGTCCGCCTGGGTACAGGAAACATAAGTTCCTGTCCCGCGGCTCGCACTGCTCCGCATGCTACACAGAGTGCCTGGCAGGAGGGAGCGCTGTGCGACCACCTCCTGCCGGTCACACAAATCTAGCGCCCCCCTGGCCAGTGCCGCTTGTTCCACCTTATGGACACGCCGGCCCTGCCTGCATGAAATCATTAATATCATACACCCAAAGGAGAAGCGTTCCAGTGCTTTAGCACAAGTTATTTGATAGTTCCCATTGTTTTCATTAAAGGTGTGTTGTTTAAAAAAGAATAAACCTCAGGGAGTATTATTTTTAGATAAATATTTCTCCATTGTGGCAATTTCCCATTTGAATTTCATTCTTTCAATTAGTAGTCTTTCCACTTTTCTAAAAAGAAGGTATCATTCCTTATTTTTTCTTTTTCCAGATTAACGCTTTCTTCTCTGTTGAAACTGAATTTAAATTAATATTGGTGCGCCACAAAATTTTAAAGTGTATAAATCTCAAAGTGTATACCTTCAAAGTTGTGAATATAATCAGTATTGGGTAAAGAAAAAAAAAAACTAAATTTACTAAACTGTGCACTTTAAACTCAAACAATATAGAAACATAGAATGTGACGGCAGATGAGAACCATTCGACCCATCTAGTCTGCCCATATACATAGACTTATAAGACAGATTTCTTCTTCGTTCAATAATTTAAAACAAAAATACTTCTGGTATCCCACTTAAGATTACACCAGAGTCAAGTCACACGCAAACACAGTGCAGAACAAACACTGGGACTTTTTTTAATTCAAGAGCTGTTCAGCAGGACTCTGTGCATGGGCTGCCCTGGAAGAGCATTGAACCAACATTTTGGGAGAGGTCGTGCTTGTCATCGGTGATGACACCCCCTGTCTGGCCCCACCCCCTTTCTCAGTGGGTGATTCAAAAATACAATTAGAAATATACACACACATACATATATACATATGCAGTTATCAAATACCAATATATGTTTTTAGACTTTTTATGCCTGCAATGTCCAGGTAACAAATTTATCAGACTCGCTTTATCTGCTGTTTATTTTTTGTCAGGTATGGGAAGTAGGTGCAGGGGGGAAGTTGACCTTTTAAAATTCTTTGTTTATGGGCACCTGACATTTGGCACTGCTCACATCCAGGAGAAATAACAAAATAAATAAATAAAAACAAATAACTTGCTGATAGGCATTTGTAAGGACCCTGAAGGCAGTACTAGCAGTACAAAAGCGGCAGCAGAATGTAAAAAGTATGTCTGGTAGTGAGTATAATGTCCACATACAGTAAATCAAGTTAAATCATATAAATATCCATTAAAGATTCATTTATTTTTACATATATTGTAAGATAAAATGTTTAGACCAATAGACCAATATCCTACTGTTCTTCATGTGAATAGATATCTGAACTGACCTATATATTACGATTAGTTCCCCATAGGGTTATACTTTATGGCTCTACGCTAGTGTCAGGATACCAAAATCATGTTTCATTTCTTTTGCTTTATTTTTACACTTTCAGTTTTCCACCACTATAAACTTACCTGCTTTATACCAAACTGCTTAAGGTTACCAACCTGCTTTATACCAACCTGATCTACAATACTAACCTGCTTTATGTTACCAACCTGCTTTATACTAACCTAATCCACATCACCAACCTGCATTATGATACCAAACTTCTTTATACCAACCTGATCTACACAACCAACCTGCTTTGTTACCAACCTGCTTAATACCAACCTGATCTACTCTACCAACCTGCTTTGTTACCAGCCTGGTGAGTACCAACTTGATCAACTCTACCTGATTTCCTAATACCAACCTGATCTACTCTACCAACCTGCTTTGTTACCAGCCTGGTGAGTACCAACTTTACTTTGCCGACCTGGTACAAACCTTCCTAATCAGCTTAGCCTGACTCCTGAAGGCTAATAAGGACTTCCACCCCTGATTCTACGAACAGCCAGAGACTCTCAAACCATAAGTCAAGTAACTCTTCTACAGATAATTATATGTCTGTGTCATGGTCTCGAGCAGGTCAGGTAAGAGATGATTGCCAGGGTTAATGTTTGGTTGTTTATTGGTGACTTTAGAATAGATACACACAATTAGTATAAGGAGTGATAATAGAAAAGAGTTAGACAAATGGTAGCAGGAAAAACCGATAAATGGAATTATAGGAAAGGTTGAGGGTGAACCTATAAATTGGTATTATAGGTAAGGTTGAAGGAGAACCTAAAAATCGGTATTATAGGTAAGGTTGAAGGAGAACCTGTGAGCAGAATTATAAGTAAGGTTGAAGGAGAACCTATAAGTGGAATTATAGGAAAGGTTGAAGGAGAACCTATAAAATCGATATTATAGGTAAGGTTGAAGGAGAACCTACAAGTGGAATTATAGGAAAGGTTGAAGGAGAACCTATAAGTGGAATTATAGGTAAGTAGGAAGAAGGTGAAATAATAGAAATATAGGTTTAAGCAATATTCCACAGACAGGTTGTTACAGTTACAGTTAAAGGTATAGGCTATATAGAAAGACAAGCAAATTAGAACAGAACTGAAAGGTATCAGAATTCCAAATAAAATAGAAGTTTAGTGAATCAGCCCCCTGTTGGAAGGAGCACTAACAAAGCAGGTAAATGGCTCCTTGCAATATGAGTTAGAATAGTAGTTTAGGTTGGTAAACTGCAGGTTGGTTGAGTAGATCGGGTTAGAATAAAGCAGGTTGGTATCATCATAAGCAGGTTGATAGTAGTTCAGGTTGATAACATATGATGGTTTGTAGAGTATTTCAAGTTGACATAAAGAAGCTTGGTTGCAAAGAAGTTTGTTGTGTAGATCAGCTTGGAATAAAGAAGCTAGGTAGTGTAGATAATAAAGCAGGTAAGTTCATAAGAGCCAGGAACAGAAGTATTTTAGGGTTGACCATCAACTTTAATGTAAATTAGGCTCTATTTTGAGCAGGGTGTAGCCTTTTGTAGGATGAATAATTAACTAGAAAAGCTACAATTTCTGGGGAAATTGTGTGAAGTGTTCTTGCCTCCACCAGTAGTCTACAACTGGAGTGGGCGGAGTAACTGTTAGTATTTATTTATATTGCACATTTAATTGCAACATTGTTGCCCAAAGTGCTTCACAGTTACATTAAAACATACAGTTATAAAAACATTAGCAGGTGCAAAAGGCCCTGTCTATGACATCACTTGCTGCTGCAGCCTGGCACAGGTCAGAGTATTTTTGCTGTTGCCATCTTCAAACGGTCGTATTTTAAAAACTATAAAATCCTACAGTGAAGAGCTTTATATTGTGAGAATCACAAGACCCAGATCTACATTTTGATGTATAGTATGTCTCTGAGATATTAACAATGAAGGCACAGTCGCAGTTTAGAAATTGCCCTTCAAATGTGAGCTTTGCAGAGTGGAGTTTCAATGAATGTCAATGGACTGCGTGAGTTGCAAACAAATGGTTATATTGTGAAAACTATAAGGACTATGGCTTAGCTGTCGACATTTTTAGTGACAGCAGGGATAGCTGAATGTTTTGATATAAGATTTGTGTAGGTGGGCCTGAAAATGAAGGAGTGGTGGCAGTTTAGAGATCATGTCCTGATTTTTCAGCTTTTGCCAGCTCCCACTCTAGCTTTGCCATTCATTCCTATGGGACAAATTTCGCCAGAAGAACAACGATATTCCGAGAACCATTCTGTGAAACGTTCCACAAAGTAATAGCAACGCGATCGGGAACAATCTGCACGTTTTGGTATATTTTTGTCTATGTAGTGTAAAAACTGTGGGAGGAGTTAGGGTGGCAAATTTGGCTTTAATAAGAATAATAATAATAATAATATATATGTGAGATAACATTAAGTGGTCTTGCTATGCAAGAACACTTAATAATAACTAGAAAAGCTACAATTTCTGGGGAAATTGTGTGAAGTGTTCTTGCCTCCATTAGTAGTCTACAACTGGAGTGGGCGGAGTAACTGTTATTATTTATTTATATAGCACATTTAATTGCAACGTTGTTGCCCAAAGTGCTTCACAGTTACATTAAAACATACAGTTATGGGGGCGTGGCTAACTGCCGAGCTGAATGGTCGCTTGAACCTGAGCTCCGGCTACCAAGGCCTATAATCCGTTGTAATCTGCACACTTTGGACCTGCAAAAGCAGCAAAACAGAAGATGGCACAGACTAAACAAAGAAAAGGATCAACTAAAGCTGACAAATTAAATTTCTTTGGCAGCAAACAGTCTGTAGACAGCCTGGAGCACCTCCGGCCTTCCCAAGATGGCGCTGGGAGCCCTGAACACCGACACTCCCAAGACCCACAACAGGACACAGTCCGCGCTATAGCGACTGATCAAATTACTAAAAGCTACTTACTTGAGGCACTGGATACGCTCTCCCAGAAGCTCATCATGTCCTGGCAGCACTCCATGGATTCCCTGAGGAGAGAGGTACAAGAACTCAGTAAAAGAACAACACATGTAGAATCCAAGATGGATGACTTTGCAACAGCACACAATGATCTCTCATCCCATGTGGAACAACTCGAACAGAAACTGCTATCGACTGAATCTAAACTAGCAGATCTCGAAGATCGCTCCAGAAGGAAAAACCTGCGGCTGCGAGGGATTCCTGAAACGATTCCGCAGGAGGAGCTGCAAAGGTATGTTAGAGGCCTGCTGAGGGCCTATGCGCCAGACATACCGGAAGAAATGCTACTCCTGGACCGAGTACATAGACTCCCAAAACCACGACATCTCTCAGGTGATATCCCACGAGATGTACTTACAAAAGTCCACTACTTTCATATAAAAGACTTGATCATACGCACGAGTAGAAACAAACCCACTCCTCACAAAGATTACCCGACTGTGAAAATATTTGCCGACCTGTCGGCATCCACATTGCGGAGAAGGAAGGAATTCGCCTCCATTGCGGACGCACTGCGGGCACATAACCTGAGATTCCGCTGGGGATACCCCACCAAAATGCTCGTTACAAGAGAAGGAGGACTGCACGTGATATCATCCCCAGAAGACGGCATGAAAAAGCTCCAAACATGGGGCATCATGGAACGCTCGACAGACACAACACGGCTCCCGACCCGCAGAATGCAGGTAGACTGGAGTGCACCTCCAGCCCGACGAGAGGACTGTTAATTGCGTAAAGTGAACAACCCTGCTGCCTGCTCACAACTTACAAGAAAGCAGCCGAACTGCTCCCTATTTTTGGAGGCATCTCCACGTCAGGGGCCCGGCATTACCTGATTCAACCCTTGGTCGACGAACCCACACAGCTCAAAAGGAGAAGATCCCGTAATGGTACCTAAGCGCAAATACAGACTCCATTTTGGCGCTGAGAAGATCTGCCTAAGGTACAGCCACGTGAAGAACTCTGAGTGAAGACAAAGATGGGACTGACTATGGAACTGAGACTTTCAAGCCATGACTTCTCAGACCCGAATGCGGTCAGACTTATGGCATGTATATAACTACCCTCCGTCCCTCTTCTCCAGATCACACCATCGGTATGAGGCTCAGGTATGCGCCCGAAAGGGCAACTTACCACTTAGGTAGACATTACCAGTTGATTGAATTGTTGTCCTCTCTTAAATACATGGTTAAAAAAAAAAAAAATAAAAAAAAAAAAAAAAAAATAGAGAATGTATAGATTATATGCTAAAGCAACCGGTAAAAACTTGATGTAAATAGGAATTTGAAACAGAACTGCTGAGCTAATTCTCTAGGTACCACTCTATTGTTTACTACACCAAGCCGGGTTCTGAACACAATGTTAGGTCTTGATCAAATGTTATATGGTTAATAGATGTCATTACATACTCTTTAGACAGAGGTACAAAGGCATCTAGGGGCACCAAATGTAGTTAAAAGCACGGGTGACTGGTTAGTGGAGATGCCTCCCGAATGTTGGTATAGCACATGCAGGTTGGTACACGAAAGAAACACTTTATAGACAGGTCCAAACCCTCATGAATAACCCATAAGGCCGTTAGCCACTCGTAAAGACATTTTGTTATCTACCCCCCATGGCTCCACAGTCAGGCGCCATGACCCCGCTAGGGGCAATTTGTACATATCCCAGTTATACCTACCCCGGTTTCCCGTCAACCCTGCTCACCCCCAGAGTATACGACATGATCTCCAGGTCTCAACAGCGCACACGAACAGTAAAATTAAGGGTGTTTCGCAATACACGAAGACGATATAAACTAACAATATATGGTTACCAGCATTACTTCTTTCCTATCAAATGAGCATAAAGATACAAACTCATAATGTGAGAGGACTTAATACCCCACACAAAAGGAGGGTGCTCCTGGAAAATATGAAAAAAGAACACGTAGATATAATGTGCATACAGGAGACACATTTTAAACATAACAAAACCCCAACGTTTGGAACCAGGGACTACCCCATACAGTAGCATGCGACCCACTCCTCTAAATCTAGGGGGGTAACGTTCCTCATCCATAAATCCCTCACCTTTGAACTAAAACAAATCCACAAAGACACGCAGGGAAGATACCTTGTACTCTATTGCAACATCAATATGGTAGATTATACATTAGTGGGGATATATGGGCCTAACACGAACCAAAGAACTTTTTTACTTAAGGTTCTAAATAAAATCCCGCCTATGCAGAAAAAATCGATGATTCTCTGCGGTGATATTAATCATGTCATGCACACAACGGCAGATACCTCCCTTAGTCCAGAGGCACCCAGAATCAAACAACTAACACAGCAATGCAAAACGTTAACCAAGCTTATGCAGGAACATAATCTATATGATGTATGGAGGGTACACCATCCAAACGAAAAGGGGTATACTTACTTCTCCCAAGTCCACAAATCATATTCCAGGATTGACATGATCCTGATCTCTAGAGACTTATTACCAAAAGTTACCACCAGTGAAATCGGAGACATTTACTGGTCCGATCACGCTCCTGTAACAGCAATCTTACAGGCAAATTACGAACACAGAGGAAGAGCGGCCTGGAGATTAAATGACACGTTACTTAATAATACGGAATTTTGCTCGCAGATCACACAAAATATCACTGAATACTTTAAAATCAATACACTCCCTGAACTGCAACCGACAACGACATGGCAGGCCCATAAGGCAGTAGTAAGGGGTCTTTTTATAAGTAGGGCATCCCACATAAAAAAGACAAGGGAAAGGCGATATCGCGATCTACTAATAACCTTGCGCGACTTGCAAAACACCCAGTACATAAGCCCCACCTTAGAAAAAGAAAAAGAAATAACACTGGTCACGGACCAAATAAACGAGCTGCTCTTGGATAACACTGCATATATACTCCAACAATTAAGAATGCGCAACTACACACAGGGCAATAGAGCTGGGAAAGCTCTAGCGTCCTTACTGAGACAGAAACTTGCTCAATCAAAAATCCCCTACCTGCACAACCAAGCGGGAGGGAAAACATACCATCCACAGGAAGTCCTCACAGAAATGGCCAACTTTTACACCACCTTATATAATCTACGAAATGACCCGAATTCCCATCAACCAACCCCAACAGAAATACAACACTTCCTCTCCAAGGTAAAGCTACCTAACCTCACACTAGCACAACAAGAGGCAATCAGTGCACCTATAACCCTGAACGAAATCACACAAACGATCAAATCATTACCCAAAGGCAAATCACCTGGCCCAGACGGCCTTACCAATACTTACTACAAAACATTCAGTCGCACTATAGGTCCACATCTTGTAAATACATTCAACCATATAATTACCACAGGTGATATACCTCAAGAAATGCTGACCGCTAATATAGTTACCTTGCCGAAACCGGGCAAACCGCCAACCAAACCACAAAACTTGAGGCCTATATCTCTGCTAAATACAGATGCCAAAATTCTGGCTAAACTATACGCCACGAGAGTGGCGGATATGATACCCACCATCATCCATCAAGATCAAGTGGGGTTTGTAAAAGGGAGGCAGGGAGCGGATGGTACGAGGAAACTATATAACCTACTGTACTCCAAGAACCATCGGGAGGAGCCCAGTGTATTCCTGTCACTAGACGCTGAAAAAGCGTTTGACAGGCTGCACTGGGGCTTCTTACGTGAAACATTGCAGAAATTCCACTTTCCCAACCAATTCATAAACCTGATTGCGGCACTGTATTCCTCACCATCGGCCACAGTCACGAATAGTGGCTTCACCTCGGCACCCTTTAAAATATCAAATGGAACACGACAAGGCTGTCCGTTGTCGCCGCTCCTATACATTTTGGCACTGGAGCCGCTGCTCCAAATAATCAGAGAGGACAATAACATCACAGGTATAACAAGAGGAGGGAAAGAATACAAACTCACTGCATTCGCAGATGACGTCATGCTATCATTAACTGACCCGCTCACGTCCATCCCAGCGTTTACTGACATTTTAGGCGAATACAGCGCATGCTCATATTATAAATTAAATATTACGAAAACACAGGCTATGTGCCTCCGCGCAACACCAGGTATGACCAATACACTACAACATTCCAATGCCTTCGAATGGAGACACGATCACCTCACGTTTCTGGGGGTCAAATTTACAAGGCACGCACATAAACTGCTCAAAACTAATTATCATACACTTCTCCACACTATCAAAAACCAGTTATCCGGCTGGAAAAATAAATATATTTCATGGACTGGCAGAATAGCGGCCGTTAAAATGATGATACTCCCCAAACTCCAATACTTGTTCCGCACACTGCCTATACAATTGCCAACGTCATACACCAACGAGGCACAGAAAACTCTCAACTCCTTTGTGTGGATGCACAAGAGACCTAGAATCGCAGCGAACATACTTTATTTACCGAGAACCAAAGGGGGTATGGGACTCCCAAATTTGGATTTGTACTATAAAGCGGCACTTATCAGCCCACTCATAACAGCGTTCCATCTTCATGCCTCTCCGCCTACCTGGGCACATATAGAGGCAACTTACACAGAGGGGTACGACATTACGATAATAGCTGGGATCCCTAAACAACATAGAAGAAAATTTCAAAATATGCTACCAATAACCTCTTTAACACTACAAATATGGGATAAATACACTTGTACCCTAAACCCCAATTTAAAAATCCTGCCAATGATGAGGATCCGCTCCTTTGAATTACTTATCCCACACTTGAACATTAACAGATGGGACAACCTAGGTCTAACACATGTACATCAACTGCTGGCCAATGAAGAACCCCTCGCCTTTCACGCCTTACAAACACTATATGGCCTGCCTCCCACAGCTGAGTTCGCACACCGGCAAATATGCTCGTGGATAGGAAAAAATAGAGACCCAAACATGCCACAGACTATACAAAGGAATATGTTAGCTCTGGGAAGACTATGTGGGTCGACTAAACGGCCGTTGGGCACGATCTCTACACTGTATGATAGCTTACAACCCACTAGAGATATCAGGCAGATGAATTTCATTAGACAATGGGAAAAAGATATTGGGAAACAGCTACCAGAAGACGAGTGGGAGAGAAGCTTTGTAGCTAATAACCAGCTTACACTCTGCACATCTCACATAGAGATGGCTAGGAAAATGCTTTATAGATGGCACATGGTGCCAACCAAACTGAAACATATAGACCCAAAACAAACAGGAGCATGCTGGAGATGCGGACAGGCTAAAGGTGATACTATGCACATATGGTGGACATGCCCCGTTATCACCAAACTATGGGAAGATGCCAAGGCCCTCATACAGAAAACGGGGAATATAGTTATCCCTCTAGAACCAGAAATCTTTCTCCTACAACACATTCCACCGAATATCTCTAAAGCCCACAAATACCTCGTCTTCCATATTGCCATAGCAACGCTCACATCTATAGCCAAAGCCTGGCTACAAAAATTTCCACCTACAATAGAAATGAGTATAGCACAAGTAGACAAGATCAAACTATACGAGTGTGCCACAAGAGCCCACAGAGCTCCCAAAACATTTTGGGTAGAGGCTTGGAAAATGTGGGATGAGTACAACCGCCTCCAGAGGCAGGACGTAGAACCCAGGGCAAATACAGTGAGCTGAGGAGAACAAAAATAGAAGAAAACACTATGGCAACTAAAAATCCCATAAAAAACATGAGACGCCATAGCGGTAAAATCTATGAGACTTGAAAAAGATCGCAAGAAGAATCAGTACCTAGCTAACTCTGGAACACCACATCCCACCCCCCCACCCACTGCCCTCCCGTTGAAAGTTGAAAGTTGATCAGTTAATGGTCTACAATGCACACCTTATACCAGGAATACACAAATGTGAACTAGTAACAGATATCATATAGAATAATAACTTGAGCCACAGATCAGCACGGATGCTAACGTAGAGAGTCAATGACCGAGAGACAAATAGATAGATCTGTAATATATGTCTGCTACAAATGGTGTGGCGGAAGGTACTGTATACAGCGCACATCATGCACTAAATCCACCCCACCCTATATTTTGGTACAGTCAACTCTGGCTCAAAGGCTCTCCTCATTCTCATTATCGCTATTCTTATTATTATTAATATCATTATTAGCATTATTGATTTGTGTATTATTTCTTATTCTCTGTATCTTTACTTATTACGTGTACAATTGCTTGTATCACTACTTGTAATATTACGTGTATTGTCACTTGCACTGTTTCCTGCAATTGCACCTACAATGCCTGTAGACCTATGACATACAATACTGTAAAATGTTGAAAACTTTTAATAAAAAGAAAGTTAAAAAAAAAAAAAAAAAAACCATACAGTTATAAAAACATTAGCAGGTGTAAAAGGCTTTGTCTATGACATCACTTGCTGCTGCAGCCTTGCACATGTCAGAGTATTTTTTGCGGTTGCCATCTTCAAACTGTCATATTTTTAAAACTATAAATCCTACAGTGAAGAGCTTTATATTGTGAGAATCACAAGACCCAGACCTACATTTTGATGTATAGTATGTCTCTGAGATATTAACAATGAAGGCACAGTCGCAGTTTAGAAATTGCCCTTCAAATGTGAGCTTTGCAGAGTGGAGTTTCAATGAATGTCAATGGAAGGCGTGAGTTGCAAACAAATGGTCATATTGTGAAAACTATCAGGACTATGGCTTAGCCGTGGACATTTTTAGTGGCAGCAGGTATAGCTGAACGTTTTGATATAAGATTTGTGTAGGTGGGCCTGAAAATGAGGGAGTGGTGGCAGTTTAGAAATCATGTCCTGATTTTTCAGCTTTTGCCAGCTCCCACTCTAGCTTTGCCATTCATTCCTATGGGACAAATTTCGCCATAAGAACGACGATATTCCGAGAACCATTCGGCGAAACGTTCCACAAAGTAATAGCAATCCGATCGGGAACAATCTGCACGTTTTGGTATATTTTTGTCTATGTAGTGTAAAAACTGTGGGAGGAGTTAGGGTGGCAAATTTGGCTATAATAATAATAATAATATATATGTGAGATAACAGTAAGTGGTCTTGCTATGCAAGAACACTTAATAATAACTAGAAAAGCTACAATTTCTGGGGAAATTGTGTGAAGTGTTCTTGCATCCACCAGTAGTCTACAACTGGAGTGGGCGGAGTAACTGTTATCATTTATATAGCACATTTAATTGCAATGTTGTTGCACAGTTACTTTAAACCATACATTGATAAAAACATTAGCAGATGTGCAAAAGGCCCTGTCTATGACATCACTTGCTGCTGCAGCCTTGCACAGGTCAGAGAATTTTGGCAGTTGCCATATTCAAATGGTCATATTTTAAAAACTATAAATCCTACAGCGAAGAGCTTTATATTGTGAGAATCACAAGACCCAGACCTACATTTTGATGCATAGTATGTCTCTGAGATATTAACAATGAAGGCACAGTCGCAGTTGAGAAATTGCCCTTCAAATGTGAGCTTTGCAGAGTGGAGTTTCAATGCATGTCAATGGATTGCGTGAGTTGCAAACAAATGGTCATATTGCGAAAACTATAAGGACTATGGCTTATCTGTCGACATTTTTAGTGGCAGCAGGGATAGCTGAACGTTTTGATATAAGATTTGTGTAGGTGGGCCTGAAAATTAGGGAGTGGTAGCAGTTTAGAAATCATGTCCTGATTTTTCAGCTTTTGCCAGCTCCCACTCTAGCTTTGCCATTCATTCCTATGGGACAAATTTCGCAACAAGAACGACGATATTCCGTGAACCATTCGGCGAAACGTTCCACAAAGTAATAGCAATCCGATCGGGAACAATCTGCACGTTTTGGTATATTTTTGTCTATGTAGTGTAAAAACTGTGGGAGGAGTTAGGGTGGCAAATTTGCCAATAATAATAATAATAATATATATGTGAGATAACATTAAGTGGTCTTGCTATGCAAGAACACTTAATAATATATATGTGAGATAACATTAAGTGGTCTTGCTATGCAAGAACACTTAATAATAATATATATGTGAGATAACATTAAGTGGTCTTGCTATGCAAGAACACTTAATAATAATATATATGTGAGATAACATTAAGTGGTCTTGCTATGCAAGAACACTTAATAATATATGTGAGATAACAGTAAGTGGTCTTGCTATGCAAGAACACTTAATAATAATATATATGTGAGATAACATTAAGTGGTCTTGCTTTGCAAGAACACTTAATTAGTCCAGTCAGGTGAGGATGAGTGAAAGAAGGTTCAGACCTAGTGGTTAGGGAGGCCACTAGTGGCAAAATATAGTTACTGCAGGTACAAAATGAAATCAAATGACTAAAGTTCCAAAATTAGATTTTGGATCCTGAAAGTATGCATGTAATCCTAGATTTGTTAATTACAAAGTGTAATTTACCTGCATTATCAATGCTCCTTCCAAACAAAGGGGCTGATTCTCTAAACATCTATTTTACTTACAATTCTGAAACTGTTCTGTTTTGTTTTATTTGTCTCTCTAAAAGCATATACTTTTAAAGGAACACTATAGTCACCTAAATCAGGGGCGTACCTAGAGCATTTGGCACCCGGGGCGGATCCTCCTTATGGCACCCCCCCCCCCCCCCCCACTTAAAATGTAAAAAAACACCCAATTTTTTTTTTTTACAATGAATGTAGCACTGAGCAGTGTTTGTGCATCTAAATGTAAATGTAAATGTAAGCATGGGTTTTTGTATGGAAAATGTGTGAGTGAATGTAGGGGTGTGTAGTGTTGGCGTTTGAATGCAGGCATGCATTTGTGTGTAATGTTGGCAGTATAGGGCAGTGGTGTGGTTATATCAAAAACATGGTGATATTTTAAAGGTGTGTTTGTAGTGTTGTTTGAATGCAGTGGTGTGCTTTTGTGTAGTGTTGGCAAAATGCTAAGATGTATGCACATATACACATACACAAATATATACACACAATCAGACAACACATTTGCATATAATTCATACTAGCCACCCAGATTTCCTGTTCTGCGCTGGCTGACACCTCTAAACTTCGATCTTTGTTTAGCAGATAACTCCTCTATTTGATATCCCTATGTGAGATTGCCATATTTAGATCTAAAGAGCACCCTAATTTAGCATATTTAAATATGGAAATCTCACATAAGAGCATACATTTAGGAAAATATCTACTAAACTGCTAAAAGATCAAAATGTAAAAGCTTTTTACTTAATTTTAATCTTTCAGTTGTTTAGTAGATAACTCCCGTATTTGTTATCCTTATGTGGGATTGACATATTTAAGGACACCAAATAAGGGAGCTATCTACTAAACACATACACATTTATATACACACAGACTTGTACATCTGTGGTTGTGTGTGTGTATATAAATACACACACAATCCCAGACATACACCTAATCACAGACACACAATCACAATAAACACACACTTAACGACAGAGATACACACAATCACAGACACACACAAAAATCACATTCTTACACACATTTAGTAATTAAGATGTCCACCCAGCTTCCCTACCTTGCTCTTGGATCTTCCCCATGGTGATTAACGGTTGCTGCTGGGCGCTCTTCCTGCACATCTCACTTGTGCTCCCAGTAGTGATGACGATGCCATCTTATCCCAGCTGCCGGTTCACTGCAGGGCGCGCACTAACCTCACTGCCTCCCAGAATATATCTGTCCTTGTCCCTTGTGTAAAAAAATGTGTTTGTGACAGCGTATGTATGTGCATTGTGTGTGACTGCATATGTAATTTGTGAATGTGAGCCTGTGTGTAATGTGTCTATGTGACAGTAGGGGAACAGTTGTATGTGCCTGGGTGGGTCGGAGTAGATTGGGGTCTGGGACTTCGTGTGTGATATTGCATGGGGGAATAGGGCAGGGAGGGTGAGGGTATAATGGCACGGAGGGTGGGGTTATAATGGCAGGGGGATTATAGGGCAGGGGGGTATAGTAGTACCTTACCATTTAGGAGGGTGCAGGATCAGCAGGGTCTGTTTCACCATTTGGTGGCTGCTCTGGGGTTATAATGGCAGTGAGGTGGGGTATAGGGCAGGAGGGGTTGGAGTATAATGGCAGGGGGGTTATAATGGCAGTGAGGTGGGAGTATAGGGCAGGCGGTGTGGGGGTAAAGGGGTGGGAGTATAATGGCGGGGGGTATAGGGAGGGGGGTGTTATAATGGCAGGGAGGTGGGGGTATAGGGCAGGGGGATTATTATGGCAGGGGGGATTATAATGGCAGGGAGGGTGGGGGTATAATGGCCGTGTGGGGTATAGGGCAGGGAGGGTGGTGGTATAATGGCAGGGGGTATAGGGTAGGGGGTGATATAATGGCAGGGGGGTATAGGGCAGGGAGGGTGGTGGTATAATGGCAGGGGGGTATAGGGCAGGGAGGGTGGTGGTATAATGGCAGGGGGTACAGGGCAGGGAGGGTCGTGGTATAATGGCAGGGGGGTACAGGGCAGGGAGGGTGGCGGTATAATGGCAGGGGGTATAGGGCAGGGGGGGTGGTGATATAATGGCAGGGGGGTATAGGGCAGGTGGGGTGATATAATGGCAGGGGGTATAGGGCAGTGGGGGTGATATAATGGCAGGGGGTACAGGGCAGGGAGGGGGGTTATAATGGCAGGGGGTGGTGATATAATGGCAGGGGGGTACAGGGCAGGGAGGGGGTTATAATGGCAGGGGGTGGTGATATAATGGCAGGGGGTACAGGGCAGGGAGGGGGGTTATAATGGCAGGGGGGTGATTTAATGGCAGGGGGTATAGGGCAGGGGGGGTGGTGATATAATGGCAGGGGGTGATTTAATGGCAGGGGGGTATAGGGCGGGGTGGTGGTGATATAATGGCAGGGGGGGTGATTTAATGGCAGGGGGGGTATAGGGCGGGGTGGTGGTGATATAATGGCAGGGGGGGTGATTTAATGGCAGGGGGGTATAGGGCAGGGGGGGGTGATATAATGGCATGGGGGTGATATAATGGCAGGGGGGTGATATAATTGCAGGGGGGTGATATAATGGCAGGGGGGGTATAGGGCAGGGGTGGGGGTGATTTAATGGCAGGGGGGTTATAATGGCAATGGGGTATAGGGCAGGGGGGTATAATAGTTACTTACCATTTAGAAGGGTGCATGGGCAGCAGCTCCTTCCCAGGCAGGCAGCAGGTGCAGGGGATCTGTACAGAGTGACCGCGGGGGAGCAACCTGGCTCTGCGCCCCCTGCTGGTACACTCCGAAATAGCCTCCCTGCAGCTCAGTGTGTGAGTCAGAACACAGGCTGGGAATCCCCTCCTTGTGCTCTGACTCACAAACTGAGCGCCGGTCTGCCGGAGCTGCGGGAGAGCAGGAGGTACAGAACCTGGCACCCCCCTGCTGAGTGGCACCCGGGGCGGACCGCCCCCCCCGCCCCCCCCTTAGTACGCCACTGACCTAAATTACTTTAGCTAAATAAAGCAGATTTAGTGTATAGATCATTCCCCTGCAATTTCACTGCTCAATTCACTGTCATTTAGGAGTTAAATCACTTTGTTTCTGTTTATGCAGCCCTAGCCACACCTCCCCTGGCTATGATTGACAGAGCCTGCATGAAAAAAACACTGGTTTCACTTTCAAACAGATGTAATTTACCTTAAATAATTGTATCTCAATCTCTAAATTGAACTTGAATCACATACAGGAGGCTCTTGCAGGGTCTAGCAAGCTATTAACATAGCAGGGGATAAGAAAATCTTAATTAAACAGAACTTGCAATAAGGAAAGCCTAAATAGCTCTCTCTTTACAGGAAGTGTTTATGGAAGGCTGTGCAAGTCACATGCAGGGAGGTGTGACAAGGGTTCATAAACAAAGGGATTTAACTCCTAAATGGCAGAGGATTGAGCAGTGAGGCTGCAGGGGCATGTTCTATACACCAAAACTGCTTCATTAAGCTAAAGTTGTTCAGGTGACTATAGTGTTCCTTTAACTATAGGTTTTCTCTCTATCTAAATATATCTTGTTAAATACCTGTCTGGGACATATTGCCTAAATCTCTTTTTTCAGTTCTCCCACTTTCTCTTGCCTTCCTCTTTATAAGTTCCTTCTTCCTCTTTGGCTTGCTGGGCATACTAAATTGTGTGTAACACTATCAAAAGTTACCAATAAAGAACCAAACTTTAACCCTGGCAATCGTCTCTTACCTACCCTGCTTGATACCATGACATCTAGTTTAGTTACGTTTTAGGGGTTTCCCCCGTTAAAAGTGTATCCTAGATCTTATCATCTGGCTCACAATTTCTCCCTTTCTCTTTAATTTTAAGTTAAATCATATATTTATAAAATAAAGGTATTTAATACAAACTTTTTATCTTGGTTTTCCTTTCCTTATGCCCCCTGTATTGTATTGATTATACTCCTCTCCTTGACACTTTATGTTTATTATCTTTTATCTAAATTTATATTTATCATCCTTTCTTCTTGGTACCATACATTATCTGGGTGTAGCAATTTTGTTTTTTTTATCACTTTTTACCAACTGAAACAGAACCTTACTTTAAGCACTGCCCATTGTCATGTTTTGGCAACTTGACTGCTATAAATAAGCCTCTACTTTTCCATATAGTTTATGAAAACTATAGCACTGAGGAAAAAATAAATAAAAACAGATGCAGACAGAAGGAGCTATATAGAAGCAGATTAGGTACAGTTTATTTTTGTTGACAGTCACTTTAAAACTACCATAGCAATATTTATTATTTGCACCTCCTTTTTTCCCTGATTGCAGGAATGATATGACCCATTGAAAATTCCTATACTGTTTGAAAGCAGGAGCTGAGCTTACATTATCAGCAAACATTTCAGTATTATTTCAGTAACTTTTAACTTCTGCCATAGAATTGTGTTCCTTTCCAGGCTTGTAATCATAACTAGACTATAAATGATGGTGAATAAGGCTTTATTGACTAGATTTCATTCTGCAAAATAGATGAAAATAAAAACGTTTATACTCGATTTGGGCATGAAGTGGCTAAGGAGTTAAAATGTATTTATTTTATTTATTATTCTTAAGTATCTTTATTTGTATATAATCTCAGAGGAAATGTTTGCAGTTCCATAAATATTATGTCTGATATAAACACTACATGTTTTTTCTCTACCTAAGTGCAATGTTTCTCACTTTTTTGTTTTTACAGAAATACAAGCATTATCTTCACGGCAACATGGTTATAGACCGACGTTATAGATTTTATATTTTATTGATTTTCTTACCTGGACTGTTTTTTATCTTTGGAATGAAGACTAACTTTATTAACAAATGGTCAGTGACGCAAGAACACGAGAAAAGCAATCCATACCCTGAGCAAACCACAATTGAAAAGTCAACCACTAGGCATCCATTGGCACCTCCATACCCGTACCCTTACAGGTTTCTCATCAATTCGCAAGACAAATGCTTAAACCGGAAGCCATTCCTTGTGATCTTAGTGATTAGTAATTGCCACGATATTGCAGCTCGCAATGCCATTCGTCAAACATGGGGCAATGAAAGTAACTATATTAATGTTGACATGGTCAACGTTTTTCTGGTCGGGATGTCTCCTACTGCATCTGGTAGAGTACAGACAATGCTAGAAGAGGAGAGTGAGACTTTTGGTGACATTATTCAGCAGGACTTTCTTGACAAATATTACAATTTAACAATAAAATCCCTAATGGGCTTTCAGTGGGTGACACAATTCTGTCCAAGTGCCAGGTATGTGCTTAAAACAGACAGTGACACATTTATAAATGTAGAATATCTTGTCCATCAAATCCTATTTCCAGAGCAGCCAGTTCGTACTAACTATTTTTCAGGGAATATAGTTGCTAATACAGGACCTTTAAGAGCTAAAGCATATAAATGGTACGTACCTGTGGAAGTCTATCCCAATGACACATACCCTCCTTACTGTTCAGGACCCACGTATGTCTTCTCAGTAGACATGGCAAAGAAGATCTATGACATTGCGCAAATTATAAAGGTAATTCCCATGGAAGATTCTTTTATGGGGATTTGCTTATATCACATGAACATTCCACCAACTGAACCTCCAAAAAATGTATTTGTCGGGGGCAGAATTGAATACGATCACTGCAAATTTAAGAAACTTATTACAGTTCACCACTATCAGAAAGAAGAACTTATTAACGTGTGGCAAGATTTTTGGGGAAATAAGATATATAAGTGTTAAGGCTTCCGAGTAAAGAAAAACCCATAACCTATGTCAACACCTCAATAATGATTGTAACCGCAGTGTTCTAAATTGTTGGCTGGGTGGTCGTCATTCATATGTATGAACACGTAGTGGCGGCCATCTTGTGCCGCAAACGCAGGCAGCTGTGTTGGTTTATTGAGTACATGGAACTAAAATCGGACACTCGACCTCCTGAACACCGCTGAACTTCCACTCCTCCCTGCGTTAGTTTATACTCATCTGAAAAGAACACTGTTCGGTGGGAGCATCCCCACGAATGAGGGGCACGTAATCAGCATACGGGCTAAGACCTACGTTTGGTACTTTGTGTGTTCTCATACCCCCGAAAGAGACCAACAGCTAACCACGATTCCATGGAACCATTTTGGGCAAGAGCCTAGTGTGCTATCGGTCAGAACTTTACACCTGGGGCGTTTCGGCTGCGTTCGTGAGATATGAGCGCTTTTTGGATATGTTGGGCGCTCAGATCCACGCTATCCGGGAATATAAGACTTGAGGGGGTGTGGTGTATCACCAAATTAATATAAATATTACACAAGGTTCGTCTACATTAAAAGGTATTTATTTAAAAGGCAACAACACAATACTATAAATGTATCACAAACACACAGCCCAGACCCATGGAGCAACAACCCTTTTAAATCTATCTATCTATATAGTAATCCCTTTCCCCACACGTTTGATCTCACCCACGGTTAGGCCTTCACATCTAGTAATGGCTCACTGCTGCAAGTCCAACATCACATCCACCAAGGAAGAAAAGGAAGCAATAGAGTATAACATGGTTCACCAAGATAGCACATGGCGTCTGCACATCTGCTCAGTAGCACAGCCAAGAAGGAACAGAGAGGAATGAGGATAGAGGGGAGTGGCTATCTCTCTCCTGACTTGTAAAGGTATTGAATTACCTACTTAACATATCAAAGGGTAAAGCTTATCCCCCTGTAAGAAAGATCTACATGAACTTGATCACATGACCCCTGGTCACCATGTTAGTTTGATGACAGAATGTCACCACAGGGGGTACCTGATTGTCTTGTGTGTATTTTGGGGTGTATAATAATTGTACGTGTTCTGTACCTGAGAGATAATTTAACTTGGATGTTTATTTCTAAATAGTTATCTCTCAGGCACAGAGGATCACGAGAGGGATTACCCTGTAATGTTGAGTCAGAAACCTCTTCAGGGGCTGTTGCATAAAAAGCTGTGTGTGGCCTCCAATAAAGGAGTTCACCCCGGGCATTCAGTCTCGACTAATGTTTGTGGGGTAAAGCTATACTTGCTATATTACTACTATACCTGCTTTGGATTATCTCTATAGAGAAAGTCAGCTTGTGATTACTCCTGGGACCAGGGTGCTACAGCAGAGTTCGTTACTAAGGTGGAAAAAGAAATCTCTGGTGGCGAAACCCATGTTCCTACCTGGGTGGCCGACACATTATGTTAAACAGAAGCTGTCAAACTTGCTTAAATGTCATCTGTGTCAAGCCCGAAGGCGAAGAGTATAATAAGCAGTCAGTATGTTACATGTCAGAAGCTGTTTTCCTGCACAACAACATCTTCTGCTGTTGAATGTCTTTTTTTGCCATACCTCTACTGACAGTAACCCAATCTCTCAACAACCTGCGAGGTCTAGGTATAAATTATAACTTGTGGAGAGGCTTGGGAGCTAGCCTATTGGTGTACTGTGGGCCCTATATGAATTCAGAGAGATTTTGCCAACCAGCCCAGAACAGGGCAACCTGAAAACAGTAACCCAACTGCTATGTGGACTTCATTTCATCTGTGGGTTGAAAGCTGCTTTGTTGCTGTAACGTGCGTTGCCTAGATGTTCAACCTAAACAATTTGCATACATTTGCACACCACACAACGGGTTATTATACAATGCAAGCATAATGCCCTAGGGTTTTTTTTCTGTCTATGTCCCCCCTTCTTGTGATAGTGTTATATTTTAGTGTGTTGTGTTGTTACATGCATGTTTCTCTATACTGCTATGTTGTGTGTGTTGTTGTACATTCCCCACCATGGGATTAATGTAGAGTTGTGTAAAACTAGTCCTGGGGTAAAATAAATTTGAATACGTTCTTTTTGCAACAGTGGTCTCAGCTTGCTCATTTTAGGGATTCTGGTGGTAAAGTTATTATTATTATTATTATATTTGTGGACTTGTAACCTCCTGTCACCATCAGAATAAAATTGTTATGGTTACCTCCGGGGGTTAGGCAGCTAACAAACAGTTTTACCCAAAGTGTTTAATCCAGTGCCGGCTAGCTCTGCCACTTTCTTTCCACTTTTGCCGGAGGCTTGAATCAAGAAGCCTTGAACATAAGTGCCGCTGATGGCTGAGAATGTCAATTGGTAGTTTTCCATTTAGGGGGAAAACACTCTGTGGTTAAACCATTTGGTAATGGTTTAACCCCGAAAGGTAAGCTGGTGCGAGGGACCTCCTGACACCATAATAACTCCATTCTGATTATGTTTTTTTTGGTGCTAGGAAACTCCCTTTACCATATTTGTGAATGTCCCTTTGGATACCAAACAATTTAGAGGAATTTGCATTGAGAGGGATGGTTTGAAAAATATAAAGATGTTTAGGCAAAGCCATACACAAGCCATTCCAAGATATCTCAAGAGTTTGCGCAAATGGTTTTAAGCATGTTCTAGTTCTGTTCCAGGTTGTTTTGTTTTTTTCAAAGGTTTTGTCGGTAGATTTCTACAATTTAATTCCGAAATACTGGAGAAAGTTTGTCTTCCAGACATATTTATATGCAGCATTTAAAGAGGACACAATAGACATGGTCAGTTTGACAAGAAGAGTCTGGGGTTAGTGGTGGGTAATTTTATGGTATGATAAAAAAAGAACTAAAAACTCAAATATAAATAAACTATATATAAACTGAGTTTAATTAATTTATTAACTGGGCCTTGCAGGCATAAAAACATCTAAAAAAAACCCCACCTTATATTGATGTTTCATAACTGCCCCTGTATATATATATGTATGTAGGTGGGTATACATGGATGTAGTAAATGGGAGGGGGTGGGGGAGGGACACCGATTCCCCCTGATATGTTTGTGGTGGGAATTAAAGAGGATAAACCCCCCTCCACATTCATCATGCAATCCATAGCACCTTATTGTAGTTTGGATAATCAGCTTATATATTTTTTTAAAGTATGGTGCTGATTCTGTGGCAGCACAGGTGATGGTTTAGGGCCTTTTGCATCACATTGAGAGACCCAGTGCTTTTGTTTTAATTTTGCAAGGCAGCTAGGCTGAGAGGATGTGCCGTGGGTCTGCCTCTCCCCTCTTTTGCAAGACTTTACCGAGTGTGGCATGGGAGGCGTAGTTATGTTCTGCTTCCCCATTCTCACGCAGAGCATTGCAGCCTCTGAAGAGCCCTGGGAGGAGTAAAAAGGGCCAATCAATAGGTCATCGTCTGAGCCTCAAGAATGATCACCAGGAGATTTGCAGAAAAGAAGGCTTTCTCGTATGGAGGAAAGAACAATGAGAGGGAAAAGAGATTGTATGACAGTGTCACAGGGGGACCTTGAAATGGGGAAGGGACAGGTGGAAAAATGACACAACAGGGATTAGATATGGGGAAGAGTCACAGGGATAATGGAGAGATAGGGGTTAGATATGGGGGAGAGACACAGGGATAATGGAGAGATAGGGGTTAGATATAGGGGAGAGACACAGGGATAATGGAGAGATAAGGGTTAGATATGGGGAAGAGACACAGGGATAATGGAGAGATAGGGGTTAGATATACCTTTACAAACACATAACACCCTTACACACAGCACACTAACAGCACCCTCACAAACACACACACACACACACAAACCGCACCCTCACAAATACACGACACTCACACAAACAGCACCCTCACAGGACAAACACACACACACACACACACAAACACCCTCACACACAAACAGCACCCTCACAAACACACACACACAAACACCCTCACCCACACATTACACTAACAGCACCCTCACACACACTAACAGCACTTGCGCGCACACACACACACACACACACAGCAATGTATGTATGTGTGTGTGTGTGTGTATATATATATATATATATATATATATACACACACACACACACACATACATGCGGCGTGTGTTTGTGCTTTAGGGTGCACACCCTAATGCAATAGGCTGCGCACGCCTATGGTTGTTATGCGTTTATTAAGTTACAGGCTATGTAGAATAACGTCGTATAGATTTCTCTACACTGCTTAAAATTTACCACCAGGGGGCAGCGAGTCACTGAGCTTGCCGGATAGAGCATATATGTTGGCTTAGACTTTTTTAAATGGTTTCTATGCAGATCTGCAGTTATAAAACAACTGTATTTAAATCTAAAATAATATTAAAAGGGAGATGCTAACTAAACAATATACAGTGCGCTGCTAAAACTTTAATTCTTCACGGTTAGCAGCCACTTGGTTACTCCTGCAGCTGTGCTGGATCGGCTGGCTTCCAAGTTGTAATCAAGTCCCTTGTGTTTCTTGCTGGTTACTTGACTGCTTAGGAACTTGTTGGCCAGGAGTGTGTTCAGTCTTATGCTTCTACGGCCTCAGCCTTGGGTGCAAAATGAAGCCTGCGTGTTGTGTCTGTTGCTCCTCTTTGAGTAGGCAGAGTGAGAGTCCAAATAAAATCCCCTTAAGTCCACCAGTAACAGTTGGAGTCGCTGCCACGGCGGGCAAACATATGCGCGGATCGATCTGCCCCCTATTCGTCATCATTGAGTAAACTTTGACCCTGTGCCTCACAGTCAGCAGACACATTCCAGCCAATCAGCAGCAGACCCTCCCTTACAGACCCTCCCACCTCCTGTACAGCATCCATTTTGGATTCATTCTGAAGCTGCATTCTTAGATAGAGGAGGGAAAGTGTAGCTGCTGCTCATTTGATAGGGAAATGGATAGCTAGGCTAGTGTATTCAGTGTCCACTACAGTCCTGAAGGACTCATCTGATCTCTGCTGTAAGGACAGCACCCCAAAAAGCCCTTTTTAGGACTAGAACATCAGTCTGCTTTCTTTTCCTGAGTAATCTAATTGCAGGTGCCTGCCTGCCAGCTTCTGTGTCAGGCTCACAGTGGATACTGTGCCCACTTGCCCAGTGCCACCACTCATATCTGGTGTCACAATAGCTTGCATTTAAAAACAAAAACATTTTTTTCACTGTAATAGATTGAATAGCAGTTAGTTGTCTGCAAGCGTCTGTGTGTCAGGCCTACAGCGTGTACTCTGCCAGTGAACAGTGCCACTCATATCTGGTGTCACAATAGCGTGCATTTAAAAACAAAACATTGTTTTTCACTGTTATAGATTGAATAGCAGTTAGTGTCCTTCAAGCGGGTGTGTCAGGCCTGCAGCGTGTACTCTGCCAACCTCTGCCACTGCACAGTGCCACTCATATCTGGTCTCACAGTAGCTTGCACGCATAGTACCACTAATCCAAAAAAAAATTACAGGCAGAGGCAGGCCACCCCGCAGGGGCCGTTGTGGTCATGGTGCTGTGATTCCCTTTTGCCCTAGAATAATGCCCAGTTTTCAGAGGCCACGTACCCTGAACTTGAAAAGTTCTGAGGACATAGTTGACTGGCTAACACAGGGCACCCAATCTTCTACAGCTTCCGCTTGGAACCTTGACGCACCATCCTCCTCCAGCTTAGCTTCGGGCACCTCTCAAGATACCACTCACCCGCCTGCCGCCACCACCAACACTAGCACCACAGCCGCTTCACTTTATCTGTCAGAGGAGTTATTTACACATCCGTTTGAAGAAATGAGTGATGCGCAATCATTATTGCCAGAGGATGTAGATAACAGGGATATGTCTCAGTCAGGCAGCATTACACACATGGTCATACGGTGTGATGATGATGATGATGATGTTGTACCCGCTGCTGCTTCCTTTGCTGAGTTGTCAGATACAAGTGAAGCGGTTGATGATGACGATGCATCCATGGATGTCACGTGGGTGCCCGCTCGGCAAGAAGAAGAACAGGGCGAAAGTTCAGATGGGGAGACAGAGGAGGAGGAGACGAGTTGGAAGCAGGGGGAGGTCGTCGCAAGGAGCTAGTGGTACAGTCAGACAGCATGCATCGGCACCTGGGGTCAGCCCGACAATCAACGGATGCTGTGTCCACCACCAGAATGCTGTCATTGCAGAGCTCAGCAGTGTGTAATTTTTTTTGTGTGTCTGCCTCTGACAACAGCGATGCCATTTGCAACCTATGCCAAAAGAAACTGAGTCATAGGAAGTCCAACACCCACCTAGGTACAACTGCTTTGCGTAGGCACATGATCGCACATCACAAACGCCTATGGGATCAACACATGAGTACAAGCAGCACACAAACTCAAAGCCGCCATCCTCCTCCTGGTTCAGCATCTTCAGCCACATCAACCACTGCTGTCCTCCTTGCCCCCTCTGAACCATCCGCCACTCCGTCTCTCGCCTTGAGCAGTTCCCGCTCATCTGCCCACAGTCAGGTGTCTGTCAAGGACATGTTTGAGTGTAAGAAGCCAATGTCAGAAAGTCGCCATCCTTGCCCGGCGTCTGATAGCTGGCTTGTCTGAACTATTAGCCCGCCAGCTTTTACCATACAAGCTGGTGGAGTCTGAGGCGTTCAAAATATTTGCAGCTATTGGGACACCGCAGTGGAAGGTACCCGGACGAAATTTCTTTTCACAAAAAGGCAATCCCCAACCTGTACTCGATTGTGCAAAAGGAAGTAATGGCATGTCTGGCACACAGTGTTGGGGCAAGGGTCCATCTGACCACTGATACCTGGTCTGCAAAGCATGGTCAAGGCAGGTATATCACCTACACTGCGCATTGGGTAAACCTGCTGACGGCTGCCAAGCATGGAATTCGTGGCTCTGCAGAGGAGTTTGTGACACCGCCACGACTTGCAGGCAGGCCTGCTGCCACCTCCTCTACTCCATCCTCTTCCATAACCTCCTCGGCTGAGTCCTCTTCTGCTGCTGCGTCTTGCTCCACATCAACGGCACCACCCCAGCTCCCCAGGTACTATTCCACATCCCGGATACGGCAGTGTCATGCTGTCTTGGGTTTGACTTGCTTGAAAGCAGAGAGTCACACCGGACAAGCACTCCTGTCCGCCCTGAATGCACAGGTGGAAAAGTGGCTGACTCCGCAGCAACTGGAGATCGGCAAAGTGGTTTGTGACAACGGAACAAATTTGTTGGCGGCATTGAAGTTGGGCAAGTTCACACATGTGCCGTGCATGGCACATGTGTGTAATCTGATCGTACAACACTTTGTGCATAAGTACACAGGCTTACAGGACGTCCTGAAGCAGGCCAGGAAGGTGTGTGGCCATTTCAGGCGTTCCTACACGGCCATGATGCACTTTGCAGATATCCAGCGGCGAAACAACATGCCAGTGAGGTGCTTGATTTGCGACAGCCCGACACGTTGGAATTCAACACTCCTAATGTTCGACCGCCTGCTCCAACAAGACAAAGCTGTTAATGAATATTTGTATGACCGGGGTGCTAGGACAGCCTCTGGGGAGCTGGAAATTTTTTTGCCACGTTACTAGACGTTAATGCGCAATGCCTGTAGTCTCATGCGTCCTTTTGAGGAGGTGACAAACCTAGTCAGTCGCACCGAAGGCACCATCAGCGACATCATACCATTTGTTTTCTTCCTGGAGCGTGCCCTGCGAAGAGTGCTGGATCAGGTCGTAGATGAGCGTGAATAGGAAGAGGAAGAGTTGTGGTCACCATCACCACCAGAAACAGCCTTATCAGCATCGCTTGCCAGACCCGCGGCAACGCTGGAAGAGGATTGTAAGGAAGAGGAGTCAGAGGAGGAATGTGGCTTTGAGGAGGAGGAGGAAGACCAACCACAACAGGCATCCCAGGGTGCTTGTTGTCACCTATCTGGTACCTGTGGTGTTGTACGTGGCTGGGGGAAGAACATACCTTCATTGAGATCACTGAGGAGGAGGAACGGGAAATGAGTAGCTCGGCATCCAACCTTGTGCAAATGGGGTCTTTCATGCTGTCGTGCCTGTTGAGGGACCCTCGTATAAAAAGGCTGAAGGAGAACGACCTGTACTGGGTGTCCACGCTACTAGACCCCCGGTATAAGCAGAAAGTGGCTGAAATGTTACCAAATTACAACTAGTCGGAAAGGATGCAGCATTTGCAAAATAAATTAAAAGGTATGCTTTACACAGCGTATAAGGATGATGTCACAGCACAACGGGAATCTAACAGGGGAAGAGGTGAAAGTAATCCTCCTCCTCCTACGACCACGCCGGCAAGGACAGGACGTTTTACAGACGTGTTGTTGATGGAGGATATGCAGAGCTTTTTTAAGTCCTACGCATCGCCACAGCCCTTCAGGATCCACCCTCAGAGAACGACTCGACCGACAGGAAGCAGACTACCTCGCCTTAACTGCAGATATCGACACTCTGAGGAACGATGAACCCCTTCACTACTGGGTGTGCAGGCTTGACCTGTGGCCTGAGCTATCCCAATTTGCGATAGAACTTCTGGCCTGCCCCGCTTTAAGTGTCCTGTCAGAAAGGACCTTCAGTGCAGCAGGAGGTATTGTCACTGAGAAGAGAAGTCGCCTAGGTCAAAAAAGTCTAGATTACCTCACCTTTATTAAGATGAATGAGGGATAGATCCCGAAGGGACTGACAGTGGGCGATACATTCAACTAAAAAAGGCCTGATGAGATGAGCTTCCTTGGGCTAAAAATGGTCCACACGCTGCTGTATTTTAGCTCTGAATGCCGGTTGACTTACGTGACTTATCCGCCACCAACTAGGGTTCAAGCCGCAATGTTTTATGGCACTTTCTGCCAGGGAAACAAACATCAATTTTTCTGGCCGCTGCTACAGCAGTGGCTGCAACAATACCTAATTTTTCAGGCATGTGTACATGCCTAATTTTTCGGGCCTCTGGTGCTGCACTGTGGCTTCAAAAACTAAACCAAAAAAAATGCACATAACAGGGATTAAACTGATAGGAATAGTACTACTTAACAGACCACTCCTATCTGGTAGCACATTAGATTGCACGCGCAGTGCCCCAAATTTGAAGTAGGAGGACCGACCAAGCATCTTTTTCCATCTCCCGGTTCATAAAATCGATGCCATATACACGTCCCCTGATAGGGCGCCAGCTCATTATTCTCTTGGGCGCCAGCTCGTTATTCTCTTTTTCACTTCACTAGGGACACTTTACTGCACTATGGGCACTTAGACCCACTCTTTGTCTTGCACAGTGTTATTCCTAGCCAGCATCTGTATTGGGAAATCAGGCAGTCATCTAAACGTTTAGATTGAGCTTTAGCTTAGAACACCCTTGAAGGTGTTTAAGGAGATTAGGGCTAGTTTAGAGGATTCTTCTTAGACCTCTCTGAGTCTTTATAGCCCTTCTACCTATCCAGCATTTCTGGAAACTAGCTAAGAGAAAGGGTGGCTGTGTGTCTGTGATACATTTAACTTTATATCACCTTATTGCCACTTTTTATGACAGCATCACTCCGGTTTCCATACTCTCTGCCTATACCCATCTATTTAGAGGGAATTTCCTTGCCCCTGGCAATATTATATAATAGGTAATAGTATTACCATTATTACACAATTAGCCACTATAGGGGAATGAGTATAGTATCCCTTTGTTATTTATAAATGATACAATAAAGACTTTTGTCCATTACTCAATTTACTTTAACAAAGGGTACTAACCACGGTATTAGGAAGCATTACTCTGCTTTCCCTTTCTCCCTCTATTATACACCTATGCTCACTAGGATTTGTAGGTATCACTTTATTATAGTTGTCTAACCTTTTCCTATGCCAGTTTTAGATCTCCTCCTTAGATTTTTTCTTTTTTCAGTTTATTAGCAAACCTGGGTACAAGCCCGCGGTGGGGCTGGCACCACCACCTGACCACATTTCCTTGTTTCTTCCACTCATACCGCTTTTTCCATCTTTGAAGGGGTTTGGCGAAACAAGGAAATAGTCCTCTACTCGTAACAGGGATTAAACTGATAAGAATAGTACTAGTTAACACACCTTATAATAACGCAGACAGAGGCAACGCAAAGAGAGGAGTCTGAAGAAGAGGAGTCAGAGGAGGAAGGTGGCTTTGAGGAGGTGGAAGACCAAACACAGCAGGCGTCCCAGGGGGCTTGTTGTCACCTTTTGGGGACCCTTGGTGTTGTACGTGGCTGGGTGGAGGAAGAGACCTTCAATGACATCAGTGAGGACAAGGAACGCGACCTGGCTAGCTTGGTATCCAGCCTTGTGCAAATGGACTGTTTGCGGTTGTTTGCGGTGCGTTAAACGGGGAGTTTGGTCTGTCACTGTGAAGCGGGCATAACCCTTACACTACCTGATCGATACAACATCATACAGTAGGTCCCCCCCTCATTATTTTTATGGCCCCCACCCACCGCTCACGGGTGGGGGCGGGCGGGAGGACAGTAGGTCCCCCCCATTGTGATTTATGGCCCCCACCCACCGTGCAGGGGTGGGGGCCGGGGGGGGAGGGGGAGGACAGTAGGTCCTTATTTACTGAATATTCCCCTGTATAACAATGTTTGGCATTTAGTGAATATTCCCTATTCTGCTCTGTGTCAGTGTGTATCAGGGTCTCTGAGGACAGGTGTCAATCCATATCTGCCAAGTGACCCTATGTAGGAGGAACAGTTGCTATTCTGCTCTGTGTCAGTGTGTATCAGGGTCCCTGAGGACAGGTGTCAATCCATATCTGCCAAGTGACCCTATGTAGGGGGAACAGTCCCTATTCTGCTCTGTGTCAGTGTGTATCAGGGTCTCTGAGGACAGGTGTCAATCCATATGTCAAGGTGTCAATATGTCATATGTCAGGTGTCAATCCATATCCATTGTGATTTAGGAATGTTAGGTGATTTATGCCCTTTAAGGATTAAAACCAGACTCTGCATCAACTGTGTAATTTTCCATGGAAGTTTTGCCATGGATCCCTCTCCGGCATGCCACAGTCCAGGTGTTAGTCCCCTTGAAACAACTTTTCCATCACTATTGTGGCCAGAAAGAGTCCCTGTGGGTTTTAAAATTTTCCTGGCCATTGAAGTCTATGGCGGTTCGCCCGGTTCGCGAACATTTGCGGAAGTTCGCGTTCGCCGTTCGCGAACCGAAAATTTTATGTTTGCGACATCACTATTCATCTAGTTGCTGTTGAAACATCTGTACGGACTCTGATAAAACCACTTCTGCATGCAGAGAATTCCATATCCTTATTGTTCTTACAGTAAAAAAAACTTTACCTTTGCCTTAGACTAAATCTCCTTTCTTCCAATCTAGACGCAGGACCGTGTGTCCTATGTAAAGTCCTGTTCGTGAATAGATTTCCACATAATGGTTTGTATTGGCAACAAATATATTTGTGTAATGTTATCATATCCCCTTAAATCACTGAAGTGATTTGAAGTGGTTATGGTGCCTTAAGCCTCCATGTGCAGTGTTTCTTTATGAAATGTTGCACATACAGAATTTAACCCCTCTGTTGTCAGAGGTGTAACACTTTTGCCAGCGTCATTTGCTAACTCGGACCTCTGCTAAAGTGAATTCTGTGCAAATTTGGCATCTACAAACATTTAAAAACAAATGATCATTCATTAACATACCTCTGTGGTATACATACACATACAATATACAGGAATGTATTCATTAAAGGGAAACTAGAGTGCGAGGAATACAAAGCTGCCCAGTTCCTCCTTTGTGCCCCACCCCCAGCAGAGTAAGGGTTAAAATACCTTTATTGTACTTACCCAATCCCAGTGCCCGATCTTCCTCAGTGCTAGAACGGTGCTCCGCCTCTTCCGTTGTCAACCAATGGGGGGGGTCGCTAATGCGCATGCATTGCGAATGCCGAGTGTGCATTATGTCCTCCCCATAGGAAAGCATTGCTGCAATGAGGATATCCACCAAAAGTCGCCTAACAAGCAGGAAGTGCCTCTAGTGGCTGCCACTATCTATTGACAGCCACTAGAGGCAGATTTAACTCAGCAATGTTTCTCAGAAACTGCAATAATTACAACTGCAGGGTTAAGGGGACAAGGACATTGCACCCAGACCACTTCAATGAACTTAAGTTGTCTGGGTGTCTGTAATGTCCATTTAAATCAACAATTGAATTGAATTGAAATATTGACAAGGGAATTTAACATTTTAGGCAAAAATATTAGAGATGAAGGATTTGTCCGTTTCACTACTTTGGCTCATATTTTAACATATGACAATATTGACAAATACAGTATTAATAAGAAGCCTATCCGTATCGCGCTGCTTTAAAGGAATACTCAATAGTACACTTTACATATCTGTTCTAATAAATAACCACTAGATGTCACTTTTGAACTAAAAATATAAACAGGGATGTGAATCTTGGTTAGAGAAACTGACTGTAAGGAAGTGATTTTATAATATCCCCTCTTTTTTTTTTATTTAAAATCTATGGAGGAAGATGATTTTTCTTTCCTTATTGAAATTCTTAATTGCCCCGTCACTATTATTTGGAGGAGAGAGGTATGTAGGGTCTTTAATTGGGGTGCAAGGGGGGAGGGGGGGTAGATGCTTGGGAACCCCTTGCCATTGGGGGGGGGGGGGGGCAGACAGATCATAGTGATTTTTTGGGTGTGTGGACAACAGCATGTTTTATTTAGAGCCCACACTCTCCACCATTATCTAATTATTTTAAAGTGGCACTGTTACCGTCTGGGGAGTTTGCCAAATCCTCACCCGGCGGGTCTTCTTAAGCTTCTGGTGCTTCAGCAACATTGAGGTCAATGGAGTATCCTGTGAGATCCTCCATAGATAAAGCCAATTCCATGCAGCCATCATTGGTGACAGCTGGTGAGCTTGACACTTCTAGACAGTGGTAGCCCTGCCCAGTGTTTAGAAATGTCAGGAGTAGAAAATATACATATAGTCACAAATAGTCCCTACTTTGTCTCATTACATTTCTTGATTGGGTTGGAATTTTAGTGAAAGTCAATATGAATATTTTAGAAAGATTCTATCTTCATGAAATACAAATTCTTTGAAGGAAGGGGGTGGGGGTGACCATGCCGCTTTGAAGTTCTCAACACGATACCCACAGTTAGGGACACATGGGGGGAACCATGTCCTTCCCACATTATGTACATAGAGCCCCATCATGGGAACATGGAAGTGGCACTATGTCCTTTGCTTTATGATCAGCTTATATGATTAGCCTGGGAGTGAGAGATGTAGGATCTCCTCTCCAGCACTTCATATTCTCTTTACCCCGGTCTGGCAGAGGCTATTCCAATGGATTCGAAGTCATGGTATGGTAGAGACATATAGGGGGAGGGGGAGAAAAAGTGGCCAACTGGCACTGGTCATATATGTGTCTGAATAATCCTTACTGCAGAGTGTCCTCTATGTCTTCCCAGTGCATTATGGGCTGCTAGATACTTTTGGGTGATGATCAGTAAATATATTCAAAGAATGGAGCTATTGTCTTGTGACCATCAGCATGTTTCTAAATTGGATGTATGTTCTTGAATGATATGGTTCCAAGTTGTTTTTTCATTTTGATGGTAATTTTTAAATTGTTGTCAGAATAAACTGAACAATGATGGACTGGAAGTGATGCAGTGCACCCTCTGTCTCTTAAAAGATGTGCCCCGTGCACGAGCAGTGTCCTCTTTACTATCAAAAGGCACACTACGCACAGATCTCACTCGATTGGAGTAATATCAGGGTTGCAATTCCAATGGGGTGTATAGAACCACAGAGGCTGAGAGTTACTTAAATCTTGCAAATGCCTTAGATGTTTGACTGTCGTATTAGAAAGTGTTGCTGCAATTAAACAAAAGCCACAAAGCCAGATGGAATTTACCGCAGGCACTTATCGAGCCTAGTTTAGAATTAGTCACACAACTATTTGAATAAGAATTGTTTCCGTTCCAGAAATAGAAAAAGTTTGTAAGCAGATGTAATGTCACTATTTAAAAATAATTAATTTATCAGCTTAGAAATTGCATACCTGTGAGCGTAACATCTGCGGGTGAGAATTTATTTGTATTGAAGGAGTAACGTTAATACCCAAGATTGTGTAATACTATATTTATCTCTCCCACGTTTAACTGACATATGTTTATGAAGTTTGACATGTTGAAATTAAATTAAAGAATTCTACAATGCTCTAGTTTATCTCTGTCCTGGAGCTGCAAGTATGTCAATGCTCACTGTCAATCCTTGTTACAACAAACAGCCTTAGCACGTGTCAGTCTGCATTGATAGAACAGAGAAGAAACAGAATTAAAAGTGCCCCGTGCTATGCCAGGATTGAACTGCATTGCAATATCAACTGGTTTAATTTTTTAATATACATATTTGGAAGGAATACGGAGCATCTTAAAAACGTGTTAACACAGGTTACGGGTGTTCTCATTTAAGGGATAACATGTTTTGTTTTCAATGACCGATCATGTCAATCAAACTTAATTGCAATGCATGGAGAAGTGAGTAGAAGTGTAGATTAGGTTTTGGTTGCTGCAGTGATAAACTTGATTGTTTCTGAAACATTCCATTTGGCTCCACACAACAGTTACGGCATTAACTAAAAAAACTGGTTTAAAGATAGAGTGCAGGAAATAGTTGTTAATGGAAAATTTTCAAGATGGACAAGTTCTGTCCTGGATATCTATGTATTTATTTGTTTATAAAATATTTTACCAAGAAGGATAAATTAAGATTTTTCTTGTTTCAAGTATGTCCTGGGTTCACAAAATATTGCATTGATACAATAGGGTAGAATAAAATACAAAACCAATATTAATACACAATATATACAAAATATAACATAGAACAGGTAAAAAAAATAAAATAATCAACCAGGACAGCTGCATTCTGTTTTGAGATATATAGAGATGGATCTTTTAAAGGATTTTAGGCTTGGGGAAGATTTGAAAGTGTGCAGGAGGTCATTCGATAATAGCGGTGCTCTGTAGGAAAAGGAGGATTGAGACACTTTCTTTTTGTATTGAGGTAGACTAAATAAAGTGCTGGTACTGGATCAGAGGTTATAGGAGGTGGGAACAACCTGGGAGAGCATTCTGCTCAGGTAGGGTGGGAGCTTCTCAGCAAAGCTCTTAAACACAACGCTGGAAAGATGAAGGGTGCTTCTGGATCACAGCGCCAGCCAGTTTATTTCTTTTAGCATGTCACAATGGTGGGTCATGTAATTACATTGTAGCACAAAGCAGCACCTAGTTTTGGATAAAGTTTTGATGCAAGTGGACTGCGGTCAGTGTACTTTTAGATTTTGCTTTGATGCATAGATGGGAATTTTGTAATTTGTGTAATTTAGATACTGTTCCAAAGAGCATTGTGACAGTTTTGTCAGTGTTTAGGAAGAGTTTGTTTTTTGTGATCCACTTTTCTACCTCTGTGAACTGGTCTTGGAGCAGAGCCTCAAGCTGCGGTAGATCGGATTTGCTTGCATAGATTACGGTGTTGTCTGCATACATGTGTACGTTTGAGGATTTGCAGACATTAGGCAGATCATTTATAAATAATGTGAATAGTTAGGGGCTGAGAATGGAACCTTGGGGAACACCACACGTGACTGGGAGAGGGAGGAAGTCTATGTCAGAAACAGACACATATTGTGAACGATCCGATACATATGATCGAAACCAGGTTAGCGGACGATCACCAATACTGGAGTATTTTAATGCAGTAGAATGTCGTGGTCTACTGTGTCAAAGGCCTTTGCAAAATCAAGGAAAATAGCTCCAGTTAGGTCACCTTGTTCCATGCCAGTTTGGATGTCATTGCAAACTTTTAAGAAGGCAGTTGTAGTAGAGTGATTTGGGCAAAAACCCGTTTGATCATGGGTCAGATAGTTAGATTGTTGGTAATACTCACAAAACTGCGTATGGACGCATTTTTCTAAGATTTTTGACAATACTGGGAGCAATGATATTGGGCGATAGTTAGAAACCAAAGTAGTATCACCACTTTTATGGATAGGCACTACTCTCGCAGTCTTCCAAAGTTTGTGTATTTACCTAGACACCAAGGCTTCGTTAATTAGGGTTGTAACAGGTTTAGCAATTGCCGGCACACTGAGCTTCAACAGCATTGCTGGTATTTGATCAAGTCCAGATTGGATTTTCATTTTTAGATTATTAAGGTGTTTCTTAATGACACGAATAGGTACAAGTCTGAATTTAAACTTGTCTATATTGGGCCTTGCAAATTTAGTGGGACCTGATCCACATTTGTAGTTTCAGGATGTGTGCCATTTTTTAGCTTGGCAATCAGGGTGGTGGAGCATCCGACAAAATAATTGTTGAAGGCATTTGCTACATCGAAGGGGAATTGTAGAGTTTGGTTGTCCACTTTGACAGTGGAGGGTTGGGAGTGGATTGGGGGAGTTTGTAAGTTATTTTTGATTTTCCAAGAAGTTTCTAGGGTTTGAGATGTTATTGTTCAGATTTTCACTGAAATATTGGACCTTGGCCAATTTTGTTTGTTTTGTGCATATATCTGACCATTGAAAATATATGGAATAAAACATACCAAAAATTGGAGCGCTATACAAATAACTTACCCCATCAATTGGGTGTAATAACACACTTGAAAATACAAATTTGAAGGTATATATGACAAAGAAAAGAAACAGATATATAGTGTAGATTATGGAAAAGACTTTGGCTCCATGGCGATTTAGCTGTATGTAGGTGATCTGAGCGCCATTCGGTAATAATGTGCGCTCAGATCTAAGCTATCTGGGGATATGTTGCATGTATATTGTAACATTGTGTAATTTTATGTCTTTTTGTAACCATGTGGTTAACGGACTCTTGCCTCTGTCCTGAGAGATACTGATTACTTCCCAATTATCTCCAGGATAGAGAGGTGGGATTGTGATGTCACTGTGGGAGTGTTTTGTTTGTATTGTCTGTGATTGGCTAATATCCAATATGTGTCCCATTGTTCCATCAGGTTCCCTAGGGGAGTGTCCACCTGGTGGACACTTGCATAAATACCGGGAAGGTAGCCCTCAATAAACCAGACCTACTTGCACCTTTCTTGAAGTCTTGGCTCATGCTTGGGGGAAGGGATAACTACACTCTGGGGATTGCTATATTCACTTACTCCCCAGAGTAAGTTCTTGTAAGAGCTTGATTTGTTCCTGCTACGCTCTCTGGATTTTGGAGAGGTTCACCTACTGGTAGCTGGATCCTGGTCATGGATCCAGGGTGGGTGAGAGACGGCGAGACACCGGCGCAGCTGCATCGCTGGAAGTGGGGTCCGCAGGGCTGATGGTGTCTGTTGGAGTGCTCGGAGTCCTCAGCAAGTGCTAGGAGCATCGATTGGCGGAGGTACTCGGTCGGAGTGCCAGCGGTCCATCACAGATAGTAATTGGTGCTAAATAAATAACTAGAACCACTCACGTGGTCTGGAGCCTATATGGTATTGGCTCTGTAAAGTAAACCTTTTTTCTCTTTGGGCAGCAACACACCACTCTCTCAATGATTGTCATGCTCATGATCAGGTCAGGTAGGAGACGATTGCCAGAGTTAACTGAAGAGGCTTTATTTGTAGGTTTTGACATAACAGCAGTATAACTTGCAGAATAAATAATAGGGAGAAGGAAAGGGAGAAATAGACGTTAAGGTAATATGCCCTATATAGAAAACAAACACATGTGCAAATATTAAAGCTGGATAAAAGTATCGGAAGAATAATAAGACAGGTATTAGAAACTAAAAAGAGTCAGGGAATGAAAATAACACCTTGTTAATAAATGTGTTCCGCAATGTCTAGATAGTGGTTTTGCAGGGTTGTATAAATCAGGTAGACAGGCTAAAGCAGAGATGTAGGTCATCCAGGTTGGTATGGTGCAGGGGTGGTAGCAAATCAGGTAGAATGTAGCCCATGGAGCAGCGTAGCTAAAGGGAGTGGGCCTTGACATTGCCAGGAGACAGGCCATCTAGGGGTCAGTGGTTGGGGATGGGCCTAAGGATATGGAGTGGGGTGGAGTTATAAGGGGAGTATAAGTAGCGACCATTTTAGATCTAAGGATCATTTTCAATCGGAAGTTACACTTACCTGTTGTTGTAGCAGGATTTATGTGGCTTTGTTTTTTCTTTTGTCTCCTCTGCAGGTGTCAGCATGATTGAAGATTGGCTGGAAGGAGTCAGGGCTGCTGTGCAGGAGAGGGGTGTCGAGTGGCTGAGGGACCGTCTTGGAGATGCTCTGCCATCCGGATCTGGAAGCTCCCAGGGTCAGAAGCCGGTTAGGAGAACGAGGCCCCCGCAGAGATTGAGCCCTAGCGTGGTTCCAGGTTCCCGGCGTCCGAGGAGCCCCTCTGGAGGTCGTCTGGGCGGCAGTGAGGCTGCTGGCGGGAAGGCCGCAAGTGGAGGAGGTCGCGGGTGCCGTCGCAGGCTGGAGAGACAGGCTGCGGGTTCGGGAACCGAATCGGAGACTGCCGAACGTTCGGGGAGCGAACGTGGAGGTAGGAGTGTCGGTGATCGGTCGGAAACTGCCGAACGTTCGGGAGAGGAACGTGGAGGTAGGAGATCTGGTGAATGGGCGGAAACTGACGAACGTTCGGGAGACGAATGTGGAGGTACTCCTACTGCCGATCGTTCGTTTCCCGGACGGGGAGGTAAACATACTGCCAAACGTTTGGGAGTTGAACGGGGAGGTAGCTATACTGCCGGCTGTTTGGCTGCCGACCGTGGTGGCAGCAAAACTGCCGAACGTTCGGTTCTTGTGTCCTCTTTTACAGGAAGGGAAGGAGAAGTGGCTGCTGGTGACAGGAGTTCGGAAAAGAGGCCATTGCAAGCGCGGGCCAGTGGAAGAAGGAGGAGCGGTACAGCAGGCTTGGCAGCAGGTGCAGGGAATGCTGGAAGTGCTGTAGGTAGAACGGGAGCAAAGACTGCGCATCGCCCGGGTGAGTCGCCCTCTGATGCTACTGCCCCTTCCGTTGCTAGCCCACGGGTTGCCCCGGGGGTGGGTCCCGGTACTGGCATGGTTGGTGATGACGGGGTGGCAGGTGGCAGGCAGGGGACTGCTAGGGCACGGAGGGGACCGGAAGGGCTTAGCGCCGCGAGACGGCATAGAGTGTCCCCAGTCAGCGGGCAGGAGCACAGCGCTTCGCCATGGTCTCCCATACGACTAGGCCGGGGACGACGGCAGGCTGGTCAGGATGTCGGGGACATATCCGAAGGGAGTGCCAGCGATGGACAGAGCTGGAGGTCGGCACCCTCCAAGGGGATAGCGCGAAAGGCTGTTGCGAAGGGTGCGCAGGGTGCTAGGAGACACAGGTCACGGAGCAGCCACCGGAGAGGGGCGGACGGAGACGACAGGGACCCCTGCGGGTTGGACCACACCCGGGGGCGGCATAGGGTGCCCCCTGTCAGGACTAGGGGATGGATGCAGCAGGATGATGGTTACATGAGCGGGAGTTACCCGGAGGGAATGCGGACCGCTGCGCAGGCTCTTGCCCCTCGTAGGCGGACGACTAGAGGGGATTTGGGTTACAGTTCCCGGGACGAGGGGGGACGGGGCGGGGTTTCCACGGCCAGCCTACCCAGGATGTCTTCTCCTTGCAGGTCTCGCAGACGGTCACCCTCCAGGAGGGAGCGACCCCACGCGGTGAGGACTTCAGGACGGTCGCCGGCAGGCAAGGTGGACCAGGCTACAAGAAAGGAGTCGTCAAGGTCGCTCGCGGATCGGGTGAGACCCAGCGCCACAGGACTACGGCCCGGAGCAGCGGAACGCTTGGGGCAGGATATCCACAGCCGGACGGCAACCCCACGGCCTTCGGCGGCAAGGGGTTCGGAAAGTGAGGCACTGTCATTACAACAGTCGGGGGAGCTGTTAGCGGGCATTAGACAGTTAATTGATTCCTGGGGAGGGGGTAAAAGGAAGGACGGGGACTGTAGCCGAGTTTGGGCTCCGCAAGGGGAGGTCTCCGGGCATAGTCCAGGGGTGGTTTCCGGGGATGGGGGCGGCATAGTGCGAGCGAGAGGGCGAATTTGCTTGGGGGGGTCCCGGAGGCTGCGAGACAAAACGTGCATGTTTCGTTCGCAGGTCCTTTGGGCTGTCACCTCAAGCCTGAGGTGAAGAAGAGGATATGGAAAGGGAAGTTTTTGGAGCTCTTTTCGCTTCTCCCCCTTGAGGAATACATTGACCTCAAGGAGGAGGATAAAAAAGATGCGAAAAAGGAGGAGGAGGAAAAGAAACCGCAGTACAGGAAGATCCCCAAAACGTTTGGGAACTGGCTAAGGGCGTTCTGCATCTTGGCCAGTGTGATGGGTGAGAAGGCGGTGGAGCGCTGTTCGCAGCTCTTCTGTTACCTGGACGGGGTTTGGGAAGCATACCGGACGTATGGGGGGTCTAGCGTGGTGGCGGTACGACGAAAAATTGGCCGCTAATCCAGGGATGCGGTGGGACCAGATGGACCTACCGCTCTGGATAAAACTGATGATGGCGCAGAAAGCGTCCCCCTTTCAGTTGGGGGCCGGCACGGGCGCTTCTACTGCCGTGTCGGCCAACCAAAAACGGGGCTACTGTTATACAATGAGGGGCAGTGCAAATGGGGGGCCACCTGTCGCTTCAAGCACGAGTGCTCAGGGTGTGGAGGCACTCACGGTCTCCACAGGTGCTTTAAGAAGGGGAAGTCAGTCTCCACAGCAGGGGGCTTGGAGGTCCGGCCACATCCACTGCCACTGGGAGCAACGCCAGTGAAGGTCGGCGCGATGCTGCCTTGGCTAAACCAATACGCTAACAAGGAAGACGCTGGGTTGCTTGAAGGGGGGTTTTCCAAAGGGTTGTCTGTTACTCCAAAGGGGTTGTCTGTTAACGACGACATCGACAAGGCCCTTTGTTTGGTGTCATACGCTTCGTTCGACCAGGCGGTGAGTCTGGTGCAACAAGCGGGCCGGGGGGCGTTGTTGGCTAAGGCGGACGTTGAGGCGGCGTTTCGCCTGTTGCCAATCCACCCGAAGTGCCATCACCTACTGGGTTGTCACTTCGAGGACGAATACTACGTGGATTTATGTTTGCCCATGGGGTGCTCGATATCGTGCGCATACTTCGAGAAGTTTAGTACGTTTCTGGAATGGGTGGTGAGGCTGGAAGCGGGCACTAGGATGGTAGTCCATTAACTGGATGACTTCTTATGTGTCGGGCCTCCCGGATCGGAGGAATGCTGGAGGGGATTGAGGACTTTGGAATGGGTGGCGCACGTTATCGGAGTTCCCCTGGCGTGTGACAAAATGGTGGGGCCTACAACGTGCTTGAGTTTCTTGGGCTTGGAGATCGACTCGATCAAAGGGGAGTGTAGGCTGCCGCAGGATAAGTTGGTGGCCCTGCGGCAGGCAGTGGCGGAGGTACGAGGAGCAAAGAAGGTCACGCTCCGGGCGCTTAAGTCACTGCTAGGCCGGCTAACCTTCGCCTGTCGGGTGATCCCAGTCGGCAGGGTCTTTAACAGGTTCCTAGCCAGGGCAACGGGGGAGTGGTGTTATTCGGGTCTCGGCGGCTATGAAGGCCGATTTGGACGTCTGGGGGAATTCTTACGGGATTTTAACGGGAATGTGTTCTTTCGCGAGCCGGCAGCTTCGTCACCGGAGCTGGAGCTCTTCACGGACGCTTCAGGTAGCGTTGGTTTCGGTGCTTACTTCTCCGGGCAATGGTGCGCGGGGACTTGGCCAGTGGAGTGGAGGGTCAGCCCGCTGATCCGCAACTTGGCGTTCCTGGAGTTGTTCCCATTAGTCGTAGCGCTGTCACTATGGGGTCAGCAGTTAAGGGATAAGAAGGTCGTATTCTTTTCGGACAATATGGCAGTGGTTGAGCAGTGAATGGGCTGTCAGCATCCTCTATCCCGGTGGTGCGGCTTCTTCGCTGTTTTGTATGTGTTTTAATATTGTTTTTCGGGCCTGCCATGTGCCTAGAATGTTGAATGTTATTGCCGATGCGTTATCTCGTTCGCAGTGGGAGAGGTTTCGGTAAGCGGCACCTGGCGCGCGGGAGAAAGGGATGTCTTGCCTGGACGAGATGTGGCGGCTCGGGACATCATGCTTGGCGGACTGATCAGGGACTCCCTGGCTCCCGCTACATGGACAGCTTACAGTAAGGTGTGGGGGGAATGGGACGAGCTAGTGCAACGGGCGGGGGGCCAGCTCTCACGGGAGGCTCGGTTGGACACGCTGTTGTGGCTCGTGTGTAGGTCGGTTACCACAGGGGCTTCGGTGGTAGGTCGAAAGCTGGCAGCGCTAGCTTTCTTGTTCAAATTTAATGGATGGGAGGACGCCACAAAGCATTTTCTGGTGAGGCAGGTGCTAAAAGGTCTAAGGAGGGGGAAAGTGTCAGTGGATTCCAGGAGGCCGGTGTCGTTCGAGTTGCTACAGCGGGTAGTCGGGGTCCTGCCCGTGGTGTGTTTTTTGGGTTATGAAGCTAAGTTGTTCTCCATGGTTTTTAGTTTCGCCTTTTTCGGGGCATTTCGGGTCAGCGAGCTGGTCAGCAGCAACCGCCAAGGGGCGGGTGGGGGGGCTTCAGGCAGCGGATGTGGAGGTGTGGAGTGACAAGGTAGTGATCAACCTGAGGCGGTCCAAAACGGACACAATGGGGAAGGTCACCTTGGTTACGCTGAGGGAGCTCTCAGGCAGGGGCACGTGCCCAGTTAAGTGTGCCACGGCCTTCCAGGTAGTCCGGGCGACGGCCGGGGGTTCATATTTTCAGCACGAGGACGGCTCTTCCCTATCGAAGTTCCAGTTCCTCAAGGTTCTGCGGAAGGCGTTGGAAAAGTTGGGAGTGCACCCAAGACAATTTGGGACTCATTCCTTTTCGGATTGGAGCGGCTACGGAAGCGGCGAGACTTGGTTTGGGTGATGATCGGGTAAAAAAGATCGGCAGGTGGGAATCCCTGAGGTTCAGGTCTTATGTTAGGCCAGACAAGTTGGTGTGAGGCCTATGGGTGGTTCAAGGGGGGATTGTTACTTTAATGTTGTGTTGTGGTTGGAATTGTACTTTATGTTTTACAGGTTGGACGGCATAAGTGGTCGGCCACTCATATATCTACTGGGCACATCGGAGAGCTGCAGTTCGCCATCGGGGTCTACAGCTGGGCTTTCTGAGTTCCAGGGTGCAGCTCCGGTGGTTTGGATACCGGGGCTGGGGTTGGAATGCTATCTGTGCGGAAATGTTTCATAAAATTCTGTTGGGTCAGGTTCCGGACATAGTGTTGCTTTATGCAGGAGGTAATGACGTAGGGTCGTTGCCTCAAAAGGTATTGCTCGAGAGTATGAAGAGGGATGTGGATAAGTTAGTGTTAGTTTTAGTGTGGTCGGAAATGGTTCCGAGGTTTTACTGGCGGCACGCGCGGAACCCCTCCGCAGTGGCGAAAATTAAGGGTAAGGTTAACAAAGTCATGGCGGCGTATGTGAAGCGTTTGGGGGGGTAGTAATTAGGCACAGGGAGTTGGAGGACATGCTTCCAGGCTATTATAGGCGTGACGGGGTTCACCTCTCCGAAGTGGGCTTAGATATCCTGTTGCTAGGTTTCCTAGGTTTCCAGGAGGGCAATCTTTCCCCGGGGGGGGGGGGGTCGCTCAGGAGCTCGAGGAGTCAAGCTCTGAGCTGTGGCGGGGGATGGAGAGTAAAGTTGGGGGGAGAAAAGAGTGAGATGGGGGAAAGTTTGGAGTTTAGGGCTAATAGGCAGGCCTTTGGACTGGTTTGGTAGGTTCGAGCTCGTAGGTAGCTCCGAATCAGGGTGTGTAGGGGTGTCTCGGTATGCCCCTACACTGGTGGTGCCCGTTGGTGGCAATGGATGGTGCCCTTTGGTGGCAATGGTCATGTTTCAATGTTAAGTTAATATGTTACAATGTTTGGGGATTATGTTACGTGGGGGTGGGTCATTGCCAAGGGGTTAAATTGTAAACTACTGTGGTAATTGTGCAGGCCAACGTGGGCCTGATGTTGACAATGACCTTTATAATTTATGTTAATAATAAATAAAAGCTGTGATATACTTTTGCCAAAACCCTGGTGTCAGTGTCTTTTATTGGAATGGGTATTGGTGGGGGGTTTTGTGCATATGCCGACAAGGCGACTGTGCACATGTCAAGCAATGCAGGTAAGTTACAGGTTGTTTCACAGGAGCCAGGATCTGAAGTCTCTAGTATAAACATCATGTAAAGGCCACTTGCTTTTTTTTTTGGGTGTGGCCATTTATAGCAGAACTTCTTTTCATGTGATACAGGCGAGTCTGAGATGACTAGTGTCTAGGGAGGCCACTAGAGGCGAGAATCAGGTACTGTATTTAACCCCTTAAGGACCAAACTTCTGGAATAAAAGGGAATCATGACATGTCATGTGTCCATAAGGGGTTAAAGGAACGGTATTAAACGGAAAAGTCTTGCTTGTCAGGATAGGAACCTGACAATGATGTTCTTCCAAGAAAATATAGAAACGAGAAAAAGGCGACCAAATGGGTACTACTGTGCAAAATGCAGGTGATACAATTATGATAAGTATTATACTCACCTTTTTAAGAGCCTTCAGTTCCTGGCTCTAAGGATAATCAGCAGTGTGCCACTTTCTATGGATGGCACTCCCCCAATAAAGGTTCCTAGAGGCTCCAAGGACTTGGTTGGAACAACGAGAAAAATTGATTGGTTACAAATAAAAACACAATCATATAAATATAAAATAAAAATTGTAGATTATACTAGCTTTAGTGTAACTATAATCTTAATTTTATTAATGACAGGAGGCGAATATTTGCTTAAGTCTCTCTTTACTAGAACTCCACAGCAGCACATTAACAGAGAGATAAACACCAAAGACAAAAACATAAGGTATCTATATAAGGCTCCTCCTAAGCCACCATTTCCTCTTTCACGCTGCGACAACGTAACGTACACAACAATGACAATAACTAAATAAAGAAAAATTCACAACATAACGATGAATGTCATCTGGAAAAACTTCGGATAATGGATGAACTTGATCTTTATCCCGCCAAACGGCCGATCCTATGAACTGAAGTCGAACCATTAAACTGAAACGAAATAAACAGAATCGAAAACACTGATTAGTGAACGAAATGTACTGATAAAACATAAATCCCACGATCCAGTACTGATAGAATAAAGACACGAAATCCATACTAATGACCGTCAATACAGTATAACATGCACTTCCCACAACATCACCCCAGACTAACCAACCTAGCCCAGATAATCAGACAAATCAACAGAAATACAATCAATGCAATCCATCCAAAACAAGGGGGGGGGGGAGAAATCAAATTGGGTGGGAAATATTCGCCTCCTGTCATTAATAAAATTAAGATTATAGTTACACTAAAGCTAGTATAATCTACAATTTTATAGCATGACAGGAGGCTTCATATTTGCAGTTTTAACGCTCCAACAGCAAAGCAAAAGAAGCATGTACCGACGGTCTAAAGTAAAATAGGCGAAAAAACTCTACACGGGACCCGTCCGCCGAACGCAAAATGTCCTGAAGGGAAGCGCTCGCCAAAAAAGCTCCGGAAGCTGCGGCGCCCCTAACCAAAAGCGCTCCGAAGGTCGCATCCACGCCCACCAGAGCCAAAAGACATCTTATCCATCGCGCCAGTGCCTTCGCTACACGAAGCTTAGGCGACTCCTAGAAGTAAGGGCATGATACAACCGTCGAATCCGACTTGGTACGTCTAAGCACCTTGACGGAGACCCCCTCTGGAGAAAAACGAGAAAGCGCCGACATCGAAGGCCCGGACATCCGAAACACATCTGAACAAGACCAGACACAAGAGGGCAAATTTCGCTGAAAGCTGGCGAAGAGAAAGGTCCTGGTTATCAGGCCAATTCCGAAAGAACGCCAAAACCAAACGTCCCAGAGGGAAGAATACTTGGGCGCCGGAGGGCGCACCAGTCTCATTCCACGCAGGAGCCTGCAGACTAGCGGATCCTGGCCGATGGGGAAAAACCCGAAGCGGGACAAGTGCCGTCGAGATAGCTGATCTAACCACGATAACCAAGCGATATGACCGACCCAGGTCAAAGACAAGAGACAAGAAATTCAGCACGCTAGATACAGGGCCCGTAAAGGGATCGGTATCCCGTTCCAAGCACCAGCGAAACCAGGAGCTCCATGTTGAGAGAGAACACCTCTAGTGCTCGAAACCGAGTGGTTGATGTATTGCACCGCCGAACCATTGTCCATCCGAAGGAGCACGCATCAGTCCGACAGATGCTTCGCCAGGCTCCGAATTGCCAACGAACCAGCAATCAACCCCAGGCAATTGATGCGGGATTCCGATCTATTGTCTGACCACGGGTCCCCCGTGGACCTCGTCGTGCACGAGGCACCCCAGTCCCAAAGACTCGGATCCGACTCCTACACGAGATCCAGGGTCATCCCGAATATCGCCTTGCTGTTCCAGGCGGATATATGCGGGAGGCACCAGCTCAATCCGGCCTGCACGTCCGAGGCCAAGGAGATCATCTGGTCCTAAGAGGGTCTCTTGCGTAGAGAGTGCGCCTTCAGCCGCTGCATGGCCCTGTAATGTAGTGGGCCCGGGTAGAACGCCTGTATCGAGGCCAAGAGGAGACCCACCACGCGAGCCAACCTCCGGAGGGGAGTTCGGTCTTGTCGAAAACACGTCTGATCTCCTTCCGAATGGTCGTTATCTTCGCCACAGGCAGGCGGAGAATGCCGTCTTGCGCAACGACTACGAAACCCAAGAATTCCACCGTCTGCGCAGGCTCCAAGGCCGATTTCTTCAGAATGACCACGAACCCCCGGCATTCCAACAAGGAAAACGCAGAGCGCGTCCGAAATCTGAGCCCGGCGGGGTCCTCGCAAAGATAAGCAAGTCGTCCAGATAGACGATGCAGCTTACGGCCTCTGCTCTGAATTGGGTGACCACCGGTTTCAGGAGCTTGGTGAAGCACCAAGGGGCCGAGCTGAGGCCGAAGGGGAGGCATGGGAATTGGTACGGAGAGTCTCTCCATACGAATCAGAGGGGACTGCGACAGGCCCCGTTCACCGGGATGGAGAGGTAAGCGTCTTCTAGGTCCAGTCTCGCGACCCAGTCTACTGGCCAGAGAAGGCATCGAAGAAGGTGAATGCCCTCCATCTCGAAGTGGTTGTACACCACTGTGTGTGCATAAGAATAAAAAATAAAAAATAGAAAAAATAGAAATTAAAAACTAAGTAATGAAATTTAAAAGGGAGATAAAATAGCACAAATATGGGAATAAATAAAAAAAGACATATTTCAAAATAGTCCATGTAAAGTCCATTTCATTTCGTTTCGTCCTAATGTTTTGTTGAAATCTCCTCCTCTCCATTTACCCAGTACTTTACGCCATAAAGTACTGGGTAACTGGAGAGGAGGAGATATCAACAAAATATTAGGACGAAACAAGCAGTACTTACACTACACATATGGCTAGGTACAAAACACAAAACAGAAATGCAGCAAGCAAAACAGCATGTGGATGATAATGAAAATGTTGCTTGAAGCATTGAATCACTGTCTGCTGTTTTCTTCCTTGTGTCCTCCTTGGTGAACTCCCTTGGTAAACTCCCAGGATTCAGGGCACTTATTGGAAGTTGGCACTTATTGGAAGTTGGCACACAGATGGAATGTGGCCTGTGCTCCCTTTGGTCGTATGCTCCACAGTGCTTTCTTATAATATCTTTTATCTGTCTGTTGTTTTAGGAAAGGTCATTTAGCCATCAAAAGAGAGAAATGTGTTGGTTTTTTTTAACAGTAAGAGGGCTAAATATATTGGATTATTTCCGTAGAGCAGTTGTTTTACTAGATTCATTATATATCTTTAGGAAAGATCTATATGTTTTTCTTTTGTTTGTTTGTTTTTAACGCAGGGTATTGATAACTATAATGGTTACTATGACATATAACTGCTATGTGAAAATAAAATTGTTTAGCACAATGAAATAACTGAAATTGGGATTTTCACTCTATTTGGCGCCAACATCAGGAATTAAGATGAAGGAAGGATAGGATTTTTGTTTGTATTGGTATATTTCTTTTTCTAATAGAAAATATTGGTTCTGTCAGTGTAAAAAAATAATTATACAGTAAGCATACTCATGTGTAGACACAGAAAATCTCACTGACACAAGCACACAACCACAGAGGAAGAGGAGACCACGGGGACGTTATTAGTTAATATTTCCAGGATGGTGTTATCAGTAAGTGAGATCTCAGTGCTTAACAAGGGTCTGGGTTTTGTTCTTTTATTTGACGGTGACAAATTGGATATTGAATTGTATGAATTTTTTCGTTGCTTACATTTAAAAGTTTTATTTGCAGGAGACAATCTACCCTCAGATGTACAAATGCAAGAGCCTGAGCTTAAGGTTAATTGCGTGGATTTATCCAAATGTAAAAATAAAAGTAAGTTCACTCCCCCCACCACCAATTCCACAGTTGAAACTTTTATTAAGTTATGCCAACTGGAGATCTCCAAGATCAATTGGTCTAGGAGGGGTTCCTCCAATTTGACAGGAGATGAGTGGAGGGCCGTCGGTGCCCTGAGAAGTGATGACTCCATCAATATCCGGGCTGCGGACAAGGGTGGGGCCATTGTCGTCAAGGACATTGACAAATATAATGCTGAAGCCATGGCACAGCTGTCTAATCGGGTTCACTACGAGAAACTATCAAGGAACCCAATGAAAGAGTTTCAGGACCGGATCGGGGTTATCACCCTTGAGGCCCTGAATCAGGGTTTAATCAACAAAAACATCTTTGAGTTCCTTAATACATCCACACCTTGTATACCTTTTCTGTACCTGCTTCCCAAAATCCACAAGTATCTTTTGAATCCCCCTGGCAGGCCCATTGTGTCGGGTTGTGGTTCTTTGCTTCAGCCGCTGGCCCAATACATTGATGCTTATCTTCAAGTGCTGGTGGTACAGATGAGGTCATATATACGGAATAACAGTGATTTTTTGGGAACATTGGATAACTTGGGTTCTTCCTGCAGAGATTCTCTCCTGTGTACGATGGACGTGTGCAGTTTGTACACGGCCATCCACTACAGGGGAGGTATGGAAGTTACTGCACAGGCAGACTTGAGCTGGATTATAATTTCAGTGATTTTGTTTTACAGCTGCTGGAATTGGTGCTATCATGCAATTACTTTACCTTTGGGAATTACTTTTTTCTACAGATACAGGGGATGGCGATGGGGGCAAGCATGGCTATTTCTTATGCCAACTTGTACATGGCTAAGTTTGAGGAAGAATTTGTCTATCCACATCCCTTATTCAAATCTGTGGCGGTTTGGTTTCGTTATATTGACGATGTGTTCTTTCTTTGGAATGGTTCAGAGGCTAATCTTCTATCTTTTAAAGCGGATTTGGATCTATATGTACCAAGCATCAAGTTTACTTTGGAACATGATGCCAGTAGCATTCATTTTTTGGATGTTCAGGTAAATAAAATTGATGATGGATTGTGCTTTGACCTTTTTCGAAAACCAACTGACAAAGTTGCATTTCGACAGGCTAACTCCTTTCACCCAGCCAGTATGATTCAAAGCCTTCCTTTTAGCCAATTGTTACGTGTACGACGGATTGTATCCCAGGAAGCGAACTTCAATACTCAGGCTAGGAAGATGATGGAAGATTTTCGTTCTTGGGGTTATAACGATACCTCCTTACAGGAAGCTTTGGCCAAAGCAAAAAATCGGGAGAGAACATCATTACTGAGGACTAAGGGTAAGAACAAGAGAAACAAGTCCAATCGTATTCCATGTGTCACTACATATTCGACCAAATCCGGTGTCATGCCTTAACTATAATATCCCCTTACTTCCTGGTTCCACGGAGCTTAGCCACACCTCTTCATGACTCGGTCTCCCTATTTAATCTGACCGCACCAGCTGATCGAGGCTGGATTAATGAACTACGTTCTGTACTCACGAACCGGCTGCAACTTAGTTGTGAAACCCTGCTGTTACCGGACCGGAATAGAAGACTTCAAGTTCCCTTCGCCTCTCCTCATCCACGGCTAAAGCTGAACTCTATCCATGCAGGATAATCTGCCTCTGAGGAATCTCGGGAACCAGTGTTCTATAAGCCGGAAGCTAAGTAAAACTTCTTATCATCTAATTAATTTATACTACTAAAGGACTCTTGCTGCTTCAGTTCCGTTTACTCCTTAAAGCTACAGTGCATATAACTGTGGACTTCATTTATCGTTTAATACTTAATGCTACAGTACCTGTATATTGGAATTAAAGTCAATACCAATTATTCCTAATAAATATTCGAACTATAAGAAATCTGCAGTTGTGTTCCTTCATAACAAATGTTTAAACGTGACAGATTAATCCAGCCTTTGTAATGGATCCAGCAGATTTCGATTCTACTATAGCTACGCTGCATCAAAGAGTTGATACACTAGTCCAAGGTATGCAAGAACTGCAAGTTACTCACGAAAGACTTTTCACCTATGTCAGAGATTTACAAACTCATACTCCCCATATTACTCTGCACTCGGCTAGCGATCCTGCTGTGTGTAACCCTGAAAAGTTCTCTGGAGATCGTTCAAAATACAGGGAGTTTCTCAACTCTTGCAAATTGTTAATTGCTTTGAAACCTCGATCCTACCCTACAGAAAGAACTAAAGTTTGTTCGGTTATCTCATTTCTAAGAGGTGAACCTATGTCATGGGCCCATTCCTTTTTGGAAAACGATGACCCCATTCTAGATTCACTGGATGAATTTTTTGAAGCCATGTCTCTCCTCTATGAAGATCCTAACAAACAAGCTACAGCTGATTTAACAATCAGAACACTACAGCAAAGAAATAGACCCGTTGAAGATTATATTGCTGAATTCAAAAGATGGGCTGTAGAAACGCAATGGAATGACATCACTTTGCGCAACCAATTTCGAATTGGGTTATCTGAAGCTGTAAAAGACGAACTATCTAGAACAGAACTTCCTAGTACTTTGAACTCTCTAATTCAATTATCAATCAGCATTGACAGAAGATTAAGAGAAAGAAAGGCAGAAAAAGCCCTTTTACATTCTAAAGACCGTAAGCCTTTCACTCCCTCAAAAGCTCCAGAAAAGACTTCCTTACCAAGTGAATCTATGGAAATAGGGGTAATACGAAGTCCTCTTACTCCTGCAGAGAAGAACCGAAGACGTCAATTAAACCTATGCATGTATTGTGCCTCTCAAGATCATCCGGTTGCTGTTTGTCCCTTATTAAAACGGACAAAGGCCGGTAGACAAGCTTATACCTCTGCTATCTTCAGTGCACTCCCTTCAACATCAACCAATCTGTTCACACCTGTATCCCTTGTAATACAGTGGGATAAGGTGAGAATTGTGACTGAAGCTCTCATCGATTCTGGTGCACATGGAGTATTCATCGATTCAACCTTTGTAACAAAGAATAAAATTCCTTGTGTTCAAAAAGCCATTTCTGTTCCTGTTAAAGTGATTGATGGCTCCTTTATATCCTCGGGACCGATTCTTCATGAAACCATCCCTCTAAAGGTAACCACAAATCACATACATACAGAATTTCTAGTATTTGATGTTATTCCGTCACCTCTCTATCCCGTTATAATAGGGATCAACTGGTTAAGGAACCATAACCCTCAAATTTCTTGGTCTCCTTTCTCTATCACCTTTAACTCACATTATTGTAAAGAAACGTGTTTACAACAAATTCCTATTCTTCAAATCTCTAAAGAACCAACCATACCTTCTTGTTATTCAGACTTTTCAGATGTCTTCAGTAAAAAAGAAGCTGAAACGCTCCCGCCTCATCGTGCTTACGATTGTCCTATAGACCTCATACCTGGTGCCCCAGTACCATTTGGGCACATCTACCCTCTCTCTGAGGCTGAACTACAAATTCTCAAGGAATATCTAGATGAAAATCTACGAAAAGGGTTTATTAGACCCTCTAGTTCACCTGCTGCCTCAAGTATGTTTTTTGTAAGAAACAAAGACCAGACTATTCGTCCTATCATTGACTACAGAGCTTTAAATAAAATAACAGTTAAAAATCGTTATCCTCTTCCTCTCATCAATGAACTGGTTGAACGATTGAAAACTGCTACCATCTATACAAAGCTTGACCTTCGCGGGGCATATAATCTCGTCAGGATAAAGGCTAATGATGAATGGAAGACTGCTTTCCGAACAAGGTATGGCCTCTTTGAATATCTGGTGATGCCTTTTGGCCTTTGCAACGCCCCTGCAACTTTTCAACACTTCATAAATGATATCTTTAGAGACCTATTGGACGTCTGTGTCATCATTTATTTAGATGATATTCTCATATACTCCAACACTCCTGAGGAACATAGAAAACATGTCAGATGGGTGTTATCAAGACTCAGAACTCACAAATTATTCGCTAAACCTGAAAAATGTCTTTTCCATGTCAAAGAAATAACCTTCTTAGGTTATGTCATCTCCCCTCATTCAATAGGTATGGACAATGCAAAAGTCGATTGTATCATCAACTGGCCTGTTCCCTCTACAGTAAAAGAATTACAGCGATTTCTAGGATTCGCCAATTTTTACAGAAAATTTATTAAAAACTACTCTGAGATAGTTCACCCACTCAATCAACTTAACAGAAAAAAACATCCCTTCAATTGGAACGAGAAGGCTCAAACTGCCTTCACTGAATTAAAGAGAAAGTTTACAACAGCTCCTATTCTTCAACTTCCAAATCCTTCATATCTTTATGTCCTTGAAACGGATGCTTCGGAATTTGCAATTGGAGCTGTCCTCTCTCAACACAAAACTCCTCAAGACCCTCTTCATCCTGTCGCCTTCTTCTCACGATCATTATCTCCTGCTGAAAAGAATTATCCTACAGGAGAAAAAGAATTATTAAGTATTAAAGTGGCTTTAGAAACCTGGAGACACCTTCTTGAAGGCGCTCAGAATTCTTTAATCATTTATACTGACCATAAAAATCTCGAATATCTTCACTCCAATAAAACACTGTCTGCTCGACAAGTACGATGGAATCTCTTTTTTTCCCGGTTCAACTTCCAAATCGTCTTTAGACCTGGGTCTAGAAACAAAAAGGCTGATGCCCTTTCCAGGATCCATAAGGACACTGAGATTGAACCTCCTTCGCCTAAAGTCATTGGAATCTTATCTTCTCTTATTGACGACATTAAAGATCTCAGTGAAGATGCTCTCGAACTTCCTAAATCATTTAAATTATCTAAGAAAAACGGTCTCTACTATTTCAAAGACCGGATTTACGTGCCTCCATCCTTCAGAATTAAAGTACTCGAATTTATTCATGATTCTCCTCTGGCAGGTCATCCAGGTATAAAGAAGACCCTTGAATTGTCCAAAAGATACTATTGGTGGCCTCGTCAAGACCAAACTATTGAATCTTATGTCAAATCTTGTTCTGTATGCCAAAGATCAAAACATGTTCATCATCAACCATTTGGTCAATTATTGAATTTACCAATTCCTGAACGACCTTGGCAATCCATCTCTATGGATTTCTTGGTAGAATTACCTCCTTCTCATCATCACACTACCATTTTAGTGGTAGTAGACCGCTTCACGAAAATGTCTCATTTCATTCCTTTAAAGAAGTTACCTTCGTCCTCTGAACTTTCGAAAACATTTCTTGACAACATAGTTAAACTTCACGGACTGCCAGACGAAATCATTTCAGACCGAGGAACTCAATTTACCTCCAAATTCTGGACTGCTTTATGTGCCACTCTTCATATCCAACGTAAACTATCATCTGCATATCATCCTCAAACAGATGGACAAACTGAAAGAGTCAACCAATGCTTAGAACAATATCTACGATGTTATTGCTCTCACTTACAAGACGATTGGATAACTTGGTTACCTATGGCAGAATTCGCATACAATAACTCTTTTCATACCAGCAGTAAAATGACTCCATTTCTATCCAACTATGGATTTCATCCTTCCTCATTTCCTGCTCAGACAAGTTCTTCATCTAATCTCTCCGATTCGAATCAAATCTCTCATATGTCCTCTTTATTCAAAAAATTGCATGACAATCTTGAATTGGCCTCCTCCACTCAAAAGAAGTTTTTTGATACAAAACGACAACCTTCACCTTCTTATCAAATCGGTGATCTTGTCTGGCTTTCCTCAAAGAACATTTCTACAAACCGTCCATCAAAGAAGTTAAGTTCTCTTTTCCTTGGTCCTTTTCCAATACTATCGATTATCAACCGTAATGTTGTTAAATTGAAACTTCCACCTACTTTAAAGCTACATCCTGTTTTTCATGTGTCATTGCTGAAGCCTCATCATCCTGACCCTTTCCAAAGGAATGTCACTACTTCTCCTGACCCTATACTGGTCCAGGGTGAAGAAGAATACGAGATTCAAAGTATACTGGATTCAAGGTTCCATCGTGGCTCCTTACAATATCTCATCAGATGGAAAGGATATGGAGTTGATGAGGATACATGGGAAAACTCCTCTGACGTTCATGCTGACAAATTAGTTTCCCAGTTTCACAAACGCTAACCTTCTAAGCCAAGTCAATTGCACCCAGAGGTTGCTCATTAAGGAGGGGATACTGTCATGCCTTAACTATAATATCCCCTTACTTCCTGGTTCCACGGAGCTTAGCCACACCTCTTCATGACTCGGTCTCCCTATTTAATCTGACCGCACCAGCTGATCGAGGCTGGATTAATGAACTACGTTCTGTACTCACGAACCGGCTGCAACTTAGTTGTGAAACCCTGCTGTTACCGGACCGGAATAGAAGACTTCAAGTTCCCTTCGCCTCTCCTCATCCACGGCTAAAGCTGAACTCTATCCATGCAGGATAATCTGCCTCTGAGGAATCTCGGGAACCAGTGTTCTATAAGCCGGAAGCTAAGTAAAACTTCTTATCATCTAATTAATTTATACTACTAAAGGACTCTTGCTGCTTCAGTTCCGTTTACTCCTTAAAGCTACAGTGCATATAACTGTGGACTTCATTTATCGTTTAATACTTAATGCTACAGTACCTGTATATTGGAATTAAAGTCAATACCAATTATTCCTAATAAATATTCGAACTATAAGAAATCTGCAGTTGTGTTCCTTCATAACAAATGTTTAAACGTGACATCCGGTTTGGTCAAACACGTCATCAATAAGAACTGGTATGTTCTACAGAGTGACCCAGAGATTGCTGATCTCTTTAAGGAGAGACCACTCATGGCCTATAAGAGATCAAGGAATATTAAAAGCTTGGTATCACCCTCCAGAGCCAGAATATCCTCTAAACCATCCACTACGTGGTTGGCACCTATTAAGCGTATGCACCGATGGGGCCATCGTGCCAACTGCAATAATGTGATCATGGGTTCAGAGTTTACACATCCCAGAACAGGGAAAGCATTTGCCATCAAGGAGTTTTTTAATTGCCAAACAGACCATGTCATTTATTTCATCAAATGTCCTTGTGGTCTGGGATACATCGGCCAAACGTCTAGATCTCTAACTGTACGTATCGGCGAACATAAAAGTACCATTCGCACTAAGAAACTGCATATTTCTTTTGCCAAACATTTCATTGACTCTGGTCATTCTGTGGCACAACTACGTTTTCAGGCTATAAAACGTGTCAGGACTCCTCATTTTGGTTCTTCCCTTGCAGATTCGCTCAATCGCGCGGATCTACGGTGGATTTATCGATTGGATATATTATTCCCGCATGGGTTGAATGAAGACTGTGATTTTAATCCCTTCAGGTAATATGGTCATATGCAATTGATTAAGTTGCTTACATTTCTGGACTATGTCCATTGTTTTTCTTTTGTCTTATTGGGACCGCTTTTTGTGGTTCCTTCTATTTTTACTTTTGCCTGTGAATGCCTGTATTTGCTATTCTTGACATTGATTTCATTTTTTCAGTTTTGTTTCCCTTTTTGGGTTGTTCGCTGTCGGGCGGCTCTCTGATGATTGGACTCCTCTCAGAAATATACACCTGAATTTTGTCTCTTTTATGCATCTACATGATGGAAGACTTATGTCTACTTAATCATTATACATGTTGTATTGTATCTGACAGTTATTTCTCTATTGTCTGTGCAGGGTATGGATTGTTTAATTTGGTTTAGATTTGTTTAGATTTTTTTGTATATTGATGACCCTCTGTCACTTTAATATTATGGTACCTTATACATGCAATTGTTTTGCATGTCTTGAGATGCTTTGACTTGATTAGCATGCATCCTTGACTTCATCTTTATGTGGACATTTTTTACATATGTTTATTATTTTATTCATTTATTTTTTCATTTTATTCATTTATTTTTTATTTTTTCCCCCCTCTATTTCAATATTAATTCATAATTTTCTTATTATCTTTTCCTGATTGCATTTTTCTACAGTATATATCTTTAATATCAGGCTGGCAGACTTGCTTTATTCTTGTCTCCAGATTTGGAGCCAAGATAAATATACTTCTAGGCAGTGTCCCTGCTCCTTTTTGGAGCTATATTCGTTCATTAGTGACTAGTCTGCATGTTTCTTTGCAGTGGAACGCATATGCATATGCGTTTCACTTTGCGCTCCCTGCTTCCTGGTTTGGGGTTTCACGAGGTGCCGACAGATTGCGCATGTGCACAGCATGCGAACAGACATATTTCTATATTGGAACGCGCGTTCCACCAGATTCAGCTTACTTCCTGGTTCGACGATTTTGAAGGGCTTGATGCTGCTCACGCCTCCGGTCTATATTTTCATTCCTCTTTGCATCAGTTTAAGCCTGTAGATCAAATCTCTGCACCAGATATTTTGTGACATTTACTTTTGATTGTTTCTTTTTTATGTTTTTTTCTTTCAAACTGCCATACCACTTGGGACAGTTGATCTTTATATCTTTATATTAATACTGATGTAATTTTCATATTCTTATCTATATTATAATATGTTTCTACTAATATGTTCACTACATGTATACTTAATATCTTGCCTGCATGTTTCATGTTGATTTTGTATATTTATATTAAGTTTTTTTGTTTATGTATTCTACTTGTGAATCTGCATTTTGATATGTATATAGGTCAGGGCGTTCTGGTTCCCTTGACAACCATGAACAGGCGTATCATGGTTGGGAGGATCCCAGTCATCATGGGTGGCCACCCATGTTTTCTCAGGTGTTTTCCATGTTTGTGTTTTATTTTGGGTATATAAGAACAGGATTTAGTTTCTCTCAACATGCTCCCTTGATAAAGGCATTTTTGCCAAAACGTTGGGGGTGTTTTTGTGACTGACTCTGTCCCTGCTTCTCACTAGGTCTGGTATGCTTAGTGTTATATACTTTTGTATATTTATATATATGTTTGTGGGGTTGGATCAGACTGGTATTTTATTTCTTTATTTTTGTATTTTGAGACTCTTATTTATATAAGATGCTTTTGGCGTTTATACATATATATTCAGAATGTTTCTGATCATTGCTGTAAAGCGTGACATGATCCTATATTTTGGATCTTTATGTTATATGATATTTTCATAGAGTATACCCACTTAATAAAGATTGTTTTATTATTATTGATGGTTGTGCTCCTTACTTTATTGTTATTTACAAGCACACAGACAATCTCATTGAGACACAAACTTATTGACATAAAACACAAGCTCACTGATACACACAAATAGGCTCACTTACAGACAATCTCACTGACACACACAGACAAGTTTACTGGTACACACACACAAACTTAGTACAAACTCTGACACTCACACAATGTTGCTACAGACAAACTCACTGATATACAAATACAAACTTACCACAGACAAGCTTACTGTCACACACATACACGCTCACTACAGACAAACTCACTGACACACAGGCTTGAGGACCTACAGGTCCCATCAATATGAGGGTTACATGAATAGGCACACCCTGTTCTTTGGTTAGATATTCTTATTACCAGGTGCAACTAGTAAGTCAATCATCAACTTAAAGATGCACAGCTGATATTGCATACGGATCCTAAAAAGGTGCTTAAACACCATGAATAGTTTGTGCATCTAATTACCACTGTTGTGTTCTTTTTAATCCTACTTCAATCTTAATAACAGTATTACATTTATCGATTGGATATATTATTCCCGCATGGGTTGAATGAAGACTGTGATTTTAATCCCTTCAGGTAATATGGTCATATGCAATTGGTTAAGTTGCTTACATTTCTAGACTATGTCCATTGTTTTTCTTTTGTCTTATTGGGACCGCTTTTTGTGGTTCCTTCTATTTTTACCTTTGCCTGTGAATGCCCGTATTTGCTATTCTTGACATTGATTTTATTTTAAATTTTTTCAGTTTTGTTTCCCTTTTTGGGTTGTTCACTGTCGGGCGTCTCTCCGATGATTGGACTCCTCTCAGAAATATACACCTGAATTGTGTCTCTTTTATGGATCTACATGATGGAAGACTTATGTCTACTTAATCATTATACATGTTGTATTGTATCTGACAGTTATTTCTCTATTGTCTGTGCAGGGTATGGATTGTTTAATTTGGTTTAGATTTGTTTTGATAGAGAATAAACAAAAAATAAAAAAATGCCATTCTACCTGTGTATGATTTACTGAGAAGATTATAGGCTTAAAAAGTAACTTTTAATAAATAAATCTAAAATATATTAAAGAAAAATAATAATATGAACAGCAGGAGTGAGTGGAGACTATACAGCGAGTAATACTCTGTGACTACTTATACAAGCTGTAAAAGTGTATACATAATAACACTAATGCTGAAGCAATACTGTTTTACTACAATATAACATCAGGGTATTCCCAAGTAATAGAGGTGATACTGTATTAAATATCACTAATAGCTGTAACAAGAGGGGGGAGATAAGACGACTGCTAAACCAGTGCTGTCAATAGTTAAAAGATTTATGGATAAGCAAATCCCTACATGATAGTACAACTAACGACATGGGTTAACTCCACATACAATAATTGATAATGTTCTATGGTGCTTAACCTCAGAAAGATGAAAGATAATGGTTCAGCTAAGACAGATTTCTGACAGACGGCAATTAGCCAGTTAAATATCACAAAAGCTGCCTAGATCATAGCAGCGTATTGATAATAAATAAAGGTTTCTGTCAAGCAGTAACGTGAAAAATAAGGGGTTGCTGACCTGGCTCACCTGTGAAGGACTGCTGACAGGCAGCAGTTAACCGGTTAAAAGTCACACAAGTTGCCTAAGTGCTAGCTGCATCTAAATAATAGGTCAAAGTATAAAGAGAGGGTTTACAAACAGTTTTGAACAGGTTGCCTAGGTAGTAGAAATTATACAGACAGTGACAGATGAAGGCATATAGAATAAAGATTCCTGAGTCTTGTGTCTTTGAGGGCACCCCTTAATAAAATGCCTGGTCTTATCAATCTCCCCCCATAAACATAATAAAGGAAAAAGAAAGAGAAATAAAGTATGTACAGAGTACATTTCTTAATGGTTGAGGTTCCCTCCCCAAGCTACCATTGGTCAGAATCCTGATAATCTCCCAATCAATTGAGAGCCTATGATTTAAATACTCCTATACTTGCCTGTATCTGGTTCCCCTCTGATGAGCTTCACTGGCGAAACGTGCACGTCAGGGGCTCTGGACACATACTGACACATTATTGGTGTCGGCACCTAACTCTCTGCTTATCAATTGCTAAATTACCGACATCAAGTTATTTCATGTCCAGCATCTCAGAAGTGCATATTGGAGAATCTTAACACTAATTTTATGTACTTTGTACATACTTTATTTCTTTATTTAATTTCTTCATTAAACACGCTAGCTACGCCAAAAAGAAGCGCCTTGAGAAATACACCTCTATACTTTCTGAGCTAGCCTCATTAACCCATACCAACAAGCACACAACAACGGCGTTCACACACGCTAGATTACTACTCTTACAAACACAGCTAAGAGACATGGAACTAGCCAAAACTACATTCCTCACGCGTAGGCTCAAACACAATTGTAGATTATGCTAGCTTTAGTGTACCTATAATCTTAATTTTATTAATGACAGGAGGCGAGTATTTGCTTAAGTCTCTCTTTACTAGAACTCCACAGCAGCACAGAAAACAACCAATCAGAAAAAAGTTAGGTACTATAAAACTCCCCTCCTCATGCATCATTTCCTCTTTCAAGCTGCGACAAAACAGAATAAAAGGCATAGAACATCATGGGGAAGAAACGAAGTCCTAGATACGATGAATATAACGATGTCCACCCTCCAAGTGTAACCGACAAACTAGATAGTGTAGATGGACTGTAAACTGAAACGAGAGAAAAACAGAATAGAACAGGTTGATTATCCAATGAAATGAACTCTGAATAAACATGAAGGTACCCAATGTAGCAACCAAATTAACCTAATATGTAAATATCCCAACCCTACTTATGGAAAAAACACAGACATAAGAAACAATCGACAGGTAGCAGAGACAACAAACAGAGTTGCATACGTACCTGATAATCTAAACTACACTGCGTGCAGAATTATTAGGCAAATGAGTATTTTGACCACATCATCCTCTTTATGCATTGTGTCTTACTCCAAGCTGTATAGGCTCGAAAGCCTACTACCAATTAAGCATATTAAGTGATGTGCATCTCTGTAATGAGAAGGGGTGTGGTCTAATGACATCAACACCCTATATCAGGAGTGCATAATTATTAGGCAACCTCCTTTCCTTTGGCAAAATGGGTCAAAAGAAGGACTTGACAGGCTCAGAAAAGTTAAAAAAAATAGTGAGATCTTGCAGAGGGATGCAGCACTCTTAAAATTGCAAAGCTTCTGAAGCGTGATCATCGAACAATCAAGCGTTTCATTCAAAATAGTCAACAGGGTCGCAAGAAGCGTGTGGAGAAACCAAGGCGCAAAATAACTGCCCATGAACTGAGAAAAGTCAAGCGTGCAGCTGGCAAGATGCCACTTGCCACCAGTTTGGCCATATTTCAGAGCTGCAACATCACTGGAGTGCCCGAAAGCACAAGGTGTGCAATACTCAGAGACATGGCCAAGGTAAGAAAGGCTGAAAGACGACCACCACTGAACAAGATACACAAGCTGAAACGTCAAGACTGGGCCAAGAAATATCTCAAGACTGATTTTTCTAAGGTTTTATGGACTGATGAAATGAGAGTGAGTCTTGATGGGCCAGATGGATGGATTGGTAAAGGGCAGAGAGCTCCAGTCTGACTCAGACGCCAGCAAGGTGGAGGTGGAGTACTGGTTTGGGCTGGTATCATCAAAGATGAGCTTGTGGGGCCTTTTCGGGTTGAGGATGGAGTCAAGCTCAACTCCCAGTTTCTGGAAGATACCTTCTTCAAGCAGTGGTACAGGAAGAAGTCTGCATCCTTCAAGAAAAACATGATTTTCATGCAGGACAATGCTCCATCACACGCGTCCAAGTACTCCACAGCGTGGCTGGCAAGAAAGGGTATAAAAGAAGAAAATCTAATGACATGGCCTCCTTGTTCACCTGATCTGAACCCCATTGAGAACCTGTGGTCCATCATCAAATGTGAGATTTACAAGGAGGGAAAACAGTACACCTCTCTGAACAGTGTCTGGGAGGCTGTGGTTGCTGCTGCACGCAATGTTGATGGTGAACAGATCAAAACACTGACAGAATCCATGGATGGCAGGCTTTTGAGTGTCCTTGCAAAGAAAGGTGGCTATATTGGTCACTGATTTGTTTTTGTTATGTTTTTGAATGTCAGAAGTGTATATTTGTGAATGTTGAGATGTTATATTGGTTTCACTGGTAAAAATAAATAATTGAAATGGGTATATATTTGTTTTTTGTTAAGTTGCCTAATAATTATGCACAGTAATAGTCACCTGCACACACAGATATCCCCCTAAAATAGCTATAACTAAAAACAAACTAAAAACTACTTCCAAAAATATTCAGCTTTGATATTAATGAGTTTTTTGGGTTCATTGAGAACATGGTTGTTGTTCAATAATAAAATTAATCCTCAAAAATACAACTTGCCTAATAATTCTGCACTCCCTGTATAACATTAAACAAGGGAGGGACAAGAATGGGTGGGAAATACTCGCCTCCTGTCATTAATAAAATTAAGATTATAGGTACACTAAAGCTAGCATAATCTACAATTTTATAACATGACAGGAGGCTTCGTATTTGCTGTTTCAACGCTCAGATCACCAATCCAACGCTGTTTGTTTCGCTGGTATCTATTCCAGGAAGTATCAGAGTAATCCTAATTGGACATTCCAAATACGATAAATGACAGCCGACGGGTCAAAGAAGATGCCAACCGACGAAGCATCTCAAATCCGGAAAAAAAAAAAAAAAAAAAAAAAAACACCATCCGCCGATAAATCCATTGTACGAGGTGTTGCGACCTGTTTCCTAGAAATCGGCCCATGAGCTGGCAAGCTGACCTATTAGCCACATTCTTGCAGTTGTATAAATTCGAAATCCGATCTAGGACTCAGAGTCGCGAGAAGGAAACTGACACCAAGTCTCAATACCTGATCCGTAAGGCGGCTCCTCCAATCGTGCCAGGCCCATTCGGCGATGCGGCCTTGCAGGTAGATCTCCAATCTCAAGGAATGCACCTAAGACCGCCACCAAAATCGCAAAAGAAAAAACCGAGGAGGGTCTTCCATTCCTTCCTGTCCTACCCGGTGAGATGTCACATCCGAGGATAAATCCATAATGCAGGCAAGAGTGTGGCCAAACCGGCCGTACTCTAAGTGATACCAATATTCCAAATGGACCGTGTAATCCTCGGACGCAGTAGAGAAAAAAACTCCAAAGGACGTCCATTCAAGGTTCCGAACTGAACTGGTGTGGAGGAAACGGTGGTCGACTACTCTGGGAATAGTGAATCCCAGAATCTTCGAAGGAATGGAAAAGGCAAGCCGGAACGCAGATTTCCATCCAGAGATGCCTCCGTCCAAGAGTGAGAGATGGCTGTGTAGGAGTCGGGGCACACCAAGCTCCTCCATAAAGTCTTGTAGGTCACCTCAACGGTAGTTGAAAAATAGGTTAGCGCGAATCCAGCAAAACGGCTCCCGTGAGGGATAAGTAGAGCCTAAACGGAGGGACCTCTATCTCAGAACCATGTACACCAGGCACGCGCTCCAAGGAGACGGGGCAGCCTGCCATCAATCCCAAGGTCCTAATGATCGGGGAAGTCAAGGCAACCGGGGTTTCTGGTCTTACCATGTGATCCATACGTACGGTTTTATCTTCAGACCGGGTAATAGGCCTTCCAGAATCCAGTTACCCGAGCAAGGCAGTGCTCGTTTTCTCCATGAAGGTCACCGTAACTCCTGACGTCTTGACACGGGAGAAACTGTCTGCGCAGTTTGTTCGTAATGGTCTGGATATCCAAAAACAGAAAGCAGTCTCTGTATTAGATGGTGGAGAATATGCCAAACCTGCACTCTCAGAATACCGGAGGGCCATCCGTTAGCCGCACCCTCTCCAGGAGTGTGTGTCAATAAGTGGGAGACTCCCCCCGTTATACCTCTGAGTATTTGTACGTGTTACAGCGGTCCAAATCCAGTAGATCCATAACAGGAGATAGAATAGAGGTCTCTAGTCTAAACATGCAATTCTTGCATGACCAGGCAGTCCTCTAGGACGAAGTCAGTAGCGTGGATGTCAGCTCCAATTGAACGCAGGAGGGACGCCCCTCTATGTAGTCATTAATGTCCTGCACAGGTACAAGCCTGTGCGATGAACAGATGGCCAGTACTGAAGAGCGTCGAGTGTATGAGAGAGCCGCGCTCTCTACTACTGTGATCGCATACCGTGAGAGCGTCCGGCTGCTAGCCTGAGCGGGCCGAGCCCGTTAGCAACCAACAGCAGAGTCTACAACCGATATCGGTTCCCTCTATGAGAATGGGTCCTCCCAATCTGTCCTCTGCATCCAGCCCAGTATCTGGTTGAGGACGAGTGAGGGGTTGCACCCTCTAATAATAAATCATTATCCAGCTCTGCATGAGAGGGATCGCCCCATGTTCCTGAAAATAAATACATACTCGGATAGAGGAGATGGGGGGCCGCACCCTCCCGTGGTGCAAACTAGAGTCCCTAGAGATTCAGGGTGACCAAACTGTAGGGCGCACCGAATAGTAATGTCAGCATAAGGCTGAGGGCAATCTTCGGAAACAACGATGGAAAAACTATCAACCGACTAACTGGATCCCGTGCGCGCGCGCGGGGTCCAGGTAGACCATTGGTAGTCTGAGGAAAGCTGGAGACGTTCTCCGCGATCCACAAGTGCCCAGGAGGCCGGAGGAGGTCAAGTCAGGCCTCACGACGACCCGAGCGAAGGAAAAGGAAGTCATGAAAAACAAAAAGCAACAATCAATGTAGATAAGGGAAAAATACACCAATTCTATCCGGATAGAAGGCAAACAGCAGGCCGGGAGGTAAGAAAAAGTAAGTCCCACCGGACAGGGCCAGGAGCCAACCCGACGCAGGAAAAAACTACTGAACCTATAAGGTTCCGAGGGGCAGATACGGAGTAGCTGGCAAAGACAAGGGAAACACACTGAGTACCGGTCCTTGCCTGTGCGAAGTTCTCCTTGGAGATGTGCCGTCGCCGGTTTGGAGTAAACCGTGGATGTGTCCGGGGTCTTCATAAGAAACTCTGTCCTTCAGGCATGAGGTTAAGGGCCTTCACTCTTCCCACCATATTCAGATGGCCGTATACTGGTGTCCTCTTGAACACTATGGCAATGGTGTTTGTCTGGAGACCTGCCTATCTCCATGTCACCGGTGGGCACTGGGATTCCCTCAGTGATATTACCCCTGGCCTGCGGCCAAGAGGGGGTTCGGTACCAATAGTGTAGGCCCGTCAGTAGGGCGCAGGCCCAGCAGGCCAAACGAATGGACACAGAACGGTTAGTCTAGCAAATAGTCACAGACATAGCAGGCCATTCAAGTAGGCACCGACATAGCGGGCCATTCAGACCTAGCAGGCCGTGCTAAAGGGCACAGACATAGTAGGCTGTCCTTATGGGCACAGACATAGCAGGCCGTTCTTACGGGCACAGACATAGCAGGCCGCTTTTACCGGCGCAGACATAACAGGCCGTTTTTACGGACACAGACATAACAGGCCGTTTTACGGGCACAGACGTAACAGGCCGTTCTTATGGGCGCAGACATAGCAGGCCGTTCTTATGGGTGTAGACATAGCAGGCCGTTCATATGGGCACAGACATAGCAGGCCGTTCTTATGGGCACAGACATAGCAGGCCATTCTTATGGGCACAGACATAGCAGGCCAATCTTATGGGCACAGACATAGCAGGCCAATCTTATGGGCACAGACATAGCAGGCCAATCTTATGGGCACAGACATAGCAGGCCAATCTTATGGGCACAGACATAGCAGGCCAATCTTATGGGCACAGACATAGCAGGCCATTCTTATGGGCACAGACATAGCAGGCCATTCTTATGGGCACAGACATAGCAGGCCATTCTTATGGGCACAGACATAGCAGGCCATTCAATGGGTTGTGTATTACCACAATATTATTATTAACATGTATTTATATAGCGCCTTCCAATTCCGTCGCGCTTTACAGTGGTTATGAATGAGTAACGGGGACCTCTGAGTTCGGGTAGAGGTCCCTAAAATAGTAGATCCTCAGGGAATCTTGTGACATAGGACCTTTAGACAATCAACCCTTTTAGACAGCGTAAGGCTGTGTGAGCAACTTGAACCCGGACTGGCAGTCGCTAAGTGCCCGGCAGTCAAATAGTGGTATTCCAGCTGTATTGGGTACAAGCGGAAGTAGTCCCGTGACCATCATGTCTACGAATGTAAGGTACACTGAGCGCCACTGTCCATGAACTGTGGATAGGTATGCACATGCGCACACGGATCTACTTGAAATATCTTAGCATATTATGGATTACCATCCGCACATACGTGAAGGGGAATGTAATCACGGACACCTCAAGGAGTAGGGTTAAACAACAGCCAACATAATAGTTCCCCAAGAACCTGATAAATTGTACCGTATCGGTGTAGACTGGTCTCCCATACCAGCTAGAGTCAGATCCAAGTCTTAACTATATATATGCCATGGACAGAGAATACATACCAGAGTAGTCCCATCTGAGAGAAAATATATACACTGAGAAGCGAATGAATCCCAGAGCTAACTGTAGGATGTAGGATATACACCCCTGTACAGAGCTTGTATAACAGGGATTATAAATACTCGAAATTCACAGTAATCTGTGATATACCCTGACGGTAGATCAAACAAAAGTAGTGATATGCACTGTCTGCAAAAACCCGCAGCGATATGAGGTATACACTGACAGTAAACACACAGCAACCTGTGATATACACTGACAGCCAAACAAAATCTTTGAAATACACTGTCAGTAACAACACATAGCAACCTGTGATACACACTGTCAGCAAAAACCCACAGTATTCTGTGATATACAGTAATCATATATACACTAGACAGTAAAATCACAGTACACATAGGTAAATTATGTCAATCAAACTCACAGCAATCCTGACATGTAACAAAAAACGTATATGCAAATATATATACACCCACACATACATGGATAGTAATCCATAGGAGAAAGTCACTCAGAGTGTCCCTTAATAGAAGGTTCAAGCTCAAATCGGTCACTATAGTGGAACTAAACTGACATGCGGTCAAAAGCCTGTATACAGCTCCAAGTGCAGAAGGTAAGCACTGAGCTGGGTGGAGGCAGACCGCCAAAGAGTAGTGTACCGACGAGGGAGGGGGCCGCGGGCGGTCGCACCCACCCCCGGTCGGACACACGCCGTCCACGGGCGGAGGCGTCCGCGGCGAGGCTGCCACGTGGAGAAAAAGATCCGGCCGCCGGGTACTTGGGCGCACGCGAGTACCCCGCGACCGAAAAAGGCACGTGGGACCGCCGGAGTCGAACTCCACGGACCCGGAGCTCGGGGGATGAAAGAGGCAGAAGAGTCAGCCTCCTGAAGCCCCAGAGCGGCAGGCACACCGCGGGAAAAAGCGGAAAGCAAAATAGCATGGAAAACGCATGAACCCAGAAAAGGGAAACGGACAGGGGGCACAAGTCCAAAGAAAACACAGTAAGGACCCCAAAGACCCCCACAAATATAGGGAAAAGTACATTGATAGAATGAAATTACACAAGGGCATAGACAAACTGAAACATAAGAAAAAATCTCACAAGGGAAAGATAAATAAATACTGACTATATATATACAAATATAGCTAAATCCCACAAAGGCAATCTACAGTATAGAATAAAAAATACTGAAAATAAGCAATAAAAACCCCAAAGCCACCCACTATAAGCAGGAGGCAGTGGTACTCTGATCTGTACTGGTGCGGAGCAGCAAAGAAAGAGGAAATGATGCATGGGGAGGGGAGTTTTATAGTACCTAACTTTTTTCTGATTGGTTGTTTTCTGTGCTGCTGTGGAGTTCTAGTAAAGAGAGACTTAAGCAAATACGAAGCCTCCTGTCATGTTATAAAATTACTTCACCGCCGGCAACAGAGCAGGGGCAAGACTAGCCGCACAATTGAAACAGAGAAAAACAACCTCCAGAATTGCCTCCCTCAAGGGAAATGGGGGTACCAGGATATTAGACCCACAAGGGATTGTAGACAAGTTTGCTCAATACTATGAAAAGCTATATAATCTAAAGAATGACCCACAGACGATATGCCCCACAAAGTCCGATATTGATGCCTTCCTGTCAGAAATCAATCTCCCGACTTTATCAATCACTGACATAGACCACCTGCGCAGCCCCTTCACGACAGAAGAGATCATCTCGGTGATCTCATCACTCCCACCGCATAAATCACCAGGCCCTGATGGCCTACCCAATAAATACTACCACACATACTCTAACTTCTTGTCACAGCCCCTTAAAGAAGTGTTTAACCATTGCATGAGGGAGGGCTCCTTACCAGCGGAGATGCTACTGGCTCATGTCTCCACCCTGCCGAAGCCAGGCAAATCTAAGGACCATTGTAAAAATTTCAGGCCCATTTCACTGCTAAACAGCGACGCCAAAATCTAACTCCAGGAAGGTACTGAATATAGTGGCGGGGATGATAAAGGGAAAACTCGGAGGCCTTTTTCTGGTGCTGGACGCCGAAAAAGGCTTTCGACAGACTAAATTGGCAATATATGACAAGAGTACTAAATAAATATAACTTCCCCGAAGAAACTATCAGAGGCATACTAGCACTCTACGCACAACCCAGCACTAGGGTCTCACATGGTGGGTTTCTTTCTAGAACCTTTCACATTATAAACGGGAAACGTCAGGGTTGCCCGCTGTCCCCCCTGCTTTACATCCTTTCCTTAGAACCCCTAGCCTGGAAAATACGAGAGCATAAAGACATAACCGCCATCACCTTGAGGGAAACAGAATATTGTTTAGCCTTGTTCGCAGATGATATCTTTGTGGCGTTGTCGAACCCAGAATGCTCCCTGCCCCCATTATTAACACTATTGACAGATTACGGTAAAGTCTCATACTATCGCCTAAATCAAGAAAAAACACAGGCCCTACCCATAAACCTATCGAGGCTAACTGTGACGGCCCTAAAGACCACATTTGAGCTCGACTGGCGGACGACGTCTCTAACATATCTAGGAGTAAAAATCGCCACTTCCATTGACAACATAGTGAAACTTAATTATAAACCTCTCATACAAATATGCAAAACTGAGACACTTAAATGGAAGACCGCGAACCTTTCATGGTTAGGACGAGTAAATGCGTACAAGTTGATGCTACTACCGAGACTATTATATAAGTTCAGAATGCTTACTATAACTGTCCCGGCAGCAATCCACAGGTCATTGCAAACAATATGCAGCACATATATCTGGGGAGGCAAAAGACCTAGGCTACCTTTGCACCTCTTACAAAAGACATCACACACGGGCGGCATCGGTTTACCTAACATAGGTCTCTACTACAAAGCCTCTTTATTAGCCACATGTATACAACTACATGCCCCAAGGGGCACAACACAGTGGGTAGATATGGAACAAGACCAACTTAACTACCCCACACTGCTCAACCACATATGGACACCAAGGGTATTGAGGGGTCCCAACGTACAGCTATATCCCACTACAACAGCGACGATCAAAGTGTGGGACAAATTTATGTTATCCCTAGGTTGGAAGAAGCACTTCCACCCCGATGCCCCCCTAAAAGCACTTCACATAGTAAACCCCACGATCCCCTTCTCCAGGTGGACACGTCTGGGTATATCCCAGATTCAACAGATGTGCAAAGAACAAACTATAATGGATTTCCCAGACATGAAAAGCAGATGGGGGGTACCAGAGAGAGACATCTTCCCATATTTGCAACTAAAAAACACAATCAACTCACATGTAAAAACCTCTCCAACCCCATCATCAACACATACACTAGCTGCGAGGCTGATACCCTGCCGCTGCTGGACAGCCCCACTGAAACCCTAGGCCCTTTGCCTTTGCTATAAAGCCTGGTTAGAATTAGCACCCCACAAACCAACGACTTGCAGACATCACTGGGAGGCAGAGGGGGAGACTGAGCTAACTGATGAGGACTGGTTATCAGCTCTAAATGGACTCAAAAGATGGACCAAATGCTACTCCCATATAGAGGCACACCGGAAACTGCTCTATAGTTGGTATACGACCCCCAATAGGCTGCATAAGATGTACCCTGTGGTACCGGCCGAATGCTGGAGGTGTGCTGCGGAAATAGGCACGCTACCACACGTCTGGTGGCATTGTAGTGGCATACAGCCTTTGTGGAGAGATGTTAAAGATATACTAGATGCCCTGGGAATCAGAGACTTCCCCTTAAACATTAAGACCTGTCTCCTCCTATTGTTCCCCAAAGAGACACACGAGAGCCAGAAACAACTGCTCCTGCTAATCTTAATGGCCGCACGCAATCTGATAGCGTTAAACTGGAAAAAACATAGTTGCCCATCCACACAACAACTGAAAGACAAAATACAGCAGTTTTACATATATGAGAAATTGTCCTCAGATACCACTAAAGCCACCGCAAAATTCAGGGAAACATGGGAGGCATGGGAGGCATGGTACAAAGAGGGGAATTGTCTTGCATAGCAAAACAGCAGAGAAAAGGGGAGAGATTCGTAAAAAGCCTAGAACCATGTGAGGGGTGGTATGCCACTTCAACTGTGGAAGGGAGTAAAGGGAACTGTCAACTACTACATTCTTGATCTCGCCTGCACACCTGTCTTTGTATATACCTTTGTTATGTTCGATAAATTCTACACAACTATGGTTCAAACATAGTGAATATCCCCGAATGTTACGCTGTAAATACAGCTCAGCTATCAATGGACTACATTAGGAATTCATTGTAACACAGAATGTATGTTTACTGAGTTGTGACTATGTACTGGATTCATATTTTTGAAAACTTCAATAAAGTACAATTGATAAAAAAAAAAAAAAAAAATATGTTTCCACTGCTATAGATTGAATAGCAGTTAGTTGTCTTCAAGCGGGTGTGTCAGGCCTACAGCGTGTACTCTGCCAACCTCTGCAAGTGCACATTGCCACTAATATCTGGTGTCACAATAGCGTGCATTTAAAACCCAAAAACTTTTTCACTGTTATAGATTGAATAGCAGTTACTTGTCTTCAAGCGGGTGTGTCAGGCCTACAGCGTGTACTCTGCCAACCTCTGCAAGTGCACATTGCCACTCATAGCTGGTGTCACAATAGCGTGCATTTAAAACAAAAAAACTTTTTTCACTCTTATAGATTGAATAGCAGTTAGTTGTCTTCAAGCGGGTGTGTCAGGCCTACAGCGTGTACTCTGCCAACCTCTGCCAGTGCACATTGCCACTCATATCTGGTGTCACAATAGCGTGCAATTAAAACCCAAAAACTTTTTTCACTGTTATAGATTGAATAGCAGTTAGTTGTCTTCAAGCGGGTGTGTCAGGGCTTCAGCGTGTACTCTGCCAACCTCTGCCAGTGCACTTTGCCACTCATATCTGGTGTCACAATAGCGTGCATTTAAAACCAAAAAACTTTTTTCACTGTTATAGATTGAATAGCAGTTAGTTGTCTTCAAGCGGGTGTGTCAGGCCTACAGCGTGTACTCTGCCAACCTCTGCCAGTGCACATTGCCACTACATTCTTGATCTCGCCTGCACACCTGTCTTTGTATATACCTTTGTTATGTTCGATAAATTCTACACAACTATGGTTCAAACATAGTGAATATCCCCGAATGTTACGCTGTAAATACAGCTCAGCTATCAATGGACTACATTAGGAATTCATTGTAACACAGAATGTTTGTTTACTGAGTTGTGACTATGTACTGGATTCATATTTTTGAAAACTTCAATAAAGTACAATTGATAAAAATAAATAAAAAAAATATGTCTCCACTGCTATAGATTGAATAGCAGTTAGTTGTCTTCAAGCGGGTGTGTCAGGCCTACAGCGTGTACTCTGCCAACCTCTGCAAGTGCACATTGCCACTAATATCTGGTGTCACAATAGCGTGCATTTAAAACCCAAAAACTTTTTCACTGTTATAGATTGAATAGCAGTTACTTGTCTTCAAGCGGGTGTGTCAGGCCTACAGCGTGTACTCTGCCAACCTCTGCAAGTGCACATTGCCACTCATAGCGTGCATTTAAAACCAAAAAACTTTTTTTCACTCTTATAGATTGAATAGCAGTTAGTTGTCTTCAAGCGGGTGTGTCAGGCCTACAGCGTGTACTCTGCCAACCTCTGCCAGTGCACATTGCCACTCATATCTGGTGTCACAATAGCGTGCAATTAAAACCCAAAAACTTTTTTCACTGTTATAGATTGAATAGCAGTTAGTTGTCTTCAAGCGGGTGTGTCAGGCCTACAGCATGTACTCTGCCAACCTCTGCCAGTGCACATTGCCACTCATATCTGGTGTCACAATAGCGTGCATTTAAAACCAAAAAACTTTTTTCACTGTTATAGATTGAATAGCAGTTAGTTGTTTTCAAGCGGGTGTGTCAGGCCTACAGCGTGTACTCTGCCAACCTCTGCCAGTGCACATTGCCACTCATATCTGTTCTCACAGTAGCTTTCACGCATAGTACCACTAATCCAAAAAAAAATGACAGGCAGAGGCAGGCCACCCCGCAGGGGCCGTCATGGTTGTGGTGCTGTGATTCCCTTTTGCCCTAGAATAATGCCCAATTTTCAGAGGCCACGAACCCTGAACTTGAAAAGTTCTGAGGACATAGTTGACTGGCTAACACATGACACCCAATTTTCTACAGCCTCCGCTCGGAACCTTGACGCACCATCCTCCTCCAGCTTAGCTTCGGGCACCTCTCAAGATACCACTCACCCGCCTGCCGTCACCACCAACACTAGCACCACAGCCGCTTCACTTTATCTGTCAGAGGAGTTATTTATCCATCCGTTTGAAGAAATGAGTGATGCGCAACCATTATTGCCAGAGGATGTAGATAACAGGGATATGTCTCAGTCAGGCAGCATTACTCACATGGACGTACGGTGTGATGATGATGATGTTGTACCCGCTGCTGCTTCCTTTGCTGAGTTGTCAGATACAAGTGAAGCGGTTGATGATGACGATGCGTCCATGGATGTCACGTGGGTGCCCGCTCGGCAAGAAGAAGAACAGGGCGAAAGTTCAGATGGGGAGACAGAGAGGAGGAGGAGATGAGTTGGAAGCAGGGGAAGGTCGTCGCAAGGAGCTAGTGGCACAGTCAGACAGCATGCATCGGCACCCGGGGTCAGCCCGACAGCACACCAATACAACGCATGCTGTGTCCACCACCAGAATGCCGTCATTGCAGAGCTCAGCAGTGTGGCATTTTTTTTTGTGTGTCTGCCTCTGACAACAGCGATGCCATTTGCAACCTGTGCCAAAAGAAACTGAGTCGTGGGAAGTCCAACTCCCACCTAGGTACAACTGCTTTGCGTGATCGCACATGATCGCACATCACAAACACCTATGGGATCAACACATGAGTACAAGCAGCACACAAACTCAAAGCCACCATCCTCCTCCTGGTCCAGCATCTTCAGCCACGTCAACCACTGCTGTCCTCCTTGCCCCCTCTCAACCATCCGCCACTCCGTCTCTCACCTTGAGCAGTTCCCGCTTATCTGCCCACAGTCAGGTGTCTGTCAAGGACATGTTTGAGCATAAAAAGACAATGTCAGAAAGTCACCCCCTTGCCCAGCGTCTGAAAGCTGGCTTGTCTGAACTATTAGCCTACCAGCTTTTACCATACAAGCTGGTGGAGTCTGAGGCGTTAAAAAAATTTGTGGAAGGTACCCGGACGAAATTTCTTTGCACAAAAGACAATCCCCAACCTGTACTCGATTGTGCAAAAGGAAGTAATGGCATGTCTGGCACACAGTGTTGGGGCAAGGGTCCATCTGACCACTGATACATGGTCTGCAAAGCATGGTCAGGGCAGGTATATCACCTACACTGCGCATTGGGTAAACCTGCTGACGGCTGCCAAGCATGGAATGCGTGGCTCTGCAGAGGAGTTTGTGACACCGCCATGACTTGCAGGCAGGCCTGCTGCCACCTCCTCTACTCCTACTCCATCCTCTTCCATAACCTCCTCGGCTGAGTCCTCTTCTGCTGCTGCGTCTTGCTCCACATCAACGGCACCCCCCCAGCTCCCCAGGTACTATTCCACATCCCGGATACAGCAGTGTCACGCCGTCTTGGGTTTGACTTGCTTGAAAGCAGAGAGTCACACCGGACAAGCACTCCTGTCCGCCCTGAACGCACAGGTGGAAAAGTGGCTGACTCCGCAGCAACTGGATATCGGCAAAGTGGTTTGTGACAACGGAACAAATTTGTTGGCGGCATTGAAGTTGGGCAAGTTGAGTTAAGTACACAGGCTTACAGGACGTCCTGAAGCAGGCCAGGAAGGTGTGTGGCCATTTCAGGCATTCCTACACGGCCATGGCGCACTTTGCAGATATCCAGCGGCGAAACAACATGCCAGTGAGGCGCTTGATTTGCGACAGCCCGACATGTTTGAATTCAACACTCCTAATGTTCGACTGCCTGCTCCAACAAGAAAAAGCCGTTAATGAATATTTGTATGACCGGGGTGCTAGGACAGCCTCTGGGGAGCTGGGAATTTTTTTGCCACGTTACTGGATGCTCATGCGCAATGCCTGTAGGCTCATGCGTCCTTTTGAGGAGGTGACAAACCTAGTCAGTCGCACCGAAGGCACCATCACCGACATCATACCATTTGTTTTCTTCCTGGAGCGTCCCCTGCGAAGGGTGCTGGATCAGGCCGTAGATGAGCGTGAAGAGGAAGAGGAAGAGTTGTGGTCACCATCACCACCAGAAACAGCCTTATCAGCATCGTTTGCTGGACCTGCGGCAACGCTGGAAGAGGATTGTGAGGAAGAGGAGTCAGAGGAGGAATGTGGCTTTGAGGAGGAGGAGGAAGACCAACCACAACAGGCATCCCAGGGTGCTCGTTGTCACCTATCTGGTACCCGTGGTGTTGTACGTGGCTGGGGGGAAGAACATACCTTCATTGAGATCACTGAGGAGGAGGAACAGGAAATGAGTAGCTCGGCATCCAACCTTGTGCAAATGGGGTCTTTCATGCTGTCGTGCCTGTTGAGGGACCCTCGTATAAAAAGGCTGAAGGAGAACGACCTGTACTGGGTGTCCACGCTACTAGACCCCCGGTATAAGCAGAAAGTGGCTGAAATGTTACCAAATTACAACAAGTCAGAAAGGATGCAGCATTTGCAAGCTAAATTAAAAAGTATGCTTTACACAGCGTATAAGGGTGATGTCACAGCACAACGGGAATCTAACAAGGGAAGAGGTAAAAGTAATCCTCCTCCTCCCACGACCACGCCGGCAAGGACAGGACGCTTTAAAGACGTGTTGTTGATGGAGGACATGCGGAGCTTTTTAAGTCCTACGCATCGCCACAGCCCTTCGCAATCCACCCTCAGAGAACAACTCAACCGACAGGTAGCAGACTACCTCGCCTTAACTGCAGATATTTACACTCTGAGGAGCGATGAACCCCTTGACTACTGGGTGTGCAGGCTTGACCTGTGGCCTGAGCTATCCCAATTTGCGATAGAACTTCTGGCCTGCCCCGCTTCAAGTGGCCTGTCAGAAACGACCTTCGGTGCAGCAGGAGGTATTGTCACTGAGAAGAGAAGTCGCCTAGGTCAAAAAAGTCTAGATTACCTCACCTTTATCAAGAGGAATAAGGGATGGATCCCGATGGGACTGACAGTGGGCGATACATTCGACTAAAAAAAGCCTGAAGAGATGAGCTGCCTTGGGCTACAAATGGTGACCCTATGTAGGAGGAACAGTCCTTATTCTGATCTGTGTCAGTGTGTATCAGGGTCTCTGAGGACAGGTGTCAATCCATATCTGCCAAGTGACCCTATGTTGGGGGAACAGTCCCTATTCTGCTCTGTGTCAGTGTGTATCAGGGTCCCTGAGGACAGGTGTCAATCCATATCTGCCAAGTGACCCTCTGTAAGGGGAACAGTCCCTATTCTGCTCTGTGTCAGTGTGTATCAGGGATCATTAGGATAGGTGTCAATCCATATCTGCCAAGTGACCCTATGTAGGGGGAACAGTCCCTATTCTGCTCTGTGTCAGTGTGTATCAGGGATCATTAGGATAGGTGTCAATCCATATCTGCCAAGTGACCCTATGTAGGGGGAACAGTCCCTATTCTTCTCTGTGTCAGTGTGTATCAGGATTCCTGAGGACAGGTGTCAATCCATATCTGCCAAGTGACCCTATGTAGGGGGAACAGTCCCTATTCTGCTCTGTGTCAGTGTGTATCAGGGTCTGTGAGAACAGGTATCAATCCATATCTGCCAAGTGACCCTATGTAGGGGGAACAGTCCCTATTCTGCTCTGTGTCAGTGTGTATCAGGGTCCCTGAGGACAGGTGTCAATCCATATCTGCCAAGTGACCCTATGAAGGAGGAACAGTCCCTATTCTGCTCTGTGTCAGTGTGTATCAGGGTTCCTGAGGACAGGTTGTAACGGAGCTCCGTGTACTCCGACCGAGTACCCTCCGTTGATGGATGCTCCTAGCGCTCTCAGAGGACTCCAAGCACTGCAGACGACACCACAACCACCGCAGGCTCCACAACCGCCGTAGCTTAACTGGAGCCGCGCCATCTTCCTTCCACCCTGGATCGGCTTTCTGACTCCAGGACCGTGTGGGGAAGACCTCTCCTCCAGGAGAGCGTATCCGGAACAAGCTCTTACAAGAGCTAAGTGATTAAGAGCTCAGGGGAATATGCAGCGCATAGCAATCCCCAGTGTGATATAGCAGTTCCCTCCAATAACGAGACAAGGCTACGTATTGAGGGTCAGAAGAGGTCTGAGGACTGGAACACCCAGCCTGCTTTTTATTAGGATCAGGTACATACAGGACACTCCCAGGGGGAGGATGAAATTGACCAATCACATGCATGGTAACACCCCCACGTCTCCTCCCCTCAGATAAACACATAACCCAATTAAAACGTACATTATTTTACCCAAGTTCTGGATGTACCCCAAAAACAGGGGGTACAGCTTTAAATCTGGTATCCCCAAATAGCCCTTGTTCAGGGGAACAGTCTGTCCAAAAATCAGCCCATTCGGATGAATGGTTCGGGAGATACAGAGCTCCAAAGTTTTGACCGACCGCACAGACCAACTAGCCGAAAATAGTTCCATGAGTTTTGGCCTTGCGGTCGGTCTCCGTTCGCACGGTAAAATAGACGAAATTCTTGCCATCCATTCGCATCTTTGTGATCGCTAGAATCCCCATACTAAGTTAAGTATAACTACCGAACGGCCGGTCGTTCGGTAGTTTCCGTACGTAGTTCTGGATGTCTGGAGGTCTTAGCGGTATTCGCCTGTTTGCGCTTCCGATTTCAGTTCCATGCGTTCACAGGCAAACACCGCTGTTCGTACGCAAGATGGCCGCGGACACGTGTAAAAGTCCCGAAATGGCGGCCACCTATTCAGAGCACAAAGAATTCGTATGAAATCATACGAACGGCTGTATTCTCCAGTAATGGTATTCCCATGCAATATATTCGTCTAAATCCCCTGGCTGTTCGGTTATATTAGCAGTCCAGACCTACAGCATAGTTAAAGGGTTAAAGACAGCCTAATACAAATCCATATGCCCGAATATAGGGTTTACAGTGCAATATAGTCCAGGACCATAGTCGCAGGGGAGGAGGCAGGCAAGCAGGCCTCTCCAGGACAAAGTGGCGAAGGGCACTTCGTCACACATCTCCCCTTTGGGGGGAAGACTAACCAGGCACCTGACCTTCTGTCGGTCAGTGCCTCCGTTAGTCGATCCACCAACCCACAATAAACAGATGTCCGAGTAGCCCCCCCACAACATCAAAGTACATGAACAGCCCACCCACAACACACAGTCACTGCACCTGGGTATTTGGCTGTGGTAATGAGGCCACATGCCGAGGGGGCTTGAAGGACAGAGGCCAACTGCACTCTGCCCAGCTGCCAGCTCTTCTGCTGGGGTGGCCTGCAGGACATCAGGCTCTGGACCAGGGACAAAGGTAGGGCAGAGGCCGACTGCACTCTGCCCAGCTGCCAGCTCTTCTGCTGGGGTAGCCTGCAGGACATCAGGCGCTGGACCAGGAGCCAAGGTAGGGCAGAGGCCGGCTGCACTCTTCCCAGCTGCCAGCTCTTCTGCTGGGGTAGCCTGCAGGACATCAGGCTCTGGACTAGGGAAAAAGGTAGGGCAGAGGCCGACTGCACTCTGCCCAGCTGCCAGCTCTTCTGCTGGGGTAGCCTGCAGGACATCAGGCTCTGGACCAGGGACAAAGGTAGGGCAGAGGCCGACTGCACTCTGCCCAGCTGCCAGCTCTTCGGCTGGGGTAGCCTGCGGGACATCCGGCTCTGGACCAGGAACAAAGGTAGGGCAGAGGCCGACTGCACTCTGCCCAGCTGCCAGCTCGTCTGCTGGGATGCTTGGGACATAGTCCGGCTCAGTAGCCAAGGGAACATGGACGCCAGTAGGGGTTAACATTGCCTCTGTTAACTCTGGTGCCACGCTAGGAGTTACCTGGGGAGGGGAATTTGTACTTACCCCCTCCTCCTGTTGTCCCGGTGAGAGCAGTTGGGGATCTGGACAGGTTGTCCAGCATCCCTGGAGGTCAGGCACAGAGACCACGGTCCCATCTGCGCCGTCTGGGGGATTGGTGTCTCCCCTTGTTAGGGTAAGCTGCCGCTGGGGAGAGGGGGTGCTGTGCTCCTTTCCTGGAAACACAGGCTGCCGCTGGAGAGGGAGACCGCCTGTCTCCACTCTCGTAACATTGTCCTGTTGCTGTAGAGAGGGACCAACTGTCTCTGCTCTCTGTAGGACACACTGCTGCTGGGGGCGAAGGTCGGCACCTTCGGCCTCCTGGGGTACACACTGCCGCTGGGGAGGATGGACGACACCATCAGCTCCCTGGGTTACACACTGCCGCTGGGGATCTGGGCCGACTGCCCAGCATCCCTGTAGGGCCGGTAGAGAGACATCGGTCCCATCTCTACCTGCCATCTGGGGTTCATCGCCGGACCAGTCAGGGAGGTCTGGTTCTGCTTGTCGGGTAGGTTGGGGCTGCACGAAGCTGAGTAGGTGTATGTAGTCCTGCTCCAGCTCCCACTCCCTTGTTGCCAGGTGGGTCATGTCTTTTCTCACCTCGCGTTCGTCAGCCCAGACATACATGCCCATCCGGTAGTCGTAGATGTCCCAAAACCTAGACTCCTCCGTGCTGCCGAAATCAAGATCCTCCTCCATGGCATCCATAAGTAGACCAGGACCATCACAATCATCCCCCTCCGGTAGGTCGTGCTCGGCCGTCCAGGGAGTAAGTCGAATGGTATGCCACCAGAGGGCCTGGTATGCGTTGTCTAGCCCGATCTCTCGCCATACCAGGGTCTCTAGTCTTGCCACCCACTCATACAGGGGCTGCTCCCCCAATAGACATATTCGCATTGCCACACGCTTCTGTAGCCGCTGCTCATCACTGGGGAGCCTCTCACCTCGCCGCCACTGGGCATCTTCCAGGGCATCATACCAGAGTTCCCTTCTGGCTGCATCCCTGTAATCTGCGGCCTCCTTCTCCTCCTCATCATGGAACGCTGTCCGCAAACCAGCTGATTCCATCCTGTTGTAGCCAGGGGCGCTGCCCAATGGCTAGCGTTGCCCTCAATTGTAACTCCAAACGTTACCAGTGTCTCTGAGCTGCTTCTCCTCGCACTAGGACGCCATCCCACCGCTGCCACCAATGCCCGAATATAGGGTTTACAGTGCAATATAGTTCAGGACCATAGTCGCAGGGGAGGAGGCAGGCAAGCAGGCCTCTCCAGGACAAAGTGGCGAAGGGCACTTCGTCACACAGGTGTCAATCCATATCTGCCAAGTGACCCTATGTAAGGGGAACAGTCCCTATTCTGCTCTGTGTCAGTGTGTATCAGGGATCATTAGGATAGGTGTCAATCCATATCTGCCAAGTGACCCTATGAAGGAGGAACAGTCCCTATTCTGCTCTGTGTCAGTGTGTATCAGGGTCCCTGAGGACAGGTGTCAATCCATATCTGCCAAGTGACCCTATGTAAGGGGAACAGTCCCTATTCTGCTCTGTGTCAGTGTGTATCAGGGATCATTAGGATAGGTGTCAATCAATATCTGCCAAGTGACCCTATGTAGGGGGAACAGTCCCTATTCTTCTCTGTGTCAGTGTGTATCAGGATTCCTGAGGACAGGTGTCAATCCATATCTGCCAAGTGACCCTATGTAGGGGGAACAGTCCCTATTCTGCTCTGTGTCAGTGTGTATCAGGGTCTGTGAGAACAGGTGTCAATCCATATCTGCCAAGTGACCCTATGTAGGGGGAACAGTCCCTATTCTGCTCTGTGTCAGTGTGTATCAGGGTCCCTGAGGACAGGTGTCAATCCATATCTGCCAAGTGACCTTATGTAGGGGGAACAGTCCCTATTCTGCTCTGTGTCAGTGTGTATCAGGGTCTCTGAGGACAGGTGTCAATCCATATGTCATGGTGTCAATATGTCATGTCAGGTGTCAATCCATATCCATTGTGATTTAGGAATGTTAGGTGATTTATGCCCTTCATGGATTAAAACCAGACTCTGCATCAACCGTGTAATTTTCCATGGGAGTTTTGCCATGGATCCCCCTTCGGCATGCCACAGTCCAGGTGTTAGTCCCCTTGAAACAACTTTTCCATCACTATTGTGGCCAGAAAGCGTCCCTGTGGGTTTAAAATTTGCCTGCCCATTGAAGTTTATGGCGGTTCGCCCGGTTCGCCGGTTCGCGAACGTTTGCGGAAGTTCGCGTTCGCCGTTCGCGAACCGAAAATGTTATGTTCGCAACATCCAGGGCCAGATTAAGAGCCCAGTGGGCCTGGTGCTGAAAATTATGATGGGGCCTAATTACAAAATCTTATTGACCAAAAACACTAAAACAGTCATACCTCCTAAGCGTCATGTACCTGATGGAGATGGTGCTGGAGAGAAACTCATAGAATGCAGCTATGAGAAAACGCATACCCTATACTAATCTTACGCTTTCATCTTTCAAGTAAACCCATACCCCCTAACAGCAGTGTCCAGTAAAGCAGGAAGTCTATGGATCGCGTAAAAGAGTGGTCACTGACACAAATCACATAACCAGAACTGCCGAAAGAGGCGAACATACACAAAAAGGGGGCATGTTTGTGTCCCCATGTCTCCCAGTCCCTTAGTGTCTGTGTCCCCAATTCTCCCAGTGTCCCCATGAAACTAGGGTAGATTGAGAGACATTGGGGCACTGGGAGACATGGGGACAGTGAGATTCTTGGGGACACTGGGTGACATGGGGGCACTGGGAGACATGGGGCACTGAGACACTGTGATACATAGGGGACACTGTGATATATAAGGGACACTGGAGACTTGATAAAGACCTGGGTACAGGTCAAAACGTTGCAGTGTCCAATAAACCTGCTTAAATCTATCACAGTGAGTGCCTGAGAGTCTTTTATAATTGGGGACACTGAGACACTTGGGGGCACTGTGAGACATGGGGACACTGGGAGACTAGGGGATTCTGAGAGACTAGGGGACACTGAGACACTAAGGACACTGAGACACTATGGACACTGAGAGACACCAGGGACACTGGGAGACATGGGGCACTGAGACACGTTGATACATAGAGACACCAGGGACTCTGTGATACATAGGGGACACTGGAGACTTGAGTGCCTGAGATTTTTATTTTATACTAGGGGACACTGAGACACTGGGAGACATTGGGACACTGAGACACTGGGAGACTAGGGGACCTTGGGAGACTAGGAAACACTGAGGCACTAGGGACACTAGCACACTACGGACACTGAGAGACACCAGGGACACTAAGATACTAGGGACACTGGCTGGGAGACATGGGGACACTGGGAGTGCCCCATATCTCCCAAGTCTCAAAGTCATCCAGTGTCCCCATGTCTCCCTGTGTCCCCCAGTGTCTTCATGTCTCTCAGTGTCCCCTAGTTTCTCAGTGTCCCCATGTCGCCTAGTGTCCCCTAGTGTTTGTATCCCCATGTCTCCCAGTGTCCCTTAGAGTCTGTGTCCCCATGTATTCCAGTGTCCCGATGTCACTAGGGCATTAGGGGACACTTAGAGACATTGGGACACTGTGAGACATGGGGACACTCAGAGACTGGGAGAAACATGGGGACACTGAGATACATGGGGACTCTGGGAGACTAGGGGACTCTGGGAGACTAGGGACACAGCCACTAGGGAGACATGGGGACACTGGGACACTGGCTGGGATACATGGGGCCACTGAGAGACTAGGGGCCACTGGGAGACATGGGGTCACTAGTGTCTCAGGGTCCCCATGTTCCCCAGTGTCCTAATGTCTCACCGTCCCCATGTCTCACAGGCTCGGAGCTGCTGTCTGGACTCTCTGCGCAGAGCTGCTTCCCCGTGGGTCTGTGAGTAGAGAGAGGCAGGGAGAGAGATGCTGTAACTTCTTATCCCTGCCTCTCTCCACACAAACAGCGACCCCTACTGGCCGGTGCTGTTATTGCATAATAATCTCTGTTTATACTGAGACAGACATTTGTATTGCCGGTATTACTGCAATACCGGCACTGGCTAGGCAGCCTCAAATACCTGAGAAATACATCTGAGAAATACCTGGCAACCCTAAGAGTAGCGTGGGTAAAAAACAAAAATAAAAAAAAAATCACATTTTTTTTTTAACATCAATGGGCCTATTCCATGGGCCTGGAGCTGCAGCTCCATCAGCCCCTATGTTAATCCGGCCCTGGCGACATCACTACGGAGGGATTGTCATTTTGGACAGTGAGGATTACATCAATGAGGCCCTTAGACTCTTTAGTGATGATAACACTTATATGATTTTAACTAAAGATCCAACCAAACAAATAAAAATAGAATACGATGAGGAAGGAAAATCTTTAGGAATTTTGAATCAAAAGGAGTACAAATTTTTGAATATAACTCACCGCCAAAATACCCATTTTTTTTATCATCTACCAAAAGTCCACAAGGACAAAGATAAACCCCCTGGAAGGCCAATAGTTTCTGGAATCAGATCTATATCCAGCAAGCTATCTCAATATATAAATGCCTCCAACCAATAGTATGTTCTTCAAGTTTTAAGAGATAGTGAGTGGAACAATGACTGTTACTTGGTGATGGCCGATGGATGTTCGCTCACTATACACCAGTAGTTCCCAAACCTTTTAAGTTCAAAGCGCCCTTAATATTTCAATATTTTTCCAAGGGGCCCCAAGTTAAAATGATTTCCTAGATTGTATATATGTACAGCGCAGCTCCATATACTTGGACCCTGTTCGTCAGAAATGCTTGCCGTTCAAGCGCAGATCCAGAACCTAATCTCGGGAGGGGCACTGGTAAATTATTTAAAGAAACAATCCAGGCACAATGACCACTACAGCACGTTGTAGTGGTTATGGTGCCAGTGGTGCCATAGTGCTCCTCCCAGAGTACGTAGTCAAACTGTTTAAAAACCTTACCTGCAATCTGTTGGGATAGGGGCTGTAGTAATGGAAAGGGGCAGTAGTGAGTCTGAGGGGTGCAATATGTGTGTGTCTGAGGGGTGCAGTGTGTGTGCGTGTGAGGGGTGCAGTATGCGTGTGTGAGGGGTGCATTGTGTGTGTTTGTGTGCGTGTTTGGGGTGCAGTGAGTGTACGGGGTGCATTGTGTTTGCGAAGGATGTAGTGTGTGTGAAGGATGCAGTATGTGTGTGTGAGGGGTGCAGTGTGTGTGCATGTTGGGCACTTTGTGCTTTAGGGGTACAGTGTGTGGGGGCAGGTTGTATGAGGGGTACAGTGTAGGAGGGGCAGGGTGTGTGAGGGGTACAGTGTGTGTGTGTGGGGGCAGTGTATGAGGGGTACTGTTTTTGTGTATGGAGGGCCAGTGGGTCAGATTGTGTGAGGGTGAGCAAAAAACAGGTCGCAAGAGAGTTACATAGTTACATAGTTACATAGCTGAAAAGAGACTTGCGTCCATCAAGTTCAGCCTTCCTCACATAAGTTGTTGCTGAGAACAGACAACAGCTCAATTAGCTTGTCCTTAAGTGGATCCCCGCTCAGTTCTCAAGCTGGTTTTAGCTCATCTTGTGCCATTACAAAGAGAACAAGGGCATGCATCTCAGACTGGTTCCACCCAAAAGGGAAGAACAGATCCAAAATACAGGCTGGCTCTCCCTGCATGAGAGATACAGCAACCCCAGACGATCATTTCAACCTTGTTACGCATCATCAGTGAGGTATTGCCAATATCCCTCTAGGCACCATGAGCAAGGGTCCACGGATTGCTCTGGATTGCCCTTTAAGCTTAAGGAGAGCAAAAAACAGGTCACAAGAGAGTGCTGAGAACAGACAACAACTCAATTAGCTTGCCCTTCGGTGGGTCCCTGCTCAGTTCTCAAGCTGGTTTTAGCTCATCTAGTGCCATTACAGATTGTGTGAGTGGGTACAGTGTGTGTGTGAAGGGGGGGGGAGGCAGTGTGTGTGTACGGGGGTAATTGTGTGTATAGGGGGAGTTATTGTGGGACTATGTGGGTAGGAGTGCATATAAATATATACTTTTTTATTTTTTTTATTAATAAAAAAAATTTAATTTCATTAAAAACATTTTTTTGTGTGTGTATAGGGGGCAGGGCCGGATTAAGAGCCCAGTGGGCCTGGTGCTGATAATTATGATGGGCCTAATTACAAAATCTCTTTGACCAAAAACACTAAAACAGTCCTACCTCCTAAGCGTCATGTATCTGATGGAGATGATGCTGTAGGGAAACTCATAGGATGCAACTATGAGAAAACACATACCCTTTGCTAATCTCATGCTTTCATCTTTCAAGTAAACCCATACCCCCTAACAGCAGTGTCCAGTAAAGCAGGAAGTCTATGGATGCGGTAGAAGGGTGGGCTACTGACACAAATCACATAACCAGAACGGCCGAAAGGGCGAACATACACAAGAAGGGGGAATGTCTGTGTCCCTATGTCTCCCAGTCCCTAAGTGTTTGTGTCCTCATGTTTCCCAGTGTCCCCATGTCACTAGGGGACATTGAGAGACATTGGGACACTGGGAGACATGGGGACACAGATACTTGGGAACACTAGGAGACCTGGGAAATCTGAGACTCTTGGGGACACTGGGTGACAGACACGAGGGGACACGGGGAGACATGGGGCACTGAGACACTGTGATATATAGGGGACACTGGAGGCTTGATAAAAACCTGGGTACAGGTCAAAATGTTGCGGTGTCCAATAAACCTGCTTAAAGCTATCACAGTGAGTGCCTGAGATTTTTTTCTTTTATACTAGGGGACACTGAGACACTACGGGCACAGAGACACTACGGGCACAGAGACACTATGGGCACTGAGAGACATGGGGCACTGAAACACTGATACATAGGGGACACTGATACATAGGGGACACTGATACATAGGGGACATTGGAGACTTGATAAAGACCTGGGTACAGGTTGAAACGTTGCGGTGTCCAATAAACCTGCCTAAATCTATCACAGTGAGTGCCTGAGATTTTTTCTTTTATACTAGGGGACACTGAGACACTAGGAGACATGGGGACACAGAGACATTGGGAGACTAGGGGACTTTGGGAGTCTAGGGAACACTGAGACACTAGGGACACTGGCACACTACAGACACCAGGGACACATGGGGATACTGAGATACTAGGGACACTGGCTGGGAGACATGGGGACACTGCCATGTCTTCTATGTCTCAAAGTCGCCCAGTCTCCCCATGTCTTCCTGTGTCTCCATGCCTCTCAGTGTCCCCATGTCGCCCAGTGTCCCCTAGTGTTTGTATCCCCATGTCTCCCAGTGTCCCTTAGAGTCTGTGTCCTCATGTCTCCCAGTGTCCTGATGTCACTAGGACACTAAGGGATACTTAGAGACATGGGGACACTGGGAGACATGGGGCCACTGAGACACTAGGGACAGTGGCTGGGAGACATGGGGACACAGACTAGGGGCCACTGGGAGACATGGGACCACTGTGTCCCTAGTGTCTCAGGGTCATGGGCGTCCAAATGGGGGGGTAAAGGGGGGTACTTGGCCTCCCCCCTCCCCCCCGGATATTTCAGCTTGTGCTGCTATTTTTCGTTTTAGTGTGAGAATACAGTGCAATACCAGCGCTGGCCAGTAGGTGGCGCTGTGAATTGAGAAAGGCAGGAAGCTACAGCTTATCCCTGCCTCTCTCTCATGACTGAAACCGCAGGGGAGCAGCACAGAGGCAGCCTACAGAGCAGGTAAGTGAGGGATGGGGGGTGGGGGAGACCGCATAGAGGAAGGTAAAGTAGGAGCAGAAAGGTTCTGCAAGGGGCAGGAGGGGTCAGCAAGGAATAGAAAGGGGCAGCAAGAATCAGGAAGGGGTCGAAAGGTTTTCAAGGAGCAGGAGGGTAAAGTAGAAGGAGCAGCAAGGAGCAGGAGGGGTCAGCAAGGGGCAGCATGGAGTAGGAAGGGGCAGCATGGAGTAGGAAGAGGCAGCAAGGAGCAGGAGGGGTCAGCAAGGAGTAGAAAGGGTCTGCAAGGGGCAGGAGGGGTCTGCTAGGAGTAGTAAGGGTCTGCTAGGAGTAGGAAGGGGCAGCAAGGAGAAAGAAGGGGCAAAAAGGAGTAGGAAGGGTCTGCAAAAAGCAGGAAGGGTCTGCAAAAAGCAGGAAGGGTCTGCAAGGAGCAGGAAGGGGCAGCAAGGAGCAGGAAGGGACAGGAAGAATCAGAAGGAACAGAAAGGATCAGCAATTGGCTGCAAGAAGCTGGAAGGGGCAGAAAGAAGCAGGAAGGGCAGTAAGAAGCAGGAAGGGTCTGCAAGAAGCAGGAAGGGCCATCAAGGAGCAGGAAGAGCCATCAAGGAGCAGAAAGGGATCAGAAAGAGAAAGGAGCAGAAGGGCGCAAAATAAGCAGAAAGTAGCAGAAAGGTAAAGGAGCAGAAGGAGTCTCAGAAGACAAAGAAGACTGTGTCAAATAAAGGAGAAGAAAATTAGATTGGAGCACTTCATTCTGGACACCACATCATAAGGCGTTGGTACCTGGGCCTGGCAGGGAAACTTTGGACCTTCTCATCTCCCCAGGTAAAAACAAAGAATATCAGTGTTAATGTGTTCACTTTTATTTACTGAGTGTCAGGAAACACAGAGGGCCGCTGGGTAGGGGTGCCGCTGATTGGCTAGATGGGTCAGCTAGCACTCTAAGCCAATCAGTAGCTCCCCATTCATAAAAACGTAAAACATTTTTATGAATTGGGAACTAGCGATTGGCTTAGAGTGTCAGCTGACCACTCTAGCCAATCAGAGGCACCCATGTGCAACGTCAATCTGCACTTTCTGACACTCTGTTTCAGAAGTCGAATACCACTGAGGGACCTGGAGATCTGCAGCTAAAGGAAGCCTTTGGGGGTAAACCATTTGAGAGCGGTTTCACCCCTTCAAAAGAAAGAGCACCCAGGGGCCTCCTTGCATCACAGCATTTTCATTTAGATAAAGTTGTTATGGTGGCCAGAATGTTCCTGTAATTTGATGAAAGGAACACTATAGTGTCAGGAATACAAACATATATTCCTGACACCATAGTTGTGAAAACGCTATTCATCCTTGCTTTATGTGAAAATGACTATGCTCCTTCCCTTTCATGACACTGTCAAAAAGGGGCCAAGCATGGATGTCATTACAATTATGCCCCCCCGGAAAAATTCCTGCGGACGTCCATGCTCAGGGTCCCCATGTTGCCCAGTGTCCCAATGTCTCAGCGTCCCCATGTCTCGGAGCTGCTGTCTGGACTCTCTGTGCAGAGCTGCTCCCCCGTGGATCAGTGAGTAGACAGGCAGGGAGGGAGATGCCGTAACTTCTTATCACTGCCTCTCTCCACACAAACAGCGATCCCTACTGGCTGGCGCTGGTATTGCAGAATAATCTATGTTTATACTGAGACAGACATTTGTATTGCCGGTATTACTGCAATACCGGCACCGGCTAGGCAGCCTCAAATACCTGAGAAATACTTCTAAGAAATACCTGGCAACCCTAAGAAATACATGAGAAATACCTGGCAACCCTAAGAGTAGCGTAGTAGTGTAGTAGTTTTTTTAAACCAATGGGCCTATTCCATGTGCCTGGGCCTGGAGCTGCAGCTCCATCAGCCCCTATGTTAATCCGGCCCTGATAGGGGGCTGTGTGTATATGGGGGCAGTGTTTGTGGGGCAGTGTGTGTAGTGTGTGTATGGGGGCATTGTTTGTAGTGCAGTGTGTGTAGTGTGTGTATGGGGGGCAGTGTGTGTAGTGTGTGTATGGGGGGCAGTGTTTCTGGGGCAGTGTGTGGTAGTGTGTGTATGGGGACAGTGTGTGGTAATGTGTGTATGGGGGGCAGTGTTTCTGGGGCAGTGTGTGGTAGTGTGTGTATGGGGGCAGTGTTTGTAGTGCAGTGTGTGTATGGGGGCAGTGTGTGTAGTGTGTGTATGGGGGCAGTGTTTGTAGTGTGTGTATGGGGGGCAGTGTTTGTAGTGTGTGTATGGGGGGCAGTGTTTGTAGTGTTTGTATGGGGCAGTGTGTGTAGTGTGTGTATGGGGGCAGTGTGTGTAGTGTGTGTATGGGGGGCAGTGTTTGTAGTGTGTGTATGGGGGGCAGTGTGTGTAGTGTGTTTATGGGGGGGCAGTGTTTCTGAGGCAGTGTTTGTAGTGTGTGTATGGGGCAGTGTGTGTAGTGTGTGTATGGGGGCAGTGTGTGTAGTGTGTGTATGGGGGTCAGTGTGTGTAGTGTGTGTGTATGGGGGCAGTGTGTAGTGTGTGTATGGGGGGCAGTGTTTCTGGGGCAGTGTGTGGTAGTGTGTGTATGGGGGCAGTGTTTGTAGTGCAGTGTGTAGTGTGTGTATGGGGGGCAGTGTTTGTAGTGTGTGTATGGGGGGCAGTGTGTGTATGGGGGCCAGTGTTTGTAGTGTGTGTATGGGGGCAGTGTTTGTAGTGTGTGTATGGGGGGCAGTGTTTGTAGTGTGTGTATGGGGGGCAGTGTGTATAGTGTGTGTATGGGGCAGTGTGTGTAGTGTGTGTATGGGGCAGTGTGTGTAGTGTGTGTATGGGGGCAGTGTTTGTAGTGTGTGTATGGGGCAGTGTGTGGTAGTGTGTGTATGGGGGCAGTGTGTGGTAGTGTGTGTATGGGGGGCAGTGTGTGGTAGTGTGTGTATGGGGGCAGTGTGTGTAGTGTGTGTATGGGGCAGTGTGTGTAGTGTGTGTATGGGGCAGTGTTTGTAGTGTGTGTATGGGGGGCAGTGTGTGGTAGTGTGTGTATGGGGGGCAGTGTGTGGTAGTGTGTGTATGGGGCAGTGTGTGGTAGTGTGTGTATGGGGGGCAGTGTGTGGTAGTGTGTGTATGGGGGTAAGGAGGGTAGGGAGGCTTTTTTTTTTTTACATTTAATTAAAATTAATATATTTATGTCCCCCCTCCCTTCTTACCTTTATTGATGAGGAGGGGGGACATATTTCGTTCCCTGGTGGTCCAGTGGGATTCCCTGGTGGTCCGGTGGGATTCCCTGGCGGTCCGGTGGTGGTGAGGTGAACTCTAGCCCGCGCTCCAGGCTACCGCGGCAATGCTCCAAATCTCGCGAGAGGAGGACCCAGAGGAGCTGCAGGTAAGAGCTCCTGGGTCCTCTCTCACTCCTTCCCCTGCCGGCTGTCAGCACAGTGCCTGCGGACCGGGGAGGGAGATCAGAGATCAGAGATCTCCCTCCCCGGTCCGCAGGCACATTGCAGGGCTGGCACTTGGGCAAAGTTAGAGTGATCCACGTTGGCAGGAATAGATCCTTGTGGGACAGCGGATAGGGTATATGGTCACAGGTGAAGGCTCTTTTGTGGGAGCAGCAGAAGACAAAAGACTCCAATGGTACAGTATGTCGTTATATAGAGTAATAATGTATATAATAATGAAACTACTCACAATATCCAGAGCTTAAATCCAGGTCTGGTTTCAATTGCGTGAAGTAGAACAATCTCCACTCAAGGATATGTGGTGTTTCTCAAATTATCTTCAGTAGAATAGTCTAGTAGGATAGTCCAACTCAGGATTAGAAAAATAAAATATATAGTGCTCTCTCTATAATTATTAGGGATGAAAAGAAACAAGATAAAATATACTCACGGTATACTGAGCAGACGCACTGCTCGATGTATAGCATATGGGTGGTACAATCCCCACCTAGGGATTCTTGGTGCTTCTTCCAGATGGTAGAACAATGGTGTCAGGTCAGGATAAAAAATAACATAAAAAGTTAAAATACCAGAAAAATAAAAATAATATAAATATAGTGGAAAAAAAAGGAATATGGCAACAATATAGAAAATAGCCCAAAAATTCCTTTATTAACACTGAACAATAAATTATAAAAAGTTTCTAGACGCATTTCACCATTGCTGGCTTCATCAAGTAGAAACTAATAGGAAAATCAGACCTGACAGACACTGTTTGTATAGAGAACACATAAATTACATTAGAAATTTGAATTTCCCGCCATAATGAAGTCATAGGTGGGTAAGTGCAATTTACTAAAATATAAAAACAAACTAAAAGTACAAATTTCTTTAAATATAGGTTTGGAGAACTTATATAAATTAACAATAATGAAAAACAAAGCATTTAAGCATAGAAAATTGGATCAAAAGATAACCACATGACGCGTGTTGGCTTACTTCCGAGTCACATGATACCGGTGAGTCGCATGCATCATAGGTAGTTGGAACGCATATGTGGTTAGGCAGAGATCACAATCAATTGACTGGTGATCTCTGCCTAACTGCATATGCGTTCCAACTACCTATGACGCATGCGGCTCACCAATATCACGTGACGCGGAAGTAAGCCAACGCGTGTCACATAACAGACAGTACCCCACAGTACATGAGGCCAGGAACATGCGCAAGCGAGCGGGAGTGGCGGTACTCATCCACAAACATTGTCCCTTTCTAGTGACGGGGACGCAGGCAGACCCAGAAGGACGATATGTATCAGTCGTGGGGACCATACACAACACCAATCTCCGCATCATCAACACATACGCACCCAATGACCCTGACGCATCCTTCTGGGATACTCTGGCCACACTGGTCAGCTCTGATGGAAGTGGGGTGTGTAGCGGATTGGTACCGGGCTGTCCCACGACATGTATGAGAATAAGTGTATTTGGTCATATGGCTGGTTTAATGTGTATGTACATGTATAGAAAGCATGGTATCCGGGTATAATGACAGTTAAATGTATGTAAAGAATTGTATTCCTCTAGTTGTTCGGTAGAATCATTCAAATAAAACAAGGGAATGAAACTACCGAACAACCTGACCACCCAGGAATGAGTGTGCCTCCAATTACCGTTTGCAACAATGTTGCAAACAGGTAATTGGCAATCAGTGCAGTGTGGTCTTTGTCCTCTGGGTGGCCGCCATTCGGGAAACAAACACGTGGCGGCGGCCATCTTAAACTACCGAACAGCGGTGTTTTGCCGTCGAGTGTCTGGAACTAAAATCGGACACTTGACTAGGCAAACACCGCTGAGACCTCCATACTTCCAGAAATTCGTATGGAAACTACCGAATGACCCGCCGTTCGGTAGAAAGAGCCCCATAAACAAGGGAATTCATTCAAACCCTCTCCAGGCTCTATAACACAGGCAATTCGCCTGTTTTCATTCCTTTGTTTGTGACCGACCGCAGGGCCAAAATGCATGGAACTGTTTTCGGATACTTTACCCATGCGGTCGGTCAAATCTTTGGAACCCCATATCTCACGAACCCTTCATCCGAATGGGCTAATTTTTAAGTATGTTGGTCCCCCAGAATAGAGCTATCTGGGGATGTTGGATTTGTGGATGTACCCCAAGTATTTAGGGTACATCCAAAACTCGGGGAAAACTGTGTACACAATAAGGGGATTATGATGCTAGAGGAGGGGAGGAGATCTGTGGGAGGTTACTACTTAGAGATTGGATAATGTCTTAAGTGTTAGAACCTCCTCCCTTGCATGGGAGAGGGCTTTATAAGGAACTGTGGAATAAAGCTTGTCAGTCTACTCCTGAAACTGTGTGTCGTCCAGTTATTGGGATTGCGATGGGGATACTGCTGTATTACTTTACCTGCTGGAAACCTTGCCTATGGACTTAACATCACCTTGTTCCTGAGCCTCACTGGAATCTCTAGTGGAGAATAGCTGTGCAAGATCGGCTCTCCGCTACATTGGTTGGCAGCGCTGGGATCCAAACTCACAGAGGAACAAGCGTAAATGGAGTACGGATGGAGATTGATTTTTCTGCGCTAAAACGCTCCACGCTAAAGGACCTCCTAGAGGCAAGGGGTATACAAGCCAGCAATAAGAAGAAAGCAGTACTTGTTACAGAACTCATGGCAGAGTACAGAATGGAGGGCGATTCAGTTCCGGCACAGAGGGAGCCGGGAGGAACACCACAAGGATCGGAATTCCAGAGGCAGGTTCAGTTCAGGCTATCCTTTTATGGGGAAAACCCCCCAACAGAAATTGTTACCAGGACAATGGCCGAGGTACAAGAATTCATCCTAAGGACACAGGCACCAGAACAAAGCTCTGCAATTAATGTGCCACAGGAAGGTAAGCCTAAAATACCATACCAGGCTTTTAAAACATATGTGGAGGCAGAGGAAGATATAGACGCTTTCCTGCAAGACTTTGAAAGACTGTGTGCACTGCATAAAATTAACGCAGAGGACTGGGTACCTATTTTGGCCGGAAGGTTAACCGGGAGGGCAGCAGAGGCATATCGGACTGTACCTAATGACGAAATAAGGAATTACAGTAAAGTGAAAGAAATTATACTCGCCAGGTATGCAATAACACCCGAGGCATACTGGCGGAGGTTCCGGGATCTAAAGAAAACAGAGAAGGACTCGCACGCAGAGTGGGCATGCCGATTACAGGGGGCAGCGCTCGGGTGGGTGCAAGCTAGCAAGGCACGTTCTATGGAGGATGTAATACAAATGTTGCTGATGGAGCAGTTCTATGAGGGAGTAACCAATGAGGTCCAGGAATGGGTAAGGGACAGAAACCCTACTTCCCTTACCGAGGCGGCTAGGAAAGCGGATGACTACCTGGATGCACGCAGGTCACAAAAACCTGCAGCTCCAAAAGCAACCTTTAAAACATTCGGGGGAAACAACTACACCCCAGCTCCACCGAGACCGCTACCACCACCTCCACCACCCGCTGCACAGCCCCGGTTCCGACAACCCACCGCTGGCCCCTGTCATCACTGCCAGAAGTGGGGACATTATAAAAGGGAATGCCCACAGCTACGGGACCGTTCCACCTGGATTCGTCCAGGCCCACCTCCACCCAGGGCGGCCGCAGCCCACCACTACCAGGACCTAGTCACCACCCCATATGGTTCCGCAGTCCCCATTACTACTGTGGAACAATGGGAGGTACTGCACGAGGCAGATCCGGTCCAGGCCAATGTGGATAATCTACGGCACCATCGACAGACGGTATATCTGAATGGTACAGCAGTCCGGGGATTACGAGATTCGGGAGCCACCATCACTTTGGTACAGAGCCACCTGATTTCAGATCAGGCAAAACTGAACAAAACTGTTGCCGTCCGGGTAGCTGGGGGAGCAGTGTACCGGCTACCTACAGCAAGGGTACATTTACATTGGGGAGCGGGGGCAGGGGAAGTGGAGGTGGGGTTGATGCCACATTTACCGGCGGAGGTTTTATTGGGGAACGATCTGGGGAGGCTCACTTCTGCTTTTGAGCCCCAGTCACCCACCACAGGAGAGGTCAACCCTGTAGTCACCCGACAACAGGCCCGCACCCAGGACCACAACACACTGCCGGAGGTCCAGGTAAGCAACCCTACCCCCCCTCTAGAATGTGTCCCCTGGGCTCCACCTAATGAATTTGTAGCTGAAGTCGCAACAGACCCCACGCTTCAGGTGTATAGGGACAAGGTTGGCACGGGTTCCCCCGGGGCGGAGGGAGAGAAGTTTATCTGGGATAAACAACTTTTATACAGGGAAACAACCAAACAGATTACGGGGTTAGACCCGATAGCGAGGAGACAATTAGTGGTACCACAGCGGTACCGGGCTGAATTACTCCGGATAGCGCATGATATTCCGCTATCCGGACATCTAGGGGTTAGTCGCACCAGGTACAGACTAACCCAGAGTTTCTTCTGGCCAGGGATTAGCCAGGAAGTACGCAGATATTGCACGACTTGCGATACCTGCCAGAGAGTGGGAAAAAGGGGGGATCGCAGGAAGGCTAAACTTCACCCCTTACCCATAATAGAGGAACCTTTTAGCCGAATAGCGGTGGATCTGATAGGCCCCCTCAATAAAGTTAGCCCGTCAGGAAAACGGTATATTTTAACGGTCGTAGATTATGCCACCAGGTATCCAGAAGCAGTGGCTCTGACCAACATCCACGCTGAGACGGTCGCGGATGCCCTCATGCGGATATTCTCCCGGATGGGATTACCCAGGGAGATTATTTCGGATCAGGGTACCCAGTTTACCGCAGAATTCACCCAACACCTCTGGAGGATCTGTGGCATTAAGCCTATTATCAGCGCCCCTTACCACCCCCAGACGAACGGGCTCTGCGAACGATTCAATGGTACCTTGAAGCAGATGCTCCGAACCTTCGCAGAGACCCACAAGGACTGGGAACGATTCCTGCCGCACCTCCTATTTGCATACCGGGAGGTGCCGCAGGAATCCACAGGGTTCTCCCCGTTTGAATTATTGTTTGGAAGGAGGGTCCGAGGCCCATTGGATCTTATTAGAGAGCATTGGGAGGGAGACCGGAGCACAGATGGCACTCCCATCCTACCATATGTGTTGGCCTTTCGGGACCGCCTAGAAGCGTTGACCAAGACGGTACGGGAAAACCTTCAGGAGGCCCAGACCCGCCAGCGTACATGGTATGATCGGGGAGCCAGGGACCGTAGCTTTCAGGTCGGGCAGAAGGTACTAATTTTAAAACCTGTCCGACATGATAAGTTACAGGCCGCCTGGCAGGGCCCATATAAGGTGGTGGAGCAAAGATGCGATACCACCTATATTATCGGCCCCTGCACAGGGACTGGGGGGCGACGCATGCTCCATGTGAACATGCTGAAGCCCTACCACGAGCGTACTGAGGAGGTAACCGCCATCTGTGCCCCTAACACGGAAGAGTTTGACAGCTTACCCCTCCCCGATTTGCTGGGGGATGGGCAGCTGTCCGGAGATTTAGGGGAGGTTACGCTGGGAGATCGGCTGAGCCCACAGGAGCGGATCGAGGTACAGCAACTATTGGAAGAGAAACGCGACACGTTCTCTAATGTACCTGGATACACGCCTCTGGCAACTCACCGGGTCGAGACCCCAGGGCAACTACCCATGCGCCAGACGCCATACCGCATTCCAGAAGCGGTACGGGCAAACATGCGTAAGGAGATCGACAAAATGCTCCAACTGGGGGTGATTGAACCCTCAGACAGTCCTTGGGCATCTCCTGTAGTCCTCGTACCAAAGCGAGACGGTACGACCCGCTTCTGCGTGGACTATAGGAGATTGAACGAGAAGACTGTATCTGACGCCTATCCGATGCCCCGGATAGACGAGTTACTGGACAGAATGGCCAGGGGCCAATACCTCACCACTATTGACTTGTGTAAAGGGTATTGGCAAATCCCCCTGGCCCCAGACGCCATCCCGAAGTCGGCCTTTGTCACCCCATTTGGCTTGTACCAGTTTAAGGTCATGCCATTTGGGATGAAAAACGCCCCAGCCACCTTCCAAAGGATGGTGGATCGACTCCTAGATGGATTCCAGGACTATACATGTGCCTACCTGGACGATATTGCTATTTTTAGCAATACGTGGCAGGAACACTTAGCTCACATCGGAGCTGTACTAGATAGGATAAGGGAAGCAGGTCTGACCTTGAAGCCGGCCAAGTGTAGTATCGGCATGGCTGAGGTACAATACCTGGGACATAGAGTAGGGTGCGGTAAACAAAAACCCGAACCCGCCAAAGTAGAGGCTGTAGCCCAGTGGCCCACCCCTAGGACTAAGACCCAGGTTTTAGCGTTTCTAGGGACAGCAGGGTATTACCAGAAGTTTGTTCCCAATTATAGCGCCCTGGCCAAACCCCTCACTGACCTGACCCGTAAGAACCTTCCCCGCCAAGTAAACTGGACCCCGGAGTGTGAGCAGGCATTCCAACAATTGAAAAATGCACTGATAAATGCCCCTGTCTTGGCAGCTCCCAATCCAACTAAACGTTTTCTTGTTCACACAGACGCTTCTATGTTTGGATTGGGGGCAGTACTGAGTCAAGTCGGGGCCGATGGCGGGGAACATCCAGTGGCTTACATCAGTCGCAAACTGTTACCTCGAGAAGTAAGCTACGCCGCCATCGAAAAGGAATGCCTGGCTGTGGTGTGGGCCCTAAAGAAGCTACAACCCTATTTATATGGACAGCCCTTTTCCTTGCTCACGGATCACAACCCGTTAGTCTGGCTGAACCGGGTGGCTGGAGACAACGCCAGGCTGCTGCGCTGGAGTTTGGCGCTACAGCCTTTTGACTTTAATATCCAGTACCGGCCGGGTAAGCAGAATGGAAATGCTGACGGGTTGTCAAGACAAACTGACTTAGAGAAATGATCCGTGAGCCCCCGGACATCCCCAAGCCGATCCGTGTTGGATCAGACTGTGTATGCCGGCTTGTGGGCAAGGGGGAGCAGTGTAGCGGATTGGTACCGGGCTGTCCCACGACATGTATGAGAATAAGTGTATTTGGTCATATGGCTGGTTTAATGTGTATGTACATGTATAGAAAGCATGGTATCCGGGTATAATGACAGTTAAATGTATGTAAAGAATTGTATTCCTCTAGTTGTTCGGTAGAATCATTCAAATAAAACAAGGGAATGAAACTACCGAACAACCAGACCACCCAGGAATGAGTGTGCCTCCAATTACCGTTTGCAACAATGTTGCAAACAGGTAATTGGCAATCAGTGCAGTGTGGTCTTTGTCCTCTGGGTGGCCGCCATTCGGGAAACAAACACGTGGCGGCGGCCATCTTAAACTACCGAACAGCGGTGTTTTGCCGTCGAGTGTCTGGAACTAAAATCGGACACTTGACTAGGCAAACACCGCTGAGACCTCCATACTTCCAGAAATTCGTATGGAAACTACCGAATGACCCGCCGTTCGGTAGAAAGAGCCCCATAAACAAGGGAATTCATTCAAACCCTCTCCAGGCTCTATAACACAGGCAATTCGCCTGTTTTCATTCCCTTGTTTGTGACCGACCGCAGGGCCAAAATGCATGGAACTGTTTTCGGATACTTTACCCATGCGGTCGGTCAAATCTTTGGAACCCCATATCTCACGAACCCTTCATCCGAATGGGCTAATTTTTAAGTATGTTGGTCCCCCAGAATAGAGCTATCTGGGGATGTTGGATTTGTGGATGTACCCCAAGTATTTAGGGTACATCCAAAACTCGGGGAAAACTGTGTACACAATAAGGGGATTATGATGCTAGAGGAGGGGAGGAGATCTGTGGGAGGTTACTACTTAGAGATTGGATAATGTCTTAAGTGTTAGAACCTCCTCCCTTGCATGGGAGAGGGCTTTATAAGGAACTGTGGAATAAAGCTTGTCAGTCTACTCCTGAAACTGTGTGTCGTCCAGTTATTGGGATTGCGATGGGGATACTGCTGTATTACTTTACCTGCTGGAAACCTTGCCTATGGACTTAACATCACCTTGTTCCTGAGCCTCACTGGAATCTCTAGTGGAGAATAGCTGTGCAAGATCGGCTCTCCGCTACAGGGTGACAGTAGTGGGAGGCGATTTCAATGCAGTGCCGAGTCTGGCAGCCGACAGGCGCAAAAAAACGGGGGCCGTAAGGTCACAGGGGAGGGGAGCCCAGGACAAACTACTCCGCACATTCCTGAGAGATGCACGACTACTAGACGCATGGCGACTCCACCACCCAGACACTCGCGACTTTACATTATAGTCTGCTCCTCATGGCACCTACTCGAGAATCGGTAACTTCCTACTCAATGGGGCAGGATGGCAAAACTCACACACGCTGCGGTATGGAGTATCACATTGTCAGACCATGCTAACATAGCGATCACCCTGGAGGGACTTAAATACTCCTCCAACTGGACGTGGAGACTTACCACGAGCCTGCTCCAGAACTACGACATATGCCAGACCACGGGCACGGTCATTAAAGACTATTTCACACAAAACATCTCCCAAGAGGTGAACCCAGTAGCGGTCTGGGCAGCCCATAAAGTCGTACTGAGGGGCCACTTCATCAAAGTGGCGACCCACAAGAAAAAACACACCACACAGCAGCTTTTAGAGCTGCAAGCGGCACTATGGAAGGTGGAACAGCAGCACAAAGCAGACCCAACAGAGGGGAGACTGACAGAACTGAACGCCTTGCGGCACTCGATTAGGGAACTCTCTGGAAGGCGTAGCACGCTCGGTCCAGTGGGCCAGGTGCCTGTTCTACGAGAAATCCAACAAAATGGACTCGCTGCTAGCCAGGACCCTATGCCCCAGAGGAGATTTCAAGCCCATTAATAAAATTCGCACACAGGCTGGTGGCATAGTCCACACACCAGAAGAAATTAATCAGGTGTTCACTCAGTTCTACTCGGAACTGTATGGACACTCCCAACAGGAACAGCGCTCCCCCGAAATGGGAACAGACGGACTTTCAGTCCTTCATGATGGGCATAACCCTAGCAAGGGTGACCGAAGAGGAAGCGGATGCTTTGCTGGCGCCTATCTCTCAGGGAGAGGGGGAAGCGGCCATCAGAAACAAGGCCCCGGGAGAGGACGGGTATGACGTGGGGTACTATAAGAAATTTAAGGAGGAACTGGCCCCCCACCTCACATCCCTCTATAACCACTTTATGGAGGGAAGAATCCTGGACGCTGATATGGCACTAGCTAACATAACACAAATCCACAAACTGGGGAGAGACAAGGACCAGGCAGCTAACTAACGACCCATCTCTTTAATAAACTCCAACTTAAAGATCTATGCGAAACTCCTTGCGACCAGGCTCACCCTGCTCCTTACCTGCTTGATCCATCTGGACCAGGGGGGCTTCATGCCCGGCAGACAGTTATACGAGAACACCCGAAGGGGTGCGGTTCTGACGTGACACATGTAAAGCTCCGAAAGACCTTCTCTGGTCCTGTCGCTGGATGCAGAAAAGGCCTTTGACAGAGTCCGGTGGCCGTACCTATTTGGCCTCCTGCGGTCCTGGGGCTTCCCAGAGCCCTACGTCATAGTGATCCGGGCGATATACTCCAAACTCAGGGCCCAGACACTGATCACAGGAGCTAACAGAATCCCCTTCACACTACACAATGGGACAAGACAGGGCTGCCCCCTCTCCCCATTGTTGTTCGCTCTTTTACTGGAACCTCTCCTGCAAGCGATCCGACAGCACCTGCAGATTCAGGGAGTCACAGTGGCCGGGAGACAATTTACGGTCTCAGCATACGCAGACGATGTCCTGCTTAAACTGTCGGGCCTGCTGACCTCATTGAGCCACCTGACGGACCTGTTAGACCGATACGGTACCATATCGGGATATAAAATCAACCTCACGAACTCAATGGCGATACCGTTTCATCTTGGGGCCCTGGACACGGCACTGATACATGACACATACGGCCTACCCATCACAACAGAAAGCATACCCTACTTAGGCATCAGACTTGCGGTGCACCACTCACGACTATACGACTTGAACTACCCCCCTATGTTCCACGCCCTCATTAGGGACCTGAAGCAATGGACGGACAAACCCATATCTTGGATGTGGAGACTGCACTCAGTCAAAATGAATGTACTTCCCAGACTGTTGTTTCTATTCCAGACCCTGCCTGTGCCCGTCACAAGGGGAATCTAACCACCCTCCAAAGAGCCATAGACAAGTTTATATGGCAAAAAATGCCCCAGAATAGCATGGAAGCTACTGTACCGGCCCAAAGATAGGGGGGACTAGGGCTGCCCAATCTCTATGTATATACTTCCTCTCTGCCCAAGTTGCGCAAATAGCATATGGACACTCGCCACCAGACTCCAGATGCTGGGTAGAGATAGAGTACTTATTAATGGGACAGGACCCCCCAGTTCTTTAGACACCATGCTGGATGGTGGCAGATCACTTGAGCTCCCAACAAATCTACCTCTTTTAAGCTATTTAAGGGGCACATCCACCCTACTACTCACCTTCCTTACAATGGCACTAACACCTGGTACACCCCGGCTGCTTCGGTGTGGATTAAGTGTCTCGCCCCCTCTGCTGTCCGGTGATTTTGGTCTCCAGCTTGCTGTGGCCTGGTATTTCCTTGGCGGTAGACGCGGTCGAAACTCTGCCTTGGGCTACCTGGCCTTATTGCTGACACTCAGTGCCCCGCACTACCCCCTCTCTGGGCCGGGGGGGGGGGGTTATCCGGTCCCTAACAAGCCAATACTCACCTTTGCGCCGCTTACTGTGTAAGGAGCTCCCAAGCGGTTTCCCTAAGATGGCTGACGACAATACTGATGTAATTCATCGGAAGCTGCAATCCTTACAACCCACCCCTCAGGCACTGCATCTACCCCGAGCTCCAGTTCGCCCCCCCTCCTAGGCAAAGGTCCAAGCAAGGGTCAAAGAAGGTCCGTTTACCTACCCGCAGTCCACGCACCTGGATGAAACACCGCCGCCCGGAATCTCGAGGCTTACTCCTAATATCGTTGACAGGTGCCTGTGAACATTGGGAATTGGTCTTCGTTACTGCCTATGGTGCAAGTCGCTGTATCCTGGGAGACACGAACCCCTGCAAGAATATAGAGTATAGACTCTGATATCTACGAATACAATAAACAGAAACAAGAGGGAAAAGGACCATATGTTGGAAGCTCTGAAACTGGAAAGGTATAGGGATTCACCAAAAACAATACACATAGAGTGATATACTACAGCAATAGTAGCAAATATCCAGGAGCAAGAATATGTCTGGACTCTGCCTGACTATTACAGGCGTAGGCTGATTGGGCAGCACTCAAGGGGTCACCTTCTCTAAGCAAACTACAGGCTGTCAACCTTGATATCTTATCAGTGACTGAATTAAGCTGTATGAAGTGTCTGCAGAAACAGCTTGCTCCTTCCCTGTATATACCTATTAGCTTGACCAACATGAGCCCAGTATACCCAATGACTGGTGGTGCACTCCTCCTATACACTCACTGTGATATCTGTATACCTTGTTGACTACCTTTATTTTCTACTTTGTTCTGACTCACTCTTATCCATTTCCTTTTCATAAAATGTGCACCATTTCTGACACCACATGAGGCAATGTCATGCCAAGCTTGTTTGTAAAACATGGCGCAAGATAAAGAATGTAAAAAAAAAACAAAAAACTTGTACATTCTTTAAAAAGGTGAACATCGAACAGCTACATAGTTGTCATTTTTCCTTATTGCTGTTGAGGTCCCCAAGGTCCAACTCCTCAGAATGATGCGAAACTGCACAAATGACAACAAATTCCACTAACAGGCACATAAAATTATGAATGATTTTAAACAAAAAGGATATCAAGAAAGACTACTAAACGTCGCCTATGAAGAAGTTACACCAAGGGACCGGAAAGAATTTAAAAAAGTTCAACTATAGAGACTCAACCACTTAATTTTATATGTGACTTTAATTGTAAGAGCAATCAACTAAAGAGAATAATTTCTAAATACTGGCCAATTTTATGAAATGAGACTATTTTTAGTACAATCCTTCCGGAGAAACCTTTTATTACATACAGAGGAGCACATAGCTTGAGAAATAGTCTGACGCATTCTTTAATGAATCTAAATGTTTTTATGGTTGTGGTACTTGTAGTGTGTGCAAAAACTCAAATAATAAGAAAAGATTAATAAAACAGTCCCAGGACGACAACAGTTATTTAAAATTAAACAAATGATATCCTGTTATTCCACTAGAATGTAATCTCGTGCCCATGTGGTTTATCTTATGTTGGGAGGACTGATAGAAATTTCCACATAAGAATACAGGAACATATAAGAAATATGAGGAAAGGTTTCGAGAAAACATAGTGTTTCCTTAAATTTTAAACTTAAACAAAACAGTGACCCCTAACATCTCCAGTTTTTTGCGATCCAAAAAATAGAAATGAACCTGGAACCTAGAGAAGGGGTGACCTTATCAAGACAATTAGAAAAATAGAGATGCAATGGATGTTTAATAGTGATGTCCCGAACGGTTCGCTGACGAATAGTTCCTGGCGAACATAGCTTGTTCGCGTTCGCTACGGATGGCGAACATATGCGATGTTCGGTCCGCCCCCTATTCGTCATCATTGAGTAAACTTTGACCCTGTACCTCACAGTCAGCAGACACATTCCAGCCAATCAGCAGCAGACCCTCCCTCCCAGACCCTCCCACCTCCTAGACAGCATACAATTTAGATTAATTCTGAAGCTGCATTCTTGTTTTTTGTATTCTTTTTTTTTATGTGTTTGTGTTTATTATACATTATCCTCCATAGCCAGTAACCTGTGTTTATTATACATTATCCCCCATAGCCAGTAAACTGTGTTTATTATACATTATCCCCCCATAGCCAGTAACCTGTGTTTATTATACATTATCCTCCCATAGCCAGTAACCTGTGTTTATTATACATTATCCCCCCCATAGCCAGTAACCTGTGTTTATTATACATTATCCTCCCATATCCAGTAACCTGTGTTTATTATACATTATCCTCCCATAGCCAGTAACCTGTGTTTATTATACATTATCCTCCCATAGCCACTACCTGTGTTTATTATACATTATCCCCCCATAGCCAGTAACCTGTGCTTATTATACATTATCTCCCCCATAGCCAGTAACCTGTGTTTATTATACATTATCCCCCCACAACCAGTAACCTGTGTTTATTATACATTATCCCCCCACAACCAGTAACCCGTGTTTATTATACATTATCCCCCCATAGCCAGTAACCTGTGTTTATTATACATTATCCTCCCCATAGTCAGTAACCTGTGTTTATTATACATTATCCCCCCATAGCCAGTAACCTGTGTTTATTCTACATTATCCTCCCATAGCCAGTAACCTGTGTTTATTCTACATTACCCCTCCATAGCCAGTAACCTGTGTTTATTATACATTATCCCCCCCATAGCCAGTAACCTGTGTTTATTATACATTACCCCCTCCCATAGCCAGTAACCTGTGTTTATTATACATTATCCCCAGGGGCGTATTAGCCGCGAGGCAAACAAGGCATTTGCCTTGGGCGGCATTTTCCAGGGGGCGGCAAAAAAAGCCGCCCCAAAATGCCCAAGGCAAATGTCTTTTTAGCCTGGTGGCTAACTGACATGCCGGCGGGCTGCTGGGCGATCGGGCGGCACTGCCTGGCGGGCGGGCGGGCGGGCGGGCGGGCGGCCGGCGAGGGAGCACTTCCCCTGAGCTGTCTGCTCAGCTCCCTCGCCAGCCGCAGAGTGAGGCTGGGAGGCGGAGCCGGAATATGACATCAAATTCCGGCTCCCAGCCTCACTCTGAGGCGCGCGAGGGAACTGAGCAGACAGCTCAGGGGAAGTGCTCCCTCGCCGCCCGCCCGCCCGCCAGGCAGTGCCGCCCGATTGCCCAGCAGCCACTGGACCACCAGGGAGGAAGAGACACCCCCCCCTCCCCAGCATTCCCAAAGGTAAGGGGGGGGGGGCGTGTTAAATTAAATAAAAAAAATGTGTTAAAAATAAATGTAAAAAAAATGTGTTAAAAATAAATGTAAAAAAAATGTGTTAATTGTTTTTTTTTTTTTAAATGTGTTAATGTGGGTGGGTGAGTGTGTGTCTGTGTCTGTTAGTGTGTGTCTGTCTGTCAGTGTGTGTGTATCAGTGTGTGTGTGTCTGTTAGTGTTTGTGTCTGTTAGTGTGTGTCTGTTAGTGTGTGTGTCTGTTAGTGTTTGTGTCTGTTAGTGTGTGTGTGTCAGTGTGTGTGTCTGTTAGTGTTTGTGTGTGTCAGTGTGTGTGTCTGTTAGTGTGTGTGTCTGTTAGTGTGTGTGTCTGTTAGTGTGTGTGTCTGTTAGTGTTTCTGTCTGTGTCTGTTAGTGTGTGTGTGTGTGTGTCTGTTAGTGTGTGTGTCTGTTAGTGTGTGTGTCTGTGTCTGTTACTGAGTGTGTCTGTTAGTGTGTGTGTTTGCCTGTGAGTGTGTGTGAATGTTAGTGAGTATGTGTGTCTGCTAGTATGTGTCTGCTAGTGAGTTAGTGTGTGTCTGTTAGTGAGTGTGTTTGTCTGTTACTGAGTGTGTCTGTTAGTGTGTGTGTGTTTCTGTTAGCGAGTGTGTGTTTCTGTTAGCTAGTGTATGCGTATCTGTCAGTGAATGTGTGTGTGTGTGTATTTAGAATGCGGGGCAGAGTGAAAGGTTGGATGGGGTGGCGCGGGGGGGGGGGGGAGGCAGGGGGGGCGCCTGAGTTTTGTCCTGCCTAGGGCAGCACAAAACCAGGATACACCACTGATTATCCCTCCCATAGCCAGTAACCTGTGTTTATTATACATTATCCCTCCCATAGCCAGTAACCTGTGTTTATTATACATTATCCCCCCATAGCCAGTAACCTGTGTTTATTATACATTATCCCTCCCATAGCCAGTAACCTGTGTTTATTATACATTATCCTCCCATAGCCAGTAACCTGTGCTTATTATACATTATCCCCCCATAGCCAGTAACCTGTGTTTATTATACATTATCCTCCCATAGCCAGTAACCTGTGTTTATTATACATTATCCCTCCCATAGCCAGTAACCTGTGTTTATTATACATTATCCCCCCATAGCCAGTATCCTGTGTTTATTATACATTATCCTCCCATAGCCAGTAACCTGTGTTTATTATACATTATCCCCCCATAGCCAGTAACCTGTGCTTATTATACATTATCCCCCATAGCCAGTAACCTGTGTTTATTATACATTATCCCCCATAGTCATTTATCGTTGGACCTAGGCAGCATGATGTCTTAGGCCGGCCCAGAGAATGAATGAGTGAGTGAGTGAGTGAATAATATAATATATATATTCAGAAACATATTAGTAATATATGTAAATCGGGTTCATGCAAAGAGGGTGAAAAGGTATTAAAGAAAAACACACTTATTGCATCAAATTTACAAAGCCAAACTTTTAAAAGCTTTCCTCATTTCTTTCTCGAGATGAGGAATATATCGGTTGTAGACTGAGGATTTCCATCTGCCCAATCTTTTAATAATATGCACTGGAGTGTCAGTGTTAAAGGAGACCGAAGCTGCCCCTATTCTAAATGAAAGACCCGAGACATGGATACAACCAGGCCCGGACTGGCCATCGGGCACACCGGGCAAATGCCCGGTGGGCCGCGGTGGCCATGGGCCGAGGCCGGCAGGGGAAGGTCCCAGGATCTCCCCTGACGGTCTTTGCAGGGCCGGCACTATCCGAGCGCCGGCCCCGCTGTTTGCCACGACGGGCCGGTGGGGAGATCAAAGATCTCCCTCACCGGCCCACTTTCATAGACCTGCGGCTGGGGAGGAAGGGAGGGAGAGAGAGGACCCGGCGGAGCTCTATTTTGCAGCTCCGCCGGGTTCCTCTCGCGAGATCCGGCGCGTTGCCATGGCAACGACCGGATCTCGCCAGAGTGAACTCTAGCCTGCAGGCTAGAGTTCACTCACCACAAGGACCACCATGGATGCTGGGCGAGTGACTGAACCCCCTCCCAGATACCACCATGCCGGTCCCCCCGTCCCAGGCTAAAAGGTAAGAAGGGAGGGGGGTGGACATAATGCCTGCTTAGATTTATTTATTTGTATATTTACCACAAAACACAATCCATAACATTTACACACAGCACTCTCACACACATCAGCACTCACACACATCACCCTCAGCACTATCACACACATCATCCACAGCACTATCACCCTCAGCACTCTCACACACATCATCCACAGCACTATCACCCTCAGCACTCTCACACACATCATCCACAGCACTATCACCCTCAGCACTCTCAGACACATCATCCACAGCACTATCACCCTCAGCACTCTCACACACATCATCCACAGCACTATCACCCTCAGCACTCTCACACACATCATCCACAGCACTATCACCCTCAGCACTCACAGACACATCATCCACAGCACTATCACCCTCAGCACTCTCAGACACATCATCCACAGCACTATCACACTCGGCACCCTCACACACATCACCCTCAGTACTCACACACATCATCCACAGCACTATCACACTCAGCACTATCACACACATCATACACAGCACTATCACACTCAGCACTCACACACACATCACACTCAGCACTATCACACACATCATACACAGCACTATCACACTCGGCACTCACACACACATCACACTCAGCACTATCACACACATCATACACAGCACTATCACACTCGGCACTCTCTCACACACATCAAACTCAGCACTATCACAAAACACATCACACACAGCACTATCACACTCGGCACCCTCACACACAGCACCCTCACACACAGCACCCTCACACCTCACACACATTATCCACAGCACTATCACACTCGGCACTCTCACTCACATCGCACTCACACACACATCACAATCAGCACTATCACAAAACACATCATACACAGCACCCTCACACACATCACACACAGCATCCATCATACACACATGCTGCACCCCTCACATACACACAGAACCTCCCCAACACACTGCACCACACACATACACAATACTTCCAAACATATGTACATACATATATGTATACATACATATATATATATATATATACACACACACACACACACACACACACTACATTCCTGACATACACACTCTGGATCCCCTATACACACACTAGATTCCTTGTAAGCAAACACATACTACACCCCTAAACACACACTCTGTACAAACACTGCATCACCTATACACACACACACACACACTTGCTACATCCCCTATACACACATTCTCTACAGCCCCTAGCCACATATGCATTACATTACACCACAAACACAACACGACTAAAACCGACCTTATTACATAATACCACACCACAATCGGCTCACTCTATACACACACACAATACCACAAGCAGGCTCCAAACACATGCACAATACTCTTTCCTGGCCTTTTTGTCTCCTGGTATCCATTTATAGAGACACCAGAGACAAGTTGCAAGGAAACACAGTGCAAGCATGTTATTAAATTTGCTTGCACTGTACAGAAATAATACAGGGATTTTTTCTCATGCTAGAGCTCTTTAGCAGAGCTCTGCGCATGGTCTGCCCTGGCCTGCACTTTGAGAGGGGGCGTGTTTGTCGTTAGTGATGACAAAACACACCCTCTCTGCCCCGCCCCCTTCTTAGTGGGCCGCTGTGATAAAAAAAATGCCCGGGCCGAATTTTTATCCCAGTCCGGCCCTGGATACAACCCAATCTTAGGAGTAGTGTTCTGATGTAGAAGATGAATTTAGCCGTAGTCAGAGGGATTCAGTGAGAGTAGTGGTGAAATATGTGTGTGGCATGACTGAGTGTGGGTAAGTAAGAGTCAAGTATTTTAACTGGGCACTAGTTCTAGGTGGGATAAAGTGGTATAGCGGATGGATGAGTAGTTTGGTTCATTTTAGAGGTTTGTAGAGAAAGTATATAGTGATCATGATTTTTAGCGATATCCAATATTTTTAAGGTGGTCTCAAACAAACATAAAATGCTATATAAAATTTGTGGGAATATCGAATAGTCGTGTACAGTAAATCAGAGAGGGCTCAAAATATCGAACCATTGATCGGTAACCTGGATGAAGTAGGGGGGCTATCTGTTTTATTAAATGCGCGGTAATATGCTTTTAATGGGATAGGATGTTAGGAAAGGTGTGTGATTGGGATAAGTGGTTGTGGCTGTATTTACCTTATCCTGGGACCGACCTGGCTCCTAAGCTTGAGCCGCGCGTGGCTGGATCACTCCTGCCTCCACACGAGCCGCATGCGGCTTGATCTCCTCTTCTGACTTAGCCGCGTGCACTGACCGCAGTGATCGGTCACGTGGCCCGCCTGGCACTAGGAGCACAGCTCGAGTCACGAACTCGCTCTTAAAGGGGCAGTGGGAGCCAAAAGTTGATTCAGGCTCCCATTGGTCCACGTCATTCCAGCACCCCCACACACGAACGTTTTGGGGGCGTAGGCATGACGTGGGCCAATCAAATGTTAAAGGATATTTAAACTTCCCTAGCCCTATCCACTTTGTCCTATCGTGGTTTCTGTGTCAGTACCCTTTAGTGCGTTCCTTGATCTATTTTGTTTATTTTGGTATTGACCATGGCTTTGTTCTTGACTCTGAATTTATCTTTAACCCTTTCCTGTCTTGTTTGCCTGTGTGACTGATTACCATCTACCTGACTCTGGCTTGTTCTCGCTTTCGTAGTCTCTCTGTTACCATGACCTTGTCTCGTTTCTGATTACGCTTTATCTCGTATTCTAAGTCCAGGTAATAAGTTATATCCTAGTCTTGTCCCTTGCTATCCTAAACTCTGGGTGTTGGGGTATTACATCATGACATTATGATAGGACCATGGGCCCTGCAGGTTTAGGACAGAAAATAGCCTCCTATGAGGCAAGATTTTAAGAACAGGATCACCGTATGGACCAGATTCCCCTGGCCCATCAGACACTCTTGTCCAGAAATGCTTATTTGGCCCCTGAGACACTGGTTGCGTACCATCTCAACCCGTACCTCCCATTCCAGAGGCATCTATCCTGACTAGAGATGTCCCGAATAGTTCTGGCGAACATAGCTTGTTCGCGTTCGCCACGGATGGCGAACATATGCGATGTTCGGTCCGCCCCCTATTCGTCATCATTGAGTAAACTTTGACCCTGTACCGCACAGTCAGCAGACACATTCCAGCCAATCAGCAGCAGACCCTCCCTCCCAGACCCTCTCACCTCCAGGACAGCATTAGTTTTAGAGTCATTCGGAAGCTGCATTTTTTTTTTTTTTTTAGACAGAAGTGTGCTAGGCTGAACGTGCGTATATCATGGCAAGTTGCACTGAGGGTATGAGTATATAGCAGTACATTGTTGTGAAAGATGGCTGTCATGTTTAGGGTGTAGCTTGCACGTTATCAACTGTGTATTTATATCAGCAGCTCCACCACTAGTTATAAATCAAGTGTGAGTCGCCCCATGAGATGATAATACATGAACGGTTAAGGTAAAGGCATGTAAGGAACTACGACAATAAACTCTTTAGGAGGTGAAATAATGACATGTTTAAACGCTTGCTACTTTACAATTAGTTAATGTGCAGAGAGCAGTTCATGTGATCAAAGGCATGGTGTGGAGGATCGGCTATAGTGGGACATGCTTGGCAGGCTGCTGTTTACTGCTTGTGCTCATCAGATCCCTTCAGGGCGCCAGGTGCAGACCCTGGGAGTCCCTGATACCTGGAACAACAAAGGCAAGTCTCTGGCTGAGTGCCGGGTTCACGGCTTGAGATGGTGGAAGCTTGTTTTGTCAGGTGGTCGGATCTGTCCCGGTGGTGCTTCACGTCCGGTGCGGGATTGTGGTGGCTTAAGGTAGAGGCGAGTGCTTGACGTGGGGGCAGGCTCTGCATTTCTGTTTGTGCCTCCGGTCCCGTCTTCGACGCCTTTTGCGTTGGTGGATTTTAATGGGGACTGCTTCGCTTAGCTGTGGTGGAGCTTGTTGGGGCTGTGGTGGAGCTTGTTGGGGCTTCCTGCTTGTTATTTGCTTCCAAAATTGATTAAAGAGTCTGTCCAGCTTAGACTCAATATCCTGCCATGCTTTGCTGGTACCAGGAGGACACGCGGCGGGAGAGTCGCAGATGAGTATGTCAGCCTGGGCGGCTGTGCTCTGTGCGTCCCTTAGCTCCAGACAGCCTCTCAGGGGTGGACCAGGATAACCCCCACCGGTCCGAGGGGGGGTAACGGAGCTCCTGCCGGGAAGTAGCTGCTCCTGGGCATCCCAGGATCGGGAGATCGGCCGCCTCTCCCGCCCGGTGAGCAACAGGCCACACTTGCCACGCGGAGGTAAGTAAGACTCTGTCGAGTTGCTGCCTGCTATTGTCAGGTCGGTCAGGTAGGAGCAACATTGCTGGGTCATCCCCTTCTGGGGTGAAATTCGCTTGTTGATAGCTGCTTAAAGTGAGATATTGAGGGAGCTCACACGAAGTCCGTCTTTCCTCCATGACAGCTAGGCCCCGCCCCCTGGAAGCTGCATTCTTAGTGAGAGGAGGGACAGTGTAGCTGCTGCTGATTTAATAGGGAAATCGATAGCTAGGCTAGTGTATTCAGTGTCCACTACAGTACTGAAGGACTCATCTGATCTCTGCTGTAAGGACAGCACCCCAAAAAGCCCTTTTAAGGGCTAGAACATCAGTCCTGTGTAATCTAATTGCAGTTGCCTGCCTGCCAGCATGTGTGTCAGGCTCACAGCGTATACTGTGCCCACTTGCCCAGTGCCACCACTCATATCTGGTGTCACAATAGCTTGCATTTAAAAAAAAATAAAACATTTTTTTACTGTAATATAATAGCAGTCAGTTTACTTCACACGTGTGCGTTTCAGGGCCTGCCAGGGCACAGTGTCACACCAGTGCAACTCATATCTGGTGTAACAGTAGTGTACATTAAAAAAAAAAATACAGGGGGCTTGTTGTCACCTTTCGGGGACCATTGGTGTTGTACGTGGCTGGGTGGAGGAAGAGACCTTCAATGACATCAGTGAGGACAAGGACATGGCTAGCTTGGTATCCAACCTTGTGCAAATGGAGAGTTTGCGGTTGTGCAAATGGACTGTTTGTGGTTGTTTGCGGTGCGTTAAACGGGGAGTTTGGTCTGTCACTGTGAAGCGGGCGTAACCCTTACACTACCTGATCGATACAACATCATACCTGATGTTTTAAAGCACGTTATTCCAAACAATTTAGGAATGTTAGTTGATTTATGCCCTTTATGGATTAAAACCAGACTCTGCATCAACTATGTAATTTTCCATGGGAGTTTTGCCATGGATCCCCCTCCGGCATGCCACAGTCCAGGTGTTAGTCCCCTTGAAACAACTTTTCCATCACTATTGTGGCCAGAAAGAGTCCCTGTGGGTTTTAAAATTCGCCTGCCTATTGAAGTCTATGGCGGTTCGCCCGGTTCGCCCGTTCGCGAACATTTGCGGAAGTTCGCGTTTGCCGTTCGTGAACAGAACATTTTATGTTCGCGACATCACTAATGTTTAACCTTAATACTATGCAACCACATGGTCTCAAAAGTAATTTTGAGTTGCGTCACTTTCTATAGCACAATTTTAGTTCATATTTTATATTTTAATATAGACCTGTTTATGTCTTTTGGAAATGTTTCCGCCATGCAATTATACTGGATTTTTCCACATAGCATTGAGTGGATTTCCATATATATATATATATATATATATATATATATATATATATATATATATATAAGTAAATGATAATCAGCACTCCCAGGTATTTGTAGAAAAACCTCTATTTATTCCAAGTAAATGTCAACGTTTCAGTTCCTCTAGGGAACTTTCATCAGGACAGCAAGCAACAAACAAATGAAGCAGAAACTGTGTTTAAATAAGAACAACAATCACAACAAACTTACAGATCAGCTGTGTATGGGGGCCGGCCATTCCAATTACCACACTCCCGGGCTGACACCATCTGCAGTCAATGTTTCATTAAGCATCGCTTACTTCCGTGTATACACTGGTTGCCAAGGTGAGTCTGACGTCAAGCGCCAGGCTTCCACTCATTGGCTGACTCTCCCAGTGATCACGTTACGTGTGACTCCAATGTGTCAAGCGCATGCGTATAAAGCAAGAGACTGCGATATAGTGTCCACTACCCGATGTGGATTTGAAATATAACCATTTCACACACCAAATGCTTGATAATATTGTACCTTCATGTAGCAGGGATACATCCCTGTCCTGTATGTCATATCTGGTCATTCCGATCACCGAACCACTGGGTCAGCACCACCTAAGGTCTAAGTCTCGTTGAGCGCCGTATCCTTCCGTATGCGGGCTGGGGCTTGCCTGATAATCAGGAGTCTGCTGGCTGTGTACTTAATCAGCATATTCAGTTACTGCTCTTAAAGGGGCCTCCGGCACCATATTAGTACCGTTGGATCACCATATGTTTTTGTGTTTAGAGATTTTTTAGACAAATTCAATAAAAGTTAAGTCTTATTTAAATATTTTTTTGGAAATCCGCAACGTAGATCTGGGATCCCCCTAACACCTCTCCGCTTGCCAAATTGGTAGAATATCATCCCTCCTTACTTGCAACATCATGATGGAAAGCTATGGGGACACTACAGGTGAGGACTCGTCCCAAATGGAGACATTACAATTTACTGATGAACAAGCCCAAAATATTTTATGGGACACCTCTAGTCTGGAACTTCCCACTACAATCACCATCAAAGATGTTTACTTCAAATTACTAAGATTAAAGAAGAGAGAAGTTGACTTGGACCTTCATGGCCTCTTTTTATCAGACTATCACAAGGCCAAACAAATCCCAAGGGGGTTCAGAATACAGAACGTACCTACTATAGGGAGGATGAAACCCAAAGTGAGGAGAAATTGGACGTCTGTCCTTAATAAGTGTTCCTTGGATCTGATGTTGGTCATAATCCAGGATGTCAAGGAGGATTTACAAGATGTCCGAATCAAAATACAACAGATAGAAAGTGAGCATGCTGTGCTCCTTAACTCACAAGAGGGTATTGGTCAACAACTGAAACTCAGTGAGGATATTCTAAAATACAAAAACCAACTAGTAAAGTTCAAACGGCAAAAGATGGAGAGGGTTAGAATGGACTATAGTGAGAATCAAGTATATAGATGGTTGATGGGGGACCAAAGACAGAGACCTAGACGCTTCCGCAAAAGAATCATCAAACCCAACGTCTCCACCATAGATATAACTTCGGGAGAGTCGGCCTCAGAAAATGAGGGATCTTCATCGCAAAAGTCGGTCACTTTTTTAGGGATAAGCGACCAAACAGAGACGACTTCTCCTCCACGCAAAATCACCAGGAGTACGTTAAGAAACGAAAGAGACATGTCACACGGAGGGGCCAGAGGGGGCATCCCCACTGGACTCAGGGACAAACCACCCCTCCGGAAGTAATTCCGGTCTTTAATTTATCGGATAGGGAGATGTCAAGGGAAGAAATTGATATCCTGAATAAAGGTCTCTCCTACATCCCCACCACATTACCCAACCAGTTTCTATGGGATGTGGAACTTTTCAAATTTGGTAGACAATTAAGATTAAAAGATTTTTTTCAGAAACCACAAGAAGAACTACCATTGGAACAAGAGCAGGGTACCATGCACAGATTTAAAATTGCGAGCAAATTTGATCCACCTGTTTGTCATCCGACCATTAAAACTTTCCTTACACTAATGAAAACCGAAATGGAGGAAATAGTAGTCAATCAGCGTCCAACACACTCTAACCTCTCAATGAAACAGAGAGCGATTATTCGACAACTATCTCAAGATGCCTCAATCATAATTCGACCGGCGGATAAAGGAGGGGGAATTGTGATACAAAACTACAAGGATTATGCTCTGGAGATATACAGACAGTTGGAAGACACAAATACCTATCAAGTTCTTGAAGGCGATCCTATGAAAGAGATAGCACAGAAAATTCATGAAACTCTGAAATTTGGAGTGATGGCAGGATTCATCGATATACAACTATCACAGTTTCTGGAGAAAAGAAATCCCCGGATACCTGTCATTTATACTCTTCCGAAAATCCACAAGCACTCCTCCAAGCCTCCCGGAAGACCGATTGTATCGGCAGTGGATGGAATCTTAGAGCCCATTGCCAAATACTTGGACTTTTTATTTAAAGTACCGGTCTATGCAATTCCTACATGCATAAGAGACACGGCACAATTGATAGAAGAGTTGAAAAAGATAAAATCTGTGAATGAACATATCACTCTAATCACTCTGGATGTCTCCAGCTTGTATACAGTGATACCCCATGATGGGGGCATTGAGGCTATGAGAGTACTACTATGTGAGACTGAACACTATCGAGGTCCCCCTATAGAGTTTACGTTGGATCTGCTAGCCCTGGCTTTGGAAAATAACTATTTTAGATTCGAAACCAAGTGGTATCTACAAAAAGCGGGGACGTCCATGGGGGCGGCTATGGCCCCCATGTACGCGAACTCATATATGTACCAGTATGAGAGGGAGCACATCCTCACAAAATATTCAGGACACATTCTCAAGTATTTTCGATACATAGATGATATTTTAATCCTATGGAAGGGTGGTCCTGAGGATGCAATCAAATTTGTTGAAAATATTAATGGGTTGGAATCACCAATTAGAGTTACATCAAATATCAGCAATGAGAAAATACAATACCTTGATTTGGAGATCATACTCGACCAAGGAGCAATAGAATACCAATTATATACGAAACCCACGGACCGAAACACCTTACTTCATTATGAGAGTGCGCATCCTAAACATGTGAGGGACTCATTGCCTTATTCACAATTTCTGAGAGTTATCAGGAATAACTCTAGGGTAGCCCAGTGTGAAGTACAGTTACAACAAATGTACAACAAATTCTTAATTAGAGGCTACACACGGAAAATTTTGGATAGAGCCCTTAAGAGAGTGAGGGACCACACAACAGAGAAAGCGAAGCAAGCAAGCGACAGTATATCAAGGATCCCTTTCCCAATGACATACAACACTTCCACCACTAGAGTTTGTCAAACGGTGATTAAGAATTGGCACATGATGGAAAAGGACCCTAGCCTTCCGGAAAGCATCCGGAAGAAACCAATGTTTTCCTACAAAAATAGCAGGAGCCTGAGAAATCTGCTGGTACATACGGACCCAATTCAAAGTTACATGCCTACCAATAAGAATACCATTAATAACGGATGCGTGAGATGCTTGGGGTGTGTCACTTGTGGACACCTCATCCCATGTAAGAGCTTTAATCATCCTCACACGGGCCAGGTATTTAAGATTCAACATAGGATAGGTTGCCGAACAGATTTCGTAATATACAAATTATCATGCCCATGTGGATTGAACTATGTGGGCAAGACAGAAACTGCCCTATGCGAACGTATAAGAGGCCACAGGTCGAGCATCCGCCTTGCCTATAGGGATAAAAAGTCGGACAAACCAGTGGCTCGCCACTTTTTGGAGAAGGGCCATCCTCTAGCAACACTGAAATGTGTAGCGATTGACCATCTTCCTCCCTCTAGAAGAGGAGGCAACAGACAGGAAAAATTGCTACAGAAAGAGACGTGGTGGATCAAAAAATTGGGAACTCTTGCTCCCGATGGACTCAATGAAAAATTATCGTATATCTCTTTTCTTTAAAACATATGGGTCCTAATAGGTGTATGTTGTATGTATTTCTATTTTAATATTATTTTTTAGTCATAGTGCTGGAGCTTTTAAATTTTCACCATTATTGTATATTCAATCATGGTTCCAATGTTTTTCTAGTTTAGAACACATTGATACATCTTTGCATGACATACTAAAATACAGATGCTGATTTACGAATCAGGTATATTGGGGTACACCAGAGCCTGGACTCTCCCTCCTTATCCTCCTTCTTTATGCAGAATACAGCAGTATTATTTTTTTGTTGCTTGAAATGGAGATTAGTGTCTATGATGACAATCTCCTGTTATGTGAATCACCACATGTTGTGATAGATGTGGGCATGGCACAAGCCATAGGCTATATGTACAGGGTTTTGCACATGATAACACTATCACTGTTGTTATTGATCTTTGTTTTTTCACTTTTTCCACTTTTTTGTATATATTGAATAATACATCAGACACTGGCCATTAGTGGTCTTGCATTACACGTCCAATAGATCTTGGAGATTGGTTGGCTATATTATACTCTATTGCACTTAGTTCCCTGTTCCTTTAGGATCACTGAGATTTTTGATTCTGATTATTTAAGAGCAGGCTATATTGCACATATTAGATATATCCTTTTTTTATTTACAGTCCGAAGTAATAGGCTATTTTCTATGTATACACGTTATCTGGATAACATATAGTCAGGGTCAGGGTTTTTTGCTTGGTACATAGAGGATATGGTGATGGGTAGGGAGAATGGTTATAAACCCGTGTATTGACATCATGTCATCTAATATTTGACGTGGTATCTGGCCAAATTTCAAACCCGTTCCGTGGATTAACACTATACCGAAGGTCTGTCTCAGACGCATGCGCGTGAATCTCCATGGTTACACAGAATGCAGGTGCTTGGAGAATTAGCCAATGGGGGAAAGTTAGGCGCTTAGCGTCAATATCACCCTGGCAACCAGCCCGCATACGGAAGGATACGGCGCTCGACGAGACTTAGACCTTAGGTGGTGCTGACCCAGTGGTTCGGTGATCGGAATGACCAGATATGACATACAGGACAGGGATGTATCCCTGCTACATGAAGGTACAATATTATCAAGCATTTGGTGTGTGAAATGGTTATATTTCAAATCCACATCGGGTAGTGGACACTATATCGCAGTCTCTTGCTTTATACGCATGCGCTTGACACATTGGAGTCACACGTAACGTGATCACTGGGAGAGTCAGCCAATGAGTGGAAGCCTGGATCTTGACGTCAGACTCACCTTGGCAACCAGTGTATACACGGAAGTAAGCGATGCTTAATGAAACATTGACTGCAGATGGTGTCAGCCCGGGAGTGTGGTAATTGGAATGGCCGGCCCCCATACACAGCTGATCTGTAAGTTTGTTGTGATTGTTGTTCTTATTTAAACACAGTTTCTGCTTCATTTGTTTGTTGCTTGCTGTCCTGATGAAAGTTCCCTAGAGGAACTGAAACGTTGACATTTACTTGGAATAAATAGAGGTTTTTCTACAAATACCTGGGAGTGCTGATTATCATTTACTTATATTGAATAGTGCAATCGAGCACCGGTTCACTACAACCGTAAGTAGGAGTGCAAGGCTTTCTTTCTTTTTTGTTTATATATATATATATATATATATATATATATATATATTCACACTAGTATACATTTTCATTAATAGATTGACATTTGAAATACACAACTCATATCAGGTTGACATCCATAGAATATTCCATTGGATGTTTTAATTTGAGGTCTTAATTTTAATTTTATTTACATGCCAGTACTCTTAACATGTATGTATACATTTTTTAATAACAATATATATTTTTAATAACATTATAATAGTACTGAAAAGATCCTATACATCTAACCCCCATTTACCACTATGTATTTTGTGAGTTAAAGGACCACTATAGGCACCCAGACCACTTCAGCTTAATGAAGTGGTCTGGGTGCCAGGTCCCGCTAGGTTTAACCCGTTTTGCAGTAAACATAGCAGTTTCAGAGAAACTGCTATGTTTACCTATTGGTTAATCCAGCCTCTAGTGGCTGTCTCATTGACGGCTGCTAGAGGCGCTTCCGCGCTTCTCACTGTGATTTTCACAGTGAGAAGACGCCATCGTCCATAGGAAAGCATTGAGCATTCAGCCGATGATGGAAGAAGAGGAAGGAGAGTCCCAGCGCCGAGGGAGCCCGGCGCTGGAAAAAAGGTAAGTGCTTAACCCCTTCTTCCCCCTTCAGCGCCACGGGAGTGGGACCCTGAGGGTGGGGGCACCCTCAGGGCACTAAAGTGCTATGAAAACGAGTATGTTTTCCTGGCACTATAGTGGCCCTTTAATCAATTTGTGTGCATACATCACTAATCTATTTATTCATATGTATTTTAAATCCTCCAAATATGCCTGAGTAAAACTATTGTTTATGAGGACACTATTGCATGTTTCATCCACTGAATTGGAACTTTGCCCAGCCTTGAGATGGTTATTGGGACATCAACCATGATACAAATAAAGGATGAACATGGTACTGGCATCGGATGAGATATATATTACTTCCAAAATCGCTTGTTTCGCCGTGTCACTTCCTGGACACCAATGACAATACAATGAATCATGGTAACATAAACACACGCCCATTAATGACGTTGCGTGACTTTTTAACCCCTTAAGGACCGGACTTTTTTTGCGATGTTGTACATTTGCGACCAGGCATCTTTTTGACACTTTTGTGGTGTTTGTGTTTAGCTGTAATTTTCTGCTCTCTCATTTACTGTTCCCATACAAATTATATATTGTTTTTTTCAGGACAAAAGGGGCTTTCTTTACATACCATTATTTATATAATCTCATGTAACTTAATTTTAAAAAAATGAAAAAATATGATGAAAAATTGAAAAAAAGTTTTTTGAATTTTATGTGAAAAATCTTTTACTCATCTACAAAAGCGAATGAAAAAAACTGCTAAATAGATTCAAAATGTTGTCCTGAGTTCAAAAATACCCAGTGTTAACATGCTTTTTGCTATTTTTTTGCATGTTATAGGGCTATAAGTACAAGTAGGATATTGCGGTTTCAAAACATACATTTTTAAAATGTATCAATAGTGACATTGTAACACTATTATCTGTCATAAATTGCTAAATAACACCCCACATGTACATATTTTTTTAAAAGTAGACAACCCAGGGTATTCAATATGGGGTATGTCCAGACTTTTTAGTAGCCACTTAGTCGCAAACACTGGCCAAAGTTAGCGTTCATATTTGTTTGTGTGTGAAAAAAGTAAAAAACGAAATTGAACGCTAATTTTGGCCAGTGTTTGTGACCAAGTGGTTACTAAAAAAGACTGGACATACCCCATTTGCAATACCTTGGGTTGTCTTCTTTTGCAAATGGTATGCCATCATGGGGGTAATTCTCATTCCTGGGCTACCATACGCTCTCAAAGGCAACGTAACCAACCTGGCCATTTTCAATGTAAAAATATTTGACCAATATATTTGACCCTGTAACTTTCAAAAACGCTATAAAACCTGTACATGGGGGGTCCTGTTATACTCAGGAGACTTTACTGAACACAAATATTAGTGTTTAAAAACTGGAAAATGTATCACAACAATTATATCATCAGTAAAAGTGCTGTTTGTGTGTGAAAAATGCAAAAAAAGTCACTTTCACTGACAATATCATCGCTGTGATATGTTTTACTGTTTTGAATCACTAATATTTGTGTTCAGCGAAGTCTCCCGAGTAAAACAGTACCCCCCATGTACAGGTTTTAGGGTGTCGTAGAACGTTACAGGGTAAAATACAGTGATAGCAAATTAAATTCTCTGTACTTTCAGCCTGGGTTGGCAGGCAGGTCCCTTAAATTGCAATCAATAAAATAACTTAATTATGTAAAAATATTACATAAATACGCACGTAGAATTTAAATATATATGCATATTTATATATTTGAAGTCTACGTGTATATTTATATAATTATTTATGTAATTTTGTATATGGACATATGAATAGTTTGCATTCTTTTTATTTATTTATATATACATAGATATATATACAATTTCATTCTAAGTGTATTTTGATATAAATATATATATATATTAATATCAAAATACAGTTAGAATAAAATTTCGCATAGATATATAATTTTTTTTTAATTTTTATTATTATTTTTAATTTAAATTTAATTTAAATTATTTATTATTCGTATTTTATAATAATATATATATATATACAATATATATAGTTATTATATATATTATATATATACGTGTGTAAATTAATTATAAGTGTATTTTTATATTAATATATGTACATATTAATATAAAAATACACTTAGCATGACATTATATATATGATATATAGACATATATTATATAGGTATAATATATGTCTATATATCATATATATACACATATATAATATTTTTTTTTTATTAACTATAACTTTAAATTTTTTTTGATTTTACACTGATTTTACAGTTGCAGGGAGACTGCCTGTCAGCACAGACAGTCCCCCTGCAGGCAGAGACTAGGACACCTATTGTGACCATGTGGTCGCCCTGTTGGGCGATCACATGGCCACAGGGGTCCTAAACCGCCATGGGGAGACTGTCTGGGCTGCAGGCAGTCTCCCCACACCGGGAGCACCGCCGATCGCCGCCGGGGGAACGACGGCGATCGGGTAAGTACATTGGACGGTTAGGACGGTTCAGGACCGTCACCGGTCGGCAACGCAAAAATGCCGATGACGGTCCTGAACCGTCCTCCATCCTCCGTCCTTAAGGGGTTAAATTGTATGTATTACTTCCAGCATTTGTTTTTATTTTATTTGTTTAAAATACATTTGGTTTTATACACATAAAGTTGTCGTCCAAGTGGACCATCTGCTGCTGTTAAAGAAGGGTAGTAGCCCCCTTAAAGGCCCATCTACTTATACACCAAGAGGTAGGTCTGGGCTCATTAAAAGGTGAGAAGTCAATTGTATGCTACACATTATCTCCATTTCTCCCCCCTTCCTTCTTTTTTGCATATAAAGATATTTAAAGAAAGGAGAGGTTCAGTGTCACCAGAGTACAAACAAGCTGTTGAGATTTGAGCCTGCCGTAATTGGCTCTTTTACATGTGAGTGTGCCCATTGTGACTCTATACCTCCCAAACTATTCAATATCGTATTACACTATATATGTTTTATAATTTTTTAATTTTATTTTTTATTTTGCTTTTTTTTTATTCAAGAAAGGCTTTTATTCACATCATTTTGCATACGTAAACAGTGGGCTTGTTTCAATATAAGCTGTTGTACAATAATATTGCAGCATTACAGTGCAGTAAAGTCAGTCGTGATAGAAATAATATAATTACAAGTCTGGAAAACAATGCGTCCATGAAGTGTACTACAGGTGTCATATCTGTATAGAGGCGTTTATAATAAAGGGTGCGAATGTAATGCAGTTAAATATGACATACTGTGACATTGCCGACAGATATTACAAAATAAGTGGGCATTTTTATGAAGATGTGCTTAATGAACTTGAGAGTAACGAGTATATGATATATGTAAGTCTATCAGTGCTAACTTTAAGTATTTAAATTAATACTAATATAAGTACAGCAGGCTTAGTAGCACATGTCTTATAAAGATAACTAATAGTCAGTATGTAGAAAAATCGCATGGTTGCAACTGTGCATCAGGCCCACCTGCTATCCAAGTTGTATGAGCTATGTGAGTTTTCAGGTTAAACTTTAAAGGCGAGTGTCAGCCCACAGTGTTTCACTTATGTATGTCTGATTGTTCATTTTCCTTTGCTCTATCCTATTTCCTGTGTGTTTTCCTGCAATTATAAAGGGTATATTCCAAAAAAACGAAATCAATTTACAGGGTTACAGTTATGAACGTTGTGCCTTAACGTGCGGGAAGAAGAATGCAGCGAAGAAGAAGCAGCTCTTCTGTTTATCGCCACCTGGGTTCTTATGATTTATTTTGTGGCAAAAACTGTGTCATTAACTATGGCGTATGGCCTACTCCATTCTACTGTTAGGCTTATGTAGCCATAGCCCAGGCTCCATATTAAGTTTGTACCAAGTATAACTCCCTCTAGCGCTCCAGGTAATCATGATGTGATAGTATAAGAGAAGGGGAAATAAAAAAGATGGGAAGGGTGCCCTCGGGGTTGTGGAGGGGCCTGTGGGATAGGGCCCTACGTGAAGATCCCCGGTTAGGTCCTCTTGTGAACCCCAGGGATCTTGGTCCAAGCACGTGCGGGCAGGTTATATTAATTAAAAAAAAAAAAAAAACACGAGTAAGTAATTAAGGAAATAAAATAAGTAAGTAAAAATAACTTCCTGCTTTAGGTGGAAGCTATCCCTGCCTGAGTGTGTCACATGTAAGGTGTAGTATGAAGCCTCTGCGGGGCCCTGCCCAGTGCATCAACATCAGGCACCCAAGGGTGCCAACATATACATTAACACCCGGCTCCGGGTAAAGCCCCCCCATGAGCTTCTCGGTATAGCGGGCACTCGAGGTACCCCCAGTCCATGAGACCCCCCCTCTCGTAGAGTCCACTAACTGGGCGGCCTCTGCACCTCCACTGTCCCGGTGGAGTCTCAATAAGTAAGACAGGGTGCCTCCGTGGGCCCCCTCCATCGCCGGCCACTCCTCCTAAGCTTAGTCCATGCGGCCCTGCGGCCACCGATCCACCGCAGCCCCCCACAGACCAGCACGGCCGGGCTCGCAGCAACGGGAAGCCACATTCTCCAGGTCTCCGGATCTCCTAGAGATGGAGGTCACTCCTGTCCGACCCGAGACAGTCCGGTAGCCATGATGCCACTGCATGTCGGCAGTCCTCTCGGCGCTCCTGAGTGATTTCTGGGCGGACTCCTGGGTGAGTTTGTTAAGAGTCGTTTAATCCGTTCCATGACAAGGCAAGTAGGGGGCTCCACAATGTATGTCTTGTCTCCCCTGTAGTGGCTGAGTACATACTGGCAGAGCTGCATCCAACGTCCCGCAATTGCAGGCTGGTAACCGCAAGCCTGTATATGAAAACTTGCATCTTCAAAACAGGAAACAATTTAAACAATTTAACAGGTGACCGGGATGACCTCCCCGGTCCTGGGGGGGTTGCAGGGCCGCAGCGTGTTCTCTCCGGTCGCCTCTTGCACGTTAGGAGAGATAGGCGCTTTCCTGTCATGCTCGTTCACTGAGCATGTGCAGAGTGCTTCCAGGCACAGCAATAGGCCTCAGGTTCATGCCATCATGTAGGCCCGAGTTTTCAGCTTCCTCACTTTTTTAAGATCTGCAGCCGTCGGTTGGTCTCTTTGTGATGCTGGCAGGTTACTCTATTCAGATATCTTATTTTGAAGGGTTAATAGTCAGTTCGTGGGCAGAAAATCAGTATTTATTCAGGCTTAGGACCGGAGCTGCATGAGATGGCTTCCTTTCAGCTCCACAGTCCGGCCCCGCCCCCTGCTTTATTATTTTTCAGCTTTGCATTACTACATTAACTCTTAGGGGTAAGTGTTTATTTTGTTTAACGCTCCACAATTACAACTAGTGGTGAAACGTACACTTTATCACATAGGATGTATTATCATTTTTCATACATACATACTGCCTAGCTAAGGAACAGTAACCAGGGTAGGACAGTGCGTATCTGTCTCGCTCAGGGACTGTAACACCAAATGGACACTCCAGCGGTGTCTGGGGCTTAATCCCTGTTATACGAAATAAGAGTGACAATACTCTATTTATTGGAGTAAAACTCCATAAACAGGTGTCAACTGGATGATGTTCAAACAGGAAAATAATGAAAAAATTGCATATTTACATCTACCTTATACCCTTATAAAAACCATAATTCTGAAAAGTCATACAGATAAAAAATGTCCTAAGCTCAATGGCTAATCCTCTTGTTACTCTACGTTATATATATTGCTGCTATCCACAATTCAGACTTTAATAAATATTGGTCTATGATTGTAGATTATGCTAGCTTTAGTGTACCTATAATCTTAATTTTATTAATGACAGGAGGCGAGTATTTGCTTAAGTCTCTCTTTACTAGAACTCCACAGCAGCACAGAAAAACAACCAATCAGAAAAAAGTTAAGTACCATAAAACTCCCCTCCTCATGCATAATTTCCTCTTTCAAGCTGCGACAAAAACAGAACAAAAAGCAGAAAACATAATGGGAAAGAAACGAAGTCCTAGATACGATGAATACAACGATGTCCACCATCCAAGAAGAACTGCCAAACCAGATAGAGTTGATGGACTGTAAACTGAAACGAGAGAAAAAAACAGAACCAAACAGGTTGATTATCCAATGAAAAGTACTCTGAATAAACATGTGTGCACCCAATGTAGCAACCAAAATTACCTTAAAACGTAGATATCCCAACCCTACTTATGAAAATAAACATAGATATAAGAACAGGCGACAGGTAGCAGAGACAACAAACAGAGTTGCATACGTATCTGATTAATCCAATTTTTATAACATAAAACAAGGGTGGGAAAAAAATGGGTGGGAAATACTCGCCTCCTGTCATTAATAAAATTAAGATTATAGGTACACTAAAGCTAGCATAATCTACAATTTTATAACATGACAGGAGGCTTTGTATTTGCTGTTTTAACGCTCAGTCAACAAATCCAATGCTGTTTGTTTCGCTGGTACCTATTCTCGGAGCTACCCGAGCAATCCTAAATGGACTTTCCAACTGCGATAGATGACAATACAACGAACGATGGAGACGCCAGCTGATGAAGTATCCCAAAAACTGAAAAAACATAATCTGTTGACAGATCTGTTGTACGTGGGGATGCAACCTGTTGCCTACCAGCTGGTCCATGAGCTGACAAACCGCCCTATTAGCCATTTCCCTGCGGTTAAAAAAAAAATGTCAAAAGTCATATGCGGACCTAGGGCCGCGATAAGACACTGCCACCATGTCTCAACTCTTGATGTGTAAGGTTGCTCCACCGATCGTGCCAGGGTCACCCGGCAACGCGGCCTTGCAAGTAGATCTTCAATCTCAAGGAATGCGCCTAAGTCCACAACCAAATCGCAATTGAACCAAGTAGAATCTTACGTTCCCTCCTGGCCTACCCGGTGAGATGTCTCATCCGAGAATACATTTCTAATGCACGCCAGAGTGTGGTCAAACTAGCCGTATCCTAAGTGATTCCAATATTCCAAGTGGACTGTGTAATCCTCGGATGCGTTGGGGGAAAGACTCCAAAGGACGTCCATTCAGGGTTCCGAATTGAGCACATGAGGAGGAACGGTGGTCGACTATTCTGGGAATAGTGAATCCCAGAAATAGTCAAAGGGATGGGAAATGCAAACCGGAGTGCAGATTTCCATCCAGATATGTCCTTGTCTAAGCGTGAAAGATGTCTGTGTAGGATTCGGGGTACCCCCAGGTATCCCCATAAGGTCTCGCAGGTCTCCTTGACTGTAGTTGAAAAGTAGGTTGGCGCAAATCCAAAAAAACAAAACGGCTCTTGTGAGGGATAAATAGAGTATAGACGGAGGACCCACCATCTCCGAACCCTGTTCACCAGGTATGCGCTCTGAGGAGACGGGGCAGTCCTGCCATCTTATCCCAAGATCGTAATGACCGGGGAGGTCAAGACAACTGGGGTTTCCGGTCTTATCCTGTGACCCCTACATACGGTTTTACCTTCAGACCAGATAATAGGCCCTACTTAATCTTGTTACCCGAGCAAGGCAGAGCCTTGAAGGTCTCCGTATCTCCTGACATCTTGACATGGAAGAAATTGTCTGAGCAGTTTGTACGTAATGGTCTGGATATCCCAGACCCTAACTCTAACCATTCACCTAGCGTCCTTGAGCCTCTGGCAAAAATCTCTAATGAGACAGAAAGGGGTATTTTTTTATATACACCCCTATATATTATTAACCCTTAATAGGGAACACATGGGATGTATCACTCAGCCTTGTTACAATGCAGCCGCCCATCCCATGTGTTCCCTATTAAGGGTTAATAATATATAGGGGTGTATATAAAAAAAAATACCCCTTTCTGTCTCATTAGAGATTTTTGCCAGAGGCTCAAGGAAGCAAGGTGAATGGTTAGAGTTAGGACCCACCTAGGGGGGACAGCCTTGACGTTGGCAGGTGGGCTCATCCTCTCATGGCCATTGGAGGTAACTAAAATAAACTAAATTTGTTTAAAAATACATAGGGATTAAGGAGAGAGCGCAGGTAACTTGTTTTTATTTGGTTTTTACTATATATTGGGGCTGATGTGTACTGTAGTCATTGCTGCCGCCCAGTGATGGGAGTGAGCGCAGGACTTATCTTTCTGCATTAGAATGCTGGTTACCTGCACTGTGAAAGTGCCCTGTGAAATAGTGAAGAAGACCTGACGCGCGTTTCGGTGCACTTTTGTGTGCACCTTCGTCAGGGTAAAAACTAGACTGACTAGTACTTGCCTTAAATAGGGGTATACCTTGCTGGGAGTCTAATGTGGGACGAATCACAAGGTAACACGTCATGAGGGGCGGTATCATAATCCTGACATCACAATTTATGCAAATTAAGGTTTGTGAAGTGACCAATTAGTTATTAGTGTGTCACTTATACTGTGTAGCCTGTGAGGGTAAGGGATGATTCGTACTGCGATTAACCCTTACGTGTCTTAACTTAATATTATTATTATTATAATGATATTTATATAGCGCCGTCAAATTCCGCAGCGCTTTACAATGGGTGGATGAACAGACATGTAGTTGTAACCAGACAAGTTGGACACACAGGAACAGAGGGGTTGACGGCCCTGCTCAATGAGCTTACATGCTAGAGGGAGTGGGGTAAAATGACACAAAAAGGTAAGGATAGTATTAGACTAGTGACAGTTGCAGAAGAGGAATCAGCCGGGAGCTATTAACAGTTTAATTGATACGCTTTTATGAAGAAGTGAGTTTTCAACGATTTTCTGAAGGAGTGGAGACTGGGTGAGCATCTAATGGAGGAGGGAAGCGAGTTCCACAGGAACGGTGCAGCCCTCGAGAAATCTTGAAGGCGAGCATCAGAGGTGGAAGTACGGACAGAAGATAGACGTAAGTCTTCAGCAGATCGTAAGGGCCTAGACGGGACATACTTGTGTATAATGGAGGATAGATAGGTGGGAGCAGCATTATGTAGAGACATAATATATGGAGACATAATAGAATGGAAAAAGAAGCCATAATAAAATATAATATAAATAGATCAATTATGTAACAATCGCTCCCAAGGCTTGGTATTTGTGTCTATAACGTCATTCTCGATCGTACTTGTTATGCTAATGTGATATTGTGGCTTAGTAATATTCTTCTAATTATTCGTCTCGGCAAAAAAAAGTTAAGATTTATGCTAGAGTGTATATTGTGAAGAACTCAATAATGCTCCATAGAATGGATTATGCTTTGTGTACAAAAATTTGTTTCGTACATTGAGTTATACTGGACGGGATATTTAACCGCTCTTGTGCCAGATGACTGAATGCCATCTAGCTTTGTTAGACACCCATCTTCATGTATAAGGTGCATATGAATCTATATTGTTGATGTTAATTAGATGTATACTGTGACACTTAAAATTTGTGTCCATTCTCTTGAGAACCGAAGTTATTACGTTAACAAAACAGTAATTGTTATGACTATAGTTGAACTTGTGATCAAATGATTACTGTTGTTTATGCACAATTAGTAAAGGATGTCATCCCATTCATATCTATTTTCTAAAGGTTTTTTTTAAAAAACACCTAATCTAGGAAAAAAATATTGGGGATTTAGTTACATTATATGATCCTACATTGCATAAGCCTGCCACAACGTCAATGTACCCCATCTTTGGCAGGTCCTACTCTCACAGTCTAATGTCTACTCTTATGTGAATAACTCACTTACTTGAGGGAAAAAATTCCTGAGGCTCTCTGCAGTACAAGGCTAAATAGGGTCCTGAGATGAGGCACCTGTAACAGGGAGGGTTGCAAAACCAAGGAGTTGGCTAGACTCCCAAATATTTATATATATTTGTGCTCGGAATTTATCTAATACGTAATGGAATGTAGAAGGAGAAGCAAAGTTGGTTGAGGTGTGCCGAAACCAATGTACGAGTAGGCCTGTAAAAGAGGGCCCACAAAGGTGAATTGTTAATATAGATGGGTGTAGGTGGTTGGGGACAAACAGCTTGCACGACAAAGGTAAGTAGGGGGGTAGGGTTTATATAAGATCATAACTCCTCCCACAAATTCAGGCCAAATGGCCTTCCAACATATGAAACATGGGGGGGATGGTTGCACTCACCTGAACATGCTTAAATGGGGTGCTGCTGGGGGCCATATTATATAACAAACAATACACAAGATCCAGCGCACTCTCCTATGTACTAAACAGCAACTTCAATGTTGACAGATTTTATTAGTTTTTTTTAAAGTTTTTTCTAAAGTTTTTTTTTTTTTTTTTAAACACCTAATCTAGGCAATCTTAGTTACATTATATGATCATGCATTGCATAAGCCTGCCACAAAGTCAATGTACCCCATCTTTGGCAGGTCCTACTATGCAATGTATGATCATATGATGTAACTAAATCTCCATTATTTTTTGCCTAGATTAGAAAAAAACTTTAAAAAAACTAATAAAATCTGTCAACATTGAAGTTGCTGTTAGTAGAAAGATAGATTTAGTAGATAGGAGAGTGCGCTGGATCGTGTGTATTGTTTATTGTATAATATGGCCCCCAGCAGCACCCCATGTAAGCATGTTCAGGTGAGTGCAACCATCCCCCATGTTTCATTCATTTCTATTGTGTTGTTATATGTAGTTATACTACCCATTACTTATGGAGGGTAATTTTATGTCAGTCAGGCATGAAGTTAGGTAATCGCCTATGAATAATTCAAGTGATTCAGTGTTTCTGGTTGACAAAAAATTATCAACCAGAAACACTGACTCACTTGAATTATTCATAGGCACAGTTTAATAAAACACACACCCACAAACAAATTTAACACACCAATTTGCAAACATACACGCAATAACCAACCGCCTTTATCCTCCAGATATGCCATACCTGTGCTAGTGATGTGACTGGAGGAGTAGATGTCCAGAATCCAGCCTGCAGATAGCTGTCCTTGTTCCTGGGGGACAGATTTGGTGATGGCCTTGGTGGGCAGGATGTACTGACTAACTTCGGAGTCAACTCATTTAGGATCTCCTGTATTGGTCTCCTTCCAAAGGGGGAGAAATATGCTGGAAACTATCCTGGGCTGGAGACACAGGGTTCCAGATTTGCTATTGGGATGTATGGGTGTCACCGTGGCCCCCTGATAGTGGAGTCATATGGGGATAGGTTTAAGTTTGGGTGGGAGGCCATGGCAGATTTACTGGGGACTCCCCTTCTCCACTTCCAAGCCCCCTCTTATGTCTAAGTCACCCTGTGCTTATTAGGGGTGCGTTTTTCATCCCGAATGGCATGACCTTAAACTGGTACAGGCCAAATGGAGTGACAAAGGGGTAAGCCGATATCTGGTGCGGCTGACCCCTAAGTGCCCAGATACGGGAATATTGTGGGCTATCTGTAATAACCCTCTACTTTATTTCTGTGGGACGACTAGTTGTCCGGAGTGGACTGGTATTGGCCCTGCCGCGACTCTCTCTGAGTCGCGGTACAATAAGCCCTGGTGCCAGGAGTACCTCTCTCCCTCTAATCCTGCCTGTGACTGGGTTACTTTATCCCTATTGACCTGCAAAATGGGGTCACTAAGGTTTTCCTGCTGTAATATTCTCGTGAGAAAATTATTTGGAACTCAACAGCAGGTGAAGAAACACATTAGAAACTGTCACTTTAAGAAAATATATTTTATTTAAATAAAGAACTTTAACCATGGCAGTCTTCTGCAGCAATAATGTTTTAAAATAATAATGCATGGAGAATGGAAATCTTGGTTAAGTATATCTTTACAAGAAAAATGGTAATTGGTTGCAAATGAAAATAAGAAATGCTTAATTAGCAACAAGCAGTATAATCCAATAAACTTCAATATATGTTGCCAGTGATTCCTGCAGTACAAAGTAACCGTCTTTTAACTGGAAGAAATAAACTTGATAATGAAATATGTCCTGGTATGCAAAGTGGTTGTAGTAATTAGACTCAAATAATAATTAACAGTTGAGTAATTTGGCAAATGACATTCAAAAGGAATAGCAAGGAGAATCCCAGAGGGCAGACTTTAGTATTCCTTATCCTTCTTATATAACTTAAGGTAAGAACCAATTAATAATTGCAATCACTGAAGAACCTATCTTTCTGAAAATCAATGTGGCTTTAGTTTTGTTGCTGGCTATCTGTCTTCTTGCTTCCAGCAACTCCTTCAAAGTTGTTCGTTTTAATCCAGCATAGTTCCTCTCCATTCACAATTCCACAACTGAATTTGTATGAACCGCTGCTTGAGTACAAACTGCTACTTTCACGTTTCCGTTCTTATACACGGACACATACGAACGCTACTTCCTTTCGCTGCCAGGCTTGTATCCCGCCGCTTGCTCCAATACCTAACATAGGTATCTCCGCTGGGCAGTTCTCGTAGCTAGAAGAAACAGTATACAATCCAAGGCACAATCCCCCCAGTAACTGGATGACACACAGTTCTGGGAGTCAACTCAGTTTATTCGGCCACACACGGCTTTTATGCACTGACTCCTACATGGGGTCTCTCACACAACATTACAGAGTTGTTACTCCCAAGATTCAATGTGCCTGAGAGATAATTGCGTGAGAAAACACTATAACTCAAATATATATATCTTGTTGAAAGCTGAAACATCCATTGATTGTACATAGTCTTCAAATGCTGTGATTTTCTCCTCCAGAAGATCTGTGCCCAATTTATCATCTTCCACTACACATGCGACCTGCAGCTTTTTAATACCATAGCCGACAGGAACAGGTTTGGATGCTCCCCACACCAAGCCGTCCATCTGAATACTGCGGACACACTCCTCTAGTTTTGCCATGTTTGTTTCGTCATCCCATGGCTTCACATGAAGTAGAAGGGATGATTTGGCAATAAGTTTTTTTTTTTTTTTAGACTTCTTTGATTCATATTGTGCCAGACGCTCCTCTCTGACTCTTTTTGATTCTTAACTTTCCTCTTCATCATCTGAGCCAAACAAGTCAATGTCATCATCATCGTCCTCTTTAGTTTCTTTAGCAGTGCTGTCTGTTGTGTCTTCAATGTTCACTGGGCCATATTTCACCAGTGGTTTCTTCACTCCAGGAAGGCAGAAAGCTTGCTTCTTATATGATTTGATATGGTTGTACCATCTAATGGCATGAAAGAGGTCAACAGGGGGAGCACCGGACATTGCCTCAAATACTGCAATATCAGCCTGGGAGGATACATACCCCTCGATGTAGCTTTTGTCAGCCAGGAACTCATTGAGGACCTGAAGGCCAGCTTTCTTTTTGAGATCACCGAAACCAATGACAGCTGCTGCAAGAGGATGACAAAGCAAAGGTGGAGGAGCGGCAGAAAGAGCAATACATGTTAATATTTCAGAAGCCCACAAAAGTTACTTCACCGAATAGCTTGGATCTGAGTGCACACGTTTGCCAAAATATCACTCAGATACAGTGCCTTGCAAAAGTATTCACCCCCCTTGACTTTTTACCTATTTTGTTACATTACAGCCTTAAGTTCAATGTTTTATTAATCTGAATTGTATGTGATGGATCAGAACAAAATAGTCTAAGTTGGTGAAGTGAAATGAGAAAAATATATACATGAAACTATTTTTTAGAAATAGAAAACAGAAAATTGGCATGTGCGTATGTATTCACCCCTTTGTTATGAAACCCATAACAAGCTCTGGTGCAACCAATTACCTTCAGAAGTCACATAATTAGTGAAATGATGTCCACCTGTGTGCAATCTAAGTGTCACATGATCTGTCATTACATATACACACCTTTTTTAAAGGCCCCAGAGGCTGCAACACCTAAGCAACAGGCACCACTAACACTGCCATGAAGACCAAGGAACTCTCCAAACAAGTAAGGGACAATGTGGTTGAGAAGTACAAGTCAAGGTTAGGTTATAAAAAAAAATGGAGAGCAAAAAACAGGTCGCAAGAGGCCCCCTTTAGTTTAAAAGCCTCCACTCGCACGTTGCGGGTGGGGGCTCGGGAAGGGGGACCTTGATTTGTTATTTTTTTTTTTTTTTTTTTTTTTAACAGTGAGCAGCCACAGGCTGCTCTCTGTTTACTAGAGATGCCCCATCTCACGGTATAGCGAGTAGGGGCATAATTTACTAATACTAAGTAATCTTTACTTAGTATTAGTAAATTTAACTAAAAGACCAATTTAGGTCTTTCAGCCTTTTGGTAGATAACTCCCTGCAAGAGAAGTTCCGAAATTCCGAATTGCCGAAGCGCCGAATTGCTGAGGTCCTGAAGTTCCGAAATTACAGAATTACCAAAGTTCTGAAGTGCCGAATTTCGGAATGCAGAACCAAACCAAAAATTTTTCCCATGCACATGCCTAATACATAATGTCAATCAATCATATTTAAACATAACAATCGAATACAAAATCTAACATAAAAAAAGAATTATGGTGTATTTACAATTTAACCATCTGCTTAAAGGACCACTCTAGTGCCAGGAAAACATACTCGTTTTCCTGGCACTAGAGTGCCCTGAGGGTGCCCCCACCCTCAGGGACCCCCTCCCGCCCGGCTCTGGAAAGGGGAAAGGGGTTAAAACTTACCTTTTTCCAGCGCTGGGCGGAGAGATCTCCTCCTGCTCTCCTCCTCCGATCCGCCTCTTCACCTCCCCGTCGGCTGAATGCGCACGCGCGGCAAGAGCTGCGCACGCATTCAGCCGGTCACATAGGAAAGCATTCATAATGCTTTCCTATGGACGCTGGCGTGCTCTCACTGTGAAAATCACAGTGAGAATCACGCAAGCGCCTCTAGCGGCTGTCAATGAGACAGCCACTAGAGGACATAGGGGGAAGGCTTAACCCATTCATAAACATAGCAGTTTCTCTGAAACTGCTATGTTTATGAAAAAATGGGTTAACCCTAGAAGGACCTGGCACCCAGACCACCTCATTAAGCTGAAGTGGTCTGGGTGCCTAGAGTGGTCCTTTAACAATCCATTCAGAGAGTAATTTTGGGGAATTTCCATTTATCATTCCAAGGTGTATTTTACCTGTGTATCTCTCATAATAATTTTTAAAGGGATATTCATCATAAAAAGGTCTTTAAAACAATGGAGTAACAAACCAGGGGAGACATATTGCATTGATTAGAGGCACATCCTTTTGAACAGCTAATCTATAATATCACTTCAAGTAAATATTTATACAAGTTTCTTCACGAAAAAGTATTTTTAAGGGATTTCTAAAAAAGCTAAAGAAGAAAACTATATACACATGTACAAAGGGGGTTGTCAGTGACATAGTGTCAGGTGTTCACAACCGTATGTGTGATGAATCCGGTCAACGTAATAAATTTATGATAAAAATATACGGAATAAGAAAATACCTTAGAGAGATTCTACTTATGAGAGGAAGGATAAATATTTACTTGAAGTGATATTATAGATTAGCTGTTCAAAAGGATGTGCCTCTAATCAATGCAATATGTCTCCCCTGGTTTGTTACTCCATTGTTTTAAAGACCTTTTTATGATGAATATCCCTTTAAAAATTATTATGAGAGATACACAGGTAAAATACACCTTGGAATGATAAATGGAAATTCCCCAAAATTACTCTCTGAATGGATTGTTAAGCAGATGGTTAAATTGTAAATACACCATCATTCTGTTTTAATGTTAGATTTTGTATTCGATTGTTACGTTTAAATATGATTGATTGGCATTATGTATTATTAATTCTGGACGAGATGCGAAAGTTTTATAGTTTACGAATAGAACCGTACTTACACGGCAGCCATTGATCGGCACGACACACATGCGCAATTGCAACAAGTCGCGCCTAACATGACGTCAGAGTGGCGCGACCCGCGAGAGGAGACGGGCGCGCCAATTTGGAAATAAAAACTGACTGCATGTCTTTCCAGTAGGGCCATTGAAGAGATTATTGGATCCCGAGCGCGCAGCCTGCCCGAGAAACCCAGCCCACCCAAACAATCCACCGATCTACTTCAGGAAAGACCCGGGACTCTGGAATCAATATTCCATCAAGAACAACCACCTATTATCTACAGGAACTTACTACTATCAAGAGTAGGAAACGCAGGGACCCTGGTCCAGGAGCCTAACATACTTCAGCATTTATCATCCATAAGAAAGGTTCCAGATTTGCTCCTACCATATATATGGGTGAGATCCAGCCAATTACAATATTAACTTCTATCATTATTTAGTGTACAGAATCCGTGTGTTAAGGATAACCATAGTGGTTTTGGTGGAGTATGGTGTCTATAACTGATTGTACTAATCACTGTCACGTCTACATTAATTGATAAGGAACACAACTGCAGATTTCTTAGGACTTCGATATTTTATTAGGACACTTAGAAGGTACTGAGACTTCAGTTCCAGAATTACAGGTACTGTATCTTTAAATAATAAACGGTTGCATTCAGTTTGCAGTGAGCAGGTTCTGAATCAATTAGAGTCTGTTATATTAGTTAACAGGTTAAATGGAAAGCAGTTATAAGAGATTGTTCAATTCGAAGTTATCAGTAGCAAGACAGGTGCGGCTGAACTTGAATAATAATACGAATTGAGGAACGCTGTAACTGGATTGTTTGATAACTTGATAGCAGACTTTGGTAAAAGAAATAAAGGCTTAAGAGATGGTAACTCTTATCACAGAGGCTATATGTTACTTAGCTTCCAGAAGTAGGAAAACAGGTTCCCAAGCTCTCCTCCGAGGAGTTTGTTTCCTGAGTGAGGCTGAAGAGAGTTCAGGCACTAGTCGAGGACGAGGAGAGATGAAGGGGATTTGAATAGTCTTCCAGTCCGGTCCGGTAACATATGGTGTTCGCAGAGAAGTCTTGAGCCGGTTAGTAAGTGCGGTACGCATTTCAATAATCCAGCGTCTATCAGCTGGTGCGGTCGCATTAAGTAGGAAGACCGCGTCAAAAGGGGTTGTGGCTAAGCTCCGTCAAACCCAGAAGTACGAGGAGATACCGGGAGGGTTTAAGGCATGACAGTACCCTCTCTGTAATGAGCAACCTCAGGGTGCTATTTAACATGGTTTAGAAGGGTAGCGTTTGTGAAAAGCGGAAATTAATTTGTCAGCATGGATCCCAGAGGAGTTTTCCCAAGTATCTTCATCAATTCCATATCCCTTCCATCTAATGAGGTATTGCAAAGAACCACGATGAATCCTTGAATCCAGAATTTTCTGAATCTCGTATTCTTCTTCACCCTGGACTAAAACCGGATCAGGAGAAGTAGTTACATCTCTACGGAAAGGGTCAGGATGATGAGGTTTAAGCAAGGACACATGAAAAACAGGATGGAGTTTCAAAGTAGGTGGAAGCTTTAATTTAACAACATTACGGTTGATAATCGATATTATTGGAAAAGGACCAAGAAAAAGGGAACTTAACTTCTTAGATGGTCGGTTTGTAGAAATGTTTTTTGAGGAAAGCCAGACAAGATCACCAATCTCATAGGCGGGAGGAGGTTGTCTTTTAGTATCAAAAAACTTCTTTTGATTGGATGAGGCCAATTCCAGATTTTCATGTAATTTTTTAAATAGGGAGGACATGTGAGAGATTTGATTCGAAACGGAGGGGTTAGACGAAGGAACTGTCTGAGCAGGAAACGAGGAGGGATGAAATCCATAGTTGGAGAAAAATGGAGTCATTTTGCTACTAGTATGATAGGAGTTGTTGTATGCGAATTCTGCCATGGGCAACCATGTTATCCAATCATCTTGTAAGTGAGAGCAATAACATCGTAGATATTGCTCTAAGCATTGGTTGACTCTTTCAGTTTGTCCATCAGTTTGGGGATGATATGCGGATGACAGTTTACGTTGGATATGAAGAGAAGCACATAATGCGTTCCAGAATTTGGAGGTAAACTGAGTCCCTCGGTCTGAAATGATTTCGTCAGGCAGTCCATGAAGTTTTACAATATTGTCAAGAAATAATTTTGAGAGTTCAGAGGATGAGGGTAACTTCTTTAAAGGGATATAATGGGACATTTTCGTGAAGCGGTCCACTACCACTAAAATGGTGGTATGATGTTGAGAAAGGGGAAGTTCCACCAAGAAGTCCATAGAAATGGATTGCCAAGGCCTTTCAGGAATCGGTAGGTTCAATAATTGACCAAATGGTTGATGATGTTCATGTTTGGATCTTTGGCAGGTTGAACAAGTTTTAACATACAATTCAATGGTTTTGTCTTGGCGAGGCCACCAATAGTATCTCTTGGACAATTCAAGGGTCTTTTATATACCTGGATGACCTGCCAGAGGGGAATCATGAATAAATTTGAGTATTTTATTTCTGAAAGCGGGAGGTACGTAAATTCGGTCCTTGAAATAGTAGAGACCGTCTTTCTTTGATAGTTTAACTGATGTAGGAAGTTCAAGGGCATCTTCACTGAGGTCTTTTATGTCGTCTAGAAGGGAAGACAAGATCCCAACGACTGTATGAGGAGGAGGTTCCAATTCAGTGTCTGTATGGATTCTGGAAAGGGCATCTGCCTTTTTATTCCTAGACCCAGGTCTGAAAACAATTTGAAAATTGAACCGGGAAAAAAAAAGATTCCATCGTACTTGTCTGGCAGAAAGAGTCTTGTTAGAGTGAAGATATTCAAGATTTTTATGGTCAGTGTAAACAATTAGGGGGTTCTGTGCACCCTCAAGAAGGTGTCTCCAAGTTTCTAGGGCTGCTTTGATACTTAATAATTATTTTTCTCCTATAGGATAATTTTTTTCGGCAGGAGATAATGAACGTGAGAAGAAAGCGACTGGATGAAGAGGTTCTTGAGGAGTTTTATGTTGAGAGAGGACAGCTCCAATTGCAGTTTCCGAAGCATCCGTTTCAAGGACATAAAGACATGAGGGGTTTGGAAGTTGAAGAACAGGAGCTGTTGTAAACCTTCTTTTTAATTCATCGAAGGCATCTTGAGCTTTCTCGTTCCAATTGAAAGGATGTTTTCTACTGTTAAGTTGATTGAGTGGATGAGCTACCTCCGAGTAGTTTTTAATAAATTTTCTGTAGAAGTTGGCGAACCCCAGAAACCGTTGCAATTCCTTTACTGTAGAGGGAACGGGCCAATTGAGGATACAATCGATTTTTGAATTATCCATGCTTATTGAATGAGGGGAAATAACGTAACCTAGAAAGGTTATTTCATTGACGTTAAAGAGACATTTTTCTGGTTTAGCGAATAATTTGTGAGTTCTGAGTCTAGATAATACCCATCTTACGTGTTTTCTGTGTTCCTCGGGAGTGTTGGAGTATATGAGAATGTCATCTAAATAAATGATAACACAGACGTCCAAAAGATCTCTAAAGATGTCATTTATAAAATGTTGAAAGGTTGCAGGGGCGTTGCAGAGGCCAAAAGGCATCACCAGATACTCGTAGAGGCCGTATCTTGTTCGGAAAGCAGTTTTCCATTCATCGTTAGCCTTTATTCTGATGAGGTTATATGCCCCGCGAAGGTCAAGCTTAGTGTAGATGGTAGCAGTTTTTTTTTTGTCAATCTTTCTTTTATTGAGGCATGTGGTTATGGTGGTACAGAATAAAGAGAGGGAGACATGCAGGGGTCATACATGTTGTACACATCATGTCAAATTGCGATATCTCCTAGGATTAACGGCCTCGTTTTATATTATATAAACAAGTTTAACTGAGAGAGTATAACATGAAGTAAAAAGTACAAAGTGATGGACAGTCGGCATGAAATACATGGCTTAATAACATAAGTTCTTAGCGTTAGCAGGCGAGTGATTGTTATAGTAAAACATGGATTAGAACATGCCAAGAATTTACGTCAGGCTTAATAACATGAATATCTCAGGATTGTTTGATCTAGTATGTAGCATGTTAAGGTAACAGTGCGTAAGCGATTCTTAATATTTCAACATCATATTTACAAGTTAGCTGTAACAGGCGAGTAATTATTAGAGTAGAGCATAAGTAAATATACGTTAGGGATCTGTGTCAGGCTTAATAGCATGAGTAACTTACGGGGCACCATGAGGGTAGTTGTCTGAGCCCAAGAGCGTTACAAAATAAGGGACATTGTAGGAACAAGAGACAGCAGAGTGGTTTACATTATGGTAACGATAATGGTAGCACAGCAAGCGCTTATTATGTAGTGGTCTGCTAAGTAACGGGAGACAGGGCAAAATCAAGACGGTAAGGCTACCTTCGATTTATAGACATGCATATGTGTGTACAATAGCAGTAGCGTAGTCTTACTGTTGTGCGTTTGGTCTGGTTAATCTGTTACGTCGTTACAGACACACATCAGGAGCATTAGTAGCTTAAAGTAATTAATAAAGCTGTGTGAGGGAAAGCTAATGGGGGACATTACTGATCAGCCTTTGAGTGTGCCCCCTTGGAGGGGATATGATATGTGCCGCTTACGGCTGGATCAGTGTACCAAGGTGAGTGTCCCGTTTTAAAGTCCAAAGTTCTTATGGTCAAACTGTGTCTGCTGTGCTGCGGATTGGAGTGATGGCTGTGGGCCGCAGATGGTAGCAGTTTTTAATTGTTCAATCAGTTCATTGATCAGGGGAAGAGGGTAACGATTTTTAACTGTTATTTTGTTTAAAGCTCTGTAATCTATGATGGGACGTATAGTCCGGTCCTTATTTCTCACAAAGAATATACTTGAGGCAGCAGGTGAGCTGGAGGGTCTAATGAACCCCTTCCGGAGGAATTTCATTCAGGTATTCTTTGAGAATTTGTAATTCAGAGTCAGAGAGAGGGTAGATGTGCCCGAAAGGTATGGGGGCACCAGGTATGAGGTCTATAGGACAGTCGTAGGAACGATGAGGTGGGAGCGTTTCAGCTTCCTTTTTACTGAATACATCCGAGAAGTCCGAATAACAAGAGGGTATAGCTGGTTCTTTAGTGGTCTGAAAGATTGGAATATGTTGTAAGCATGTTTCCTTACAATAATCGGAGTTAAAGGTGAGAGAAAAGGGAGACCAAGAGATTTGAGGGTTGTGGTTCCTTAACCAGTTGATCCCTATTATAACAGGATAAAGAGGTGATGGAATAACATCAAATATAAGATTTTCAGTATGAGTATGATTGGTGGTTACTTTTAGAGGGATGGTTTCATGAAGTATCGGCCCCGAGGAGATGAGGGAGCCGTCGATCACTCTAACAGGAACAGAAGTGCTTTTACGAACACATGGAATTTTATTCTTTGTTACAAAGGCTGAATCGATGAACACCCCATTTGCTCCGGAATCGATGATGGCCTCGGTCATAATTCTTTCTTTGTCCCACTGTAGTATGAGAATTATAGGGGAGAACTGAGTAGTTGTTGTAGAGGGGAGTGCATTTAGGATGGAAGAGGCATGGGCCTGCCTACCGCCCTTTGTCCGTTTCAACAAGGGGCAATCAGGGACCAAGTGATCTTGAGAGGCACAATACATGCAGAGGTTTAATATACGTCTTCGGTTTTTCTCTTCAGGAGTGAGAGGACTTCTTATTACCCCTATTTCCATAGGTTCGGTTGGTAAGGATGGTTTTTCAGAAGTTTTCGAAGGACTGAATGATTTTTTCCCTAATGAACTTGAGAGAGCTTTTTCGGCCTTTCTTTCTCTAAGTCTTCTGTCAATGCTGATCGATAGTTGAATCAGAGCGTTCAAAGTAGTAGGGAGTTCGGTTCTGGATAGTTCATCCTTTACAGCTTCAGATAAGCCAATTCGAAACTGGTTGCGCAATGTGATGTCATTCCATTGCGTTTCAATTGCCCATCTTTTAAATTCAGCAATGTAATCTTCAACGGGTCTATGTTTTTGCTGTAATGTTCTAATTGTTAAATCAGCTGTAGATTGTTTGTTAGGATCTTCATAGAGAAGGGACATGGCTTCAAAAAATTCATCCAGTGAGTCTAAGATGGGGTCATCGTTTTCCAAAAAGGAATGTGCCCAGGACATAGATTCACCTCTCAGAAAGGAGATAACTGAACAAACCTTAGATCTTTCTGTGGGATAAGATCTAGGTTTTAAAGCAATCAATAATTTGCAGGCATTGAGGAACTCCCTATATTTGGAACGATCACCAGAGAACTTTTCGGGGTTACATACAGCAGGATCGCTAGCTGAGTGTAGAACAGTATGAGGAGTATGTGTTTGTAAGTCTCTGACATAAGTGAGAATTCTTTCATTTGTAACCTGCAGGTCTTGCACACCTTGGGTGAGTGTATCGACTCTTTGATTCAGCATATTTATTTTAGAATCGAAATCTGCTGGATCCATTACAAAGGCTGGATTATTCTGTCACGTCTACATTAATTGATAAGGAACACAACTGCAGATTTCTTAGGACTTCGATTTTGTATTAGGACACTTAGAAGGTACTGAGACTTCAGTTCCAGAATTACAGGTACTGTATCTTTAAATAATAAACGGTTGCATTCAGTTTGCAGTGAGCAGGTTCTGAATCAATTAGAGTCTGTTATATTAGTTAACAGGTTAAATGGAAAGCAGTTATAAGAGATTGTTCAATTCGAAGTTATCAGTAGCAAGACAGGTGCGGCTGAACTTGAATAATAATATGAATTGAGGAACGCTGTAACTGGATTGTTTGATAACTTGATAGCAGACTTTGGTAAAAGAAATAAAGGCTTAAGAGATGGTAACTCTTATCACAGAGGCTATATGTTACTTAGCTTCCAGAAGTAGGAAAACAGGTTCCCAAGCTCTCCTCCGAGGAGTTTGTTTCCTGAGTGAGGCTGAAGAGAGTTCTGGCACTAGTCGAGGACGAGGAGAGATGAAGGGGATTTGAATAGTCTTCCAGTCCGGTCCGGTAACATATGGTGTTCGCAGAGAAGTCTTGAGCCGGTTAGTAAGTGCGGTACGCATTTCAATAATCCAGCGTCTATCAGCTGGTGCGGTCGCATTAAGTAGGAAGACCGCGTCAAAAGGGGTTGTGGCTAAGCTCCGTCAAACCCGGAAGTACGAGGAGATACCGGGAGGGTTTAAGGCATGACAATCACAATGGATAAGCTGATTAACTGTTTTTTGGAATAAGCAAAGGAATAAAACTTCTTAAACAGTACTCATTTAGCGTGGCAACGTGTACTTATACAGCCACATTTAAGTTTTTCAGAGTGCGGTATCATAGATTCTAATGTATATATTTTGGAGGTAAACAGAGTGGGCTACCTAGATACCTAGCACCTGATTGGATAATAGAGTGCCCGTACATATCTCTGATGTGTATATAGTTTATGGCAGAGTGGCCTGAAGAAAGCCATTACTTTCAGCAAAAAACAAAATGGCAAATTTTGAGTTTACGAAAAGGCATGTGGGAGACTCACAAAAATGTATGGAGGAAGGTGCTCTGGTCTGATGAGACTAAAATTGAACTTTTCGGCCATCAAAGAAAACGCTATGTCTGGAGCAAACCCAACACATCACATCACCCAAAGAACACCATCCCTACAGTGAAACATGGTGGCAGCATCATGCTGTGGGGATGTTTTTCAGCAGCCGGGACTGGGAAACTGGTCGGAGTTGAGGGAAAGATGGATGGTGCTAAATACAGGGATATTCTTGAGCAAAACCTGTACCACTCTGTGCGTGATTTGAGGCTGGGACGGAGGTTCACCTTCCAGCAGGACAATGACTCCAAACACACTGCTAAAGCAACACTTGAGTGGTTTAAGGGGAAACATGTAAATGTGTTGGAATGGCCTAGTCAAAGCCCAGACCTCAATCCAATAGAAAATCTGTGGTCAGACTTAAACCATCCAACTTGAAGGAGCTGGAGCAGTTTTGCAAGGAGGAATGGGCAAAAATCCCAGTGGTAAGATGTGGCAAGCTCATAGAGACTTATCCAAAGTGACGTGGAGCTGTGATTGCTGCAAAAGGTGGCTCTACAAAGTATTGACTTTAGGGGGGTGAATAGTTATGCATATTGTCTTTTTCTGTTATTTTGTCCTATTTGTTGTTTGCTTCACAATAAAAGAAGAAAAACATCTTCAAAGTTGTGGGCATGTTCTGTAAATGAAATGATGCAAATCCTCAAACAATCCATGTTAAGTCCAGGTTGTGAGGACACAAAACACGAAAAATGCCAAGAGGGGTGAATACTTTTGCAAGGCACTGTACCTTCGGTGGTTTGGGAACGCCATTTAAGTGAAGTTTTGACCGGTCGGCCACAAGGTGATGCCCCAAAATAGTTCCAGAGAAAATAGGACAAAACACATGGACCACACAGATAGGGGTTCAGTAAATGAATGGAGGTAGGGGGAGTATGGACAGCCAAACAAAGGGAATAAAAGTATATAACAAGCTACATTCGGCTACATTCAGATTTCTGAAGAAAAGACTAACTGCTAGTCTTTCTGTTGATTTATGGAATTTAGGCAAAAAATGAAAAGTAGGCACCCTTGGAAAGTCAATATACAAAAAAAGCGTAGACTTTATCATCAATAAGTTCTTCAGCTTTAGCTGTAGTTAATAGTGTTTTCAAATCTTTTATATCATGATTATTTGTGTTCACTACCTACTTTAAATAGTTTTTTTTTTAAATTATTATTATATTCTAATAGAATTCTACTATTTGTTTGACATCACAACTATTCTATCCCCTTTTCCTGCAATTTATGACCAAATCAACCCTCTTTTCAATGTTTTTTAAGTCTTAAATCCCTCTTTATTTAAATAATATTTAGGCTTCTTTATTAAATGGTTTAGGTCCCTATTTATGTTCATAAAGTATTGAGTCTTACTATTTATAGTGTATATCTTAGTTTAATATTAGCTTGGGCCTTTATTTTTGGTATATGGGTGGGAAGGGGGAGGGGGGGGAGGAGAGGCAGCACAGAAGGGACTACTCTAGCCAAAACAAGTATTTATGAAAAGTTGAAGTATCATTTTACAGGAGAATATATCCAAAGCAAAATAAATGTTCAATCCCATGACCAGGATTCATTTTTTATTCTTAAAATGCCTTTGTTTTTGGTATTTTGAGGGGCAAACCAACACAGAAGGGGCTACTACAACCAAAACCAGTATTTATGAAAAGCATAACTCCAAAGTTGAATCCCACCATGGGGTGATTAAATGTTCAATCCCATTACCAGGCTTCTTTTGCATTCTTAACCCCTTAACGCCGTTACGACGTACCATGCCGTCCCGCATTAAAAGGGCTTTAAAGCCGTTGCGGCGGCATGGTACGTCGTAACGGCTTAAGCCCCCGGAGGAGAGGTGTACTCACCTCCGCCGCGATCCTCTTCTGGGGGGCTGCCTGAGAGCCCAGGCAGCCCCCCTCTGGCAAATGAGGCCCCCGGGGGCCATGTGATCGCTCTCAAAGAGCGATCACATGGCCCCCTATAGCTGGCTATGGATCTGCCAGCAGGGGGACTGTTTGAAATATCAGACAGTCCCCCTGCTAATGGGAAAGTAAACAAATATATATTAGATATGTGTAAAATTAAATTAAATATATATATATATATATATATATATTATATATATAATATATATATACATATTATATATATGTAAAGTCATACAAAGTGTATTTTAATATTAATATAAGTATATATATTAATATTAAAATACACTTAGAATGACGTTACATATATATAATATGTATGTATATTATATATATAATAGATGTACATATATATATTATATATAAATACGTATAATTAAAATAATAAATAAATAAAATAATAAAATAAATAAATAAAATATTGAAACAAAATTTTATTTAAATTATATATGCATATGTAACTTCATTCTAACTGTATTTTGTTATTACTATATATATATATCAGTAACAAAATACACTTAGAATGACATTCTATATATATCTATCTATATATAAAATACAAATAACCGCAAATATATATATATATAGATAAATACATATAAGTACATAAAAGATTACATTAGTATACACGTAGAATTTAAATACCTATAAATGCATATATATTAAAATTCTACGTGTATATTTAAATAATCTTTTAACGTAATTATGTGATTTGATTAATTAAAATTTGATTGACATGCCTGACCCTGTAACTCTCCAAGACACCATAAAACCTGTACATAGGGGGTACTGTTTTACTCGGGAGACTTCGCTGAACTCAAATATTAGTGTTTCAAACTGGTAAATTGTATTACAATGATGATATTTTAAGTAAAAGTGACGTTTTTCGCATTTTTTACAAGCGAATGGCACTTTTATGGTCTATATTATTGTTGTAATATGTTTTACTGTTTTAAAACACTAATATTTGTGTTTAGTGAAGTCTCACGAGAATAACAGTACCCCCCATGTACAGGTTTTATGGTGTTTTGGAAAGTTAGAGTCACATATAAGGCTTGCATTTCATTTTTTTCACATTTAAATTTGCCAGATTGGTTATGTTGCCTTTGAGAGCGTATGGTAGCCAAGGAATGAGAGTTACCCCCATGATGGCATACCATTTGCAAAAGTAGACAACCCGAGGTATTGCAAGTGGGGTATTTCCAGTCTTTCTAGTAGCCACTTAGTCACAAACACTGGCCAAATATTAGCTTTTTGCTTTTTTCACACAAAAATAAATATGAACGCTAACTTTGGCCAGTGTTTGTGACTAAGTGGCTACTAAAAAAGACAAAAAATACCCCACTTTCAATACCTTGGCTTGTCTACTTTTTCAAATGCTATGCCATTATGGGGGTAATTCTCATTCCTGGCTACCACACCGTCTCAAAGGTAACATTACTAATCTGGAAAATTTCAATTTGAAAATGGAATGTTCTATATTTGACCCTGTAACTTTCCAAAACAACATAAAACCTGTTAATGGGGGGTACTGTTGTACTCGTGACACATCGCTGATTACAAATATGTGCATTTTTTAACAGTATTATGACATTCACAGTTAAAATGTCAGACGGAAATGCAATTTTTTTTAAAAAATCTTATTTTCTCACATTTTTTTTAAATTTTATTCATAATAAATTATGTTCCATATATGAATAGTTAATGATAAATTAAAGCCCTGTTTCTCCTGAACAAAATGATATATAATAAGTGTGGGTGCATATAATTTGAAAGAGGGGAACTACGGGTGAACAGACATATAGCGCAAATTCCAGTTTTTGTTTACGTTTTGTTTTGATCAGAACGTGCACTATTGACTCCGTCCTGAAGGGGTTAACCACGTAGGTGTGGGTTTTCTTTAATAAATGTTTCTAGAAAGACTTTTTCCCACCATTCCTTTGTCTTCTTTGTTGACATCCCTTCTAATTTGTTAAAATCAGTATCCAAATCATTATTATTAGATTGATTACATTCCTGAGTGAACGAGGAATTACTTTATGACTTTCTTCATCATATCAAACAGTGTGCTCTCTTTTTGGGGTATAATAAATTGTGTTCACAAATCACATTAGGAGGAAATAATAGATAGAGACCAATATAAAACAATACCAAATACCTTATAAAACTACCAGTATGTAAATGGTTAATCCAACCAAAAAACTGTGTTTTTACAAAAAAAAACAAAAAAACTGTTTTTGGTTGTAATAGCCACTTCTGTGCTGGTCTGCACTCCCACACTCCCAATGCCTAAAAAAGTTTTAATAAAAGGTTTAAACTTACCTCTTTTTCCTCGTATGGACCAAGTGCACCCTCAGCTTGATCCTCTTTGGCTGATGTCATGGATGTCAGGGTGGACGGACTGAGAGAGGACAATGCGTGCAGGCAGCAGAAGCCAATTTTGCACAGAATTGACATTATCCATCCTGGAGCTTAGTTCGGGGCTGGCTAATGACGCCACCAGAGGTGGAGTTACACCTCCAGCATTGAAACTGTTAATCTCTGTATGTGCAGCGTTTCAAAGCAAAATGCTGCACATACAGACTTCACGCACCATGATCACTTCAAATCACTGAAGCCATCAGGGTGCTTTTAGTTATGATACAGTATTGTACATTTTTTTTAGGTTATGTATTTTTTATTTACGTGATTTTTTTTTACTTGTGTGGGAATAGAGTGTACATTTACATTGTTCATTCTCACGAGCAGCCGTGGAGTTTACCTGTTGGTTTACCTGTTGGTCAGGAGGAGTTTTTCTATTTGTGAGGTTTTGGAGCGGCAAAGGTTGACTTGTGTCTAGTTCTTGATGAGGATGATTATGTGATTCTAAAAGGTGTGTTAAGTTTGGCAGGGTTAATTGTGAGGATTGCCAGGAATTAAAAGTTAATTTAAAATTTAAAGTAAAAATAGCTGAACTGGAAACATTCTCAGAGTCAGCTATGCTTTGATGTCGGGTACTCTGGAATTTCAAATGTATTAAATTTGAAATTCACTTTCAATGCACTTTGAATTTTCTCTTTAGTAAATAACACTGTTTGGCACTTGCATACATATGATTAGGTGTTTTACCAAGCACAAAACATGTTGGGTGGAGTTGTAAATTCTGCTTAAACTTGTTTTTAACTTTGTGTGTCTTTAATTAATTAATTAAGCATCAGAACTTTCAGACAAGCTGTGGAATAAAAAGAATGACTATTCCCTTTTAGAGTCCGGCATTCTCCTGCATTTTTGTTTTTGCTGGTGACTGAGGAGTTAGCTGAGACCTGAGGATTAGGGATGTGCATGGGCAAAAAAATTGTTTCGTTTCGGAAATTCGGGTAAGTATATAAATGTGTCTGCTTCGGCAATTCGGACCAATGACATTCGGTTCGGTATTGCCGAACGTCGTCACTTCGGCAATTCGTAAGCATCCGAATGTCCAAATGGCATAAAATTCGTACGAATGTACATGTTTACTTGATATATCCTATATAATAATTGGCTAAGGATGTTTGTCTGATGCAGTCATGCGCAGTAGAGAAACAAAGAGAAAGTTACCTGAGCTCTGTCCTAAATCCCTATGTACATTTAAACAAAATGTAGGCTCTTTGTTTTTATTTCAATGGCCATTTGAATATAAGCTCACCTGCCACGTCAAGGCAAGCCTCAAAAGGTGAGTCCTACACTAGTCATTAGATTTGCTCATATCAGCCAATAATCTCTAATGAGACAGTAAGGGGTATTTTATAAACCCTTTCACATTTGACCCTTTATAGGGCCTCTACACATACAATAAACTTGCTGGTATCAGACAAAGGTAAACGTCTCTAATGAGACATGAAGGGGTGTTTTATAAACTCCCTACATACATATTAAATCCTAAATAGGGCTATAAACACATACAAATCACCTTGCTCGGATAAGCTAAAAGGCACATTTCTCTATTAAGACAGGAAGGGGTGCTTCCCCTACATACTTATAATCTCTTAATAACACAAACATGGCCCTGGAGCCTGCAGCTCCAGGGCTAGAGTTCACTTTCGCGAGATTTGGAGCTTTGTCGTGCTAACCACTGTTACCACGGCAACGCTCCGTGCTCGCGAGAGAAGGACCCGAAGGAGCTACAGGCTAAGCTCCTGGGTCCTCTCTCTACTGGTGGATCAGGCTCTCTCTCTCCCTCCCTCCCCTGCCGGCTGCCAGCACGGTGTCTGCGAACCGGGGAGGGAGATCTCTGATGTCCCCTCCTGTCCGTGAAGGGCTCACGCTTGGACAGTGCCATCCCTGCATTAGCCAGCAGGGAAAAATTTAAATTCCCCCCCCCCCAGATCCGCCAGTGCGGTGAGGGAGCAAAGTACTTACTGTACGTCCTTCAGCGCTCGCTGGCAGCTGCACTGTGATGCGTACAGGATATGACGTCATTGGACAAAAGGAATTAGCTTACTTAGAATTAGATTCCTGTCATCATTCACGCAATTTTCCCTCTGTCTCTCTTGTTTTGCCGCTTTTCAGAAATCCGAATCACTTCGGCACTTCGGAGCTTCGGCACTTTCGAACTACCGAACTTCATCACTTCGGAACTTTGGCGCTTCGGGATTTCGGACATCGGCAAGCATCCGAATGTCCAAATGGCATGAAATCCCACATGTCTACTGAGGATCATACTTTGGATTTTGATGACCCAACAGGTACAGCGCCAGTGGGGGGACCGCTACCTTAATGATGAAAAATCCATAACACTATTTCAGTCTGTGGTGGAGTGTGACTATTTACCTGCGCAGGTATGCACTCGTACAACATTTTTTGATGCCCGAGCCAGAAGTTGCCCTCAATGTGGAAGTGCAATGGAATTACCTATGGTAAAAATTTTGGCTGTATATGGAAAGTATGAAATAATCATTTCTGTTCACAGTGTACAGATGCACTGTGACCACTTATTCACCAATAATTCACAGTTGCTGATTATGTATTACCTTTCGTTTTCTTATTATTCACCTGTTGGAATCAGAAGGCAAGATGCCAAATCAGATATGTTACATTTGTTGTCCTTGTATTTAAAAAAAAAAAAAAATGTGTTCTTTTCTATCCTATCCTTTCATATCATGTCTTAATTTTTGCCATTTTGGGATCGGGCGTTGTGTACAAGGATGCCCCCTATTTTAATTTTACTATTTCTCTCACTGTATTGATTTTGCTTATTTTAACGGAAGTCTCTAAGTGCCATAATCATTTCAGCACCCCATAATTGGTATGATACTAAGAGTACCCTGGCACCCCCCACAATTGTAAATAGTCAAACTATTTCAGAATGCAGAATGCTTTGACTTGTCACCTCAGGTCCTGCAGGTGCTGCTCCCTAACTCCAATACATCAGCCAGAGACGTGGTAGCTGCATAGTTCAGGAGAAATTCTATGCAGGGCCAACTCATTGTCTTGAAGCATTAGCTGATCACTCTCAGCCAATAATCTTAGCCCTCTAAGCATTGCTCAGACAGCTACTGGCTCTCTGTCTGATGTAGTAAAGGTGGGGAACGGCACCCAATAGATCCCAAGTTTGAAGCCACCCCAGGTATAACCACTTACAATGGGCGATACCAGGGATCGTTGGGGCACTGTAACCACAACAATGAACTGCAGTGGTTATGGTGCTTGGAGTGTTTATTTAGGGATTTTGTTGAGCATTAGGCAACTGTTTGCATGATGAGATAATGGAACATAATGCCTAACATTTTGTTTCATTGTCTTATCATGCAAACTGTTTCCTAATTGTCTGTACAGTCACAGCATAATTATCTGTACAGCCCCAGTATTGTCCCTCCCTGCAATTACAGAGTTGGGTCTCTTTACTACTTGGCTATAACGTTTCTTTTTAGCTACTGTGACGAGTCACTGCATTTGAAGCCAGCCTGACAGGTAAATTTTATCACCTGCTCCAGAGTTCTCTGCTCTTATCTCCTCGCTTTATATCTTTACTGCATTTTATATCTTATTGTACCATTTCTCACTGTGCTTTTGTATTCTTTACATTTTAAATGTATCTCTTTTTGCCTTGCGTTTTCTGCAATGATTTAATATTAACTCCTTCACTTTTTTCTTTTTACCCAATTCCTCTCTAATTTGTCTTTTTTTTTTACTACAGTTTTTTTTTTTTTTTTCTGGGGATATATTGCCCATGCCATTATTTATTCCATTTACAGTTTAAATTGTTACTCTTTTTTGTGGTTTATAACTTGTTTTCAGTAGTTTTCAGTGAAATGCTATATTATATAGAAAAAACAAACTATACCAATATAGACAAATACAAAACAAAAATCAACACCCATTACTCGTATTTATTTTCACAAAACATTTATTTTACTTTGTATATTTTGAGGCTGTATGGTAGTTTTGCTTTATTTTATTTTTTTTAACTATAAACGGTATTAAGCAGGTAATGTTTAACTAGTAAGAGAGGGAGAGTTAGATTATTTCTCTCCCCAGATCTATCCAGGCATATAGGAAACCCCAGCTGTTACTTGTGTAAGTGACTTCCATCTGTCACATGTAGCTTGGGATATCTATGTGTGTATCTGTATTTGTAGGTTGTCACCTGCAGCAACTGGATTAGAAAGGAAAATTCCCAGACATTTGAGTTGCTGTGAAAAAAAAACAAGCAAACCAATAAAAATATAAAAGTTGTACATTTCAAAGTTGTCATCTAAAATAAATGGGGAACTGTGGTTAGTATGTAATAGTTCCCTGTTTAAGTAAGCTGGGTTATATAGTTATTGAGTAGATACTGGCACATAAAGTGTTTGTGGTGACATCATTCCAGTACTCACATCCTATGTGACAGAGAGCCACATGTATAGGATTTACCGAAAAAATATTTTGATATGGCTTTCCCAAGTAGTTTTATACAGTAATAAGATACATGTAATATAATAAAATATGATTAATAATTTATTATATTACTATTATACATATATATGTTTCTAATGTATATAATATGCCATTATTATTACTAGTAGTAGTAGCAGTATTATTATTATTGCTATTAATATAGCGCCAACAGATTCCGTGGCGCTTTACAATATTATAAGAGGGGATTTAACTATAAATAGGACAATTACAAGAAAAGTTGTGTTTATGTAGTCAGCACATAAATAGCATAGAAAGACAAACTGTTAAAAAATGTGACCATGATCAAGATAGTGAGATCACCCAGAATGAAGATGAACGAAGACTGGGTAAATTATCATATATGGAAATACAAACTGTGAGCCGAGAAAGTGGAAGAGAGAAAAAACTGGTATGAAACTAATTATGCAAACTGTGTTAGGAAAGACAGGACGAACAAGTTTAAGGAAATGCAATTACTCAATAATCAAAAACAAGCCTAAAAAAAGGGAGGTGGTGTTTTATCGCTAGATAAACAGTTTAATTGATTTACTTGTTTTTTTTTTTATATAGAGAGTTTGTTAATGTAGATAACGTGGTAATTTAAGCTAACAGTGAAACAGTTATGGTACTAGAATATAAAAAAAACTTACAGAAATAGAACACACACACAAAAAAAATCAAGTGAATATGTAAAAAAAAAAAAGCAAAATAAAAAAGGGAAATACTTAAGGCTTAAAGGGAGACAGTAGGTACCCATTTTACTGCTGATCTCCTATTGAATGGCAGAAATTGTTGAGGCAAGTGCACACGTACCTTTAAAACCCTTTAAATTTTTAAAGGGAAAATCATGTCTGTGTTGTAATCTTGATCCTTTTTAAAACACAAATAAATCCTAGGAGATTAAAATAATTGTCCAGCCATTGAAAGATCTCTAATCTTTAAATGCTCTCGGATATTAATCATCCAATTTATGTTAAATTATTGTCACTTAAAACCGTTGTAACCAGTGCAGTATACAATGTGGATTTCTATTTTAACATTTTAACTATTAAAATGTATTGACTTAACCTTCACTGCCTTTGCTACCAAGTATACAGAGTAACAATATCTGCAACATGTTTAAAATTCTATTAAGTTATATAATGTTACAATATTTGTATAATTTGTTCAGCATTCACAGGAAGATGTTGTGACAGAGCTTCCATACTCCAACTTAGTACCTCCACCAGGTCTGTTTCCTCACTGCTATCAGGAACCCTGGGGCACTCCAGACACGGTCGCCGAACCTTGACTGGGGTCGCTGAGGACCTGTTATACCTGATTAGGCTGCAGCTCTCTCCTTCCAGGCAGGTATTGTTTCCTCTGCCTTTGCTTCTTCTGTTCTTCTCCCCGGCAGATATCAACAACTCTGACTACATCGTTTCCATCTATCACTTTTACAAAACGCATTTGTAGCTCTCAGACCTAGGTCTTTCTTAACTCATCCCAGGAATCAGAGACCAGGACAGAAAGCCATCAGGTCCAAAAACTCTGTTAGTGAAATCAATAAATAAAAAAACACACAGAATGTGTGTGTATGTGTGTGTGTGTGTGTGTGTGTGTGTGAAGGGTATAGTGTGTGTGTGTGTGTGTGTATGTGAGAGGGGCAGTGTGTGTGAATGGTATAGTGTGTGTGAGAGGTACTGTGTGCGTGTGAAGGGTGCAGTGTGTTTGTGAAGGATACTGTGTGTGTGTTTGTGTGCGAAGGGTGAAGTGTGTGTGTGAGAGGTGCAGTGTGTGTGAGGGGGCATTGTGTGTGAAGGGTGCTGAGTGTGTGTGAGAGGTGCTGTATGTGTGTGAAGGGTGCTGTATGTGAAGGGGGCTGTGTGGGTGAAGGGTGCTTTGTTTGTGTATTTGTTTGTGAAAGATGTAGTGTGTGTTTGCAGTGCATTGTGTGTGAAGGGTGCTATGTGTGTGAGGGGTTCTGTATGTGTGTGAAGGATGCAGTGTGTTTGTTAGTGGTACTGTGTGTAAGAGAGTTGCTGTGTGTGTGTGTGTAGGGGGCTGTGTGTGGGGGGGCAGTGTGTGCGTGTGTGAGGGGACAGTGTGTATGTGAGGGGTATTGTTTGTGTGTGTGAGACGAGGCAGTGTGTGAGCGGGGCAATGTGTGTGAGGGGTACAGTACGTGTGTTAGAGGTGATGTGTGTATGAGAGGTGATGTGTGTGTGTGTGTAAGAGGTGCTGTGCGTGTGAGAGGTGCTGTGCATGTGTGAGAGGGGCAGTGTGTGTCAGAGGGTGGCATGTGTGTGAGGGGTGTAGTGTGTGTGGGTGCTTTCTGTGTGTGTGAGGGGGCAGTCTGTGTGTGTGTGTGTGTGTGTGTGTTTGTGTGTGAATGGTGCATAGGGTCAATGCTGTATGTAGGTGGGTGAGATGTGAAAATCTATCTATCTATCTATCTATCTATCTATCTATCTATCTATCTATCTATGTCTTCTCATCTATTCTTCTTAGCTTTTACCAGGAAGGGGGAACATAATGCTGCAAGCCCTGGTGGTCCAGGTGTGGCATGTTCACTTTAGTCCGCAGCTCCTCCAGCTGCAGACTAACTCTCCTGTCCTCCTGCGATCACTGCACTGTATCGGAGCATTGCCATGGTAACACGCGGTAATGCTCTGACCAGCCTGTTGCAGGAGGAACACAAAGCCTCCCAGGCCCTTCCCTCTCTCTGCTGGAACTAAGTGCCAGCAGGCCAGTAAGGGAGATCTTTAATTTCCTCACCAGCCCGAGAGGGCTTACAACAAAGCTGGCTCTGCTTGGTCCATGGCCATCGAGGCCCACTGGACGTTTTCTGCAGAACCCACCACCACCCACCTGAAATCCCAGATTGCCCATTAGTGGGCGGTAGGGACCAGGTTGACTACCCATGGAATACACAGTTCCCAATGGAACTAAAACAGAATACTTTACTTTCACTCAGGACTAGCCCATATTCACATTACTTTAAGTTTATGGTGACACACTCAATTCAATACATGTAACCTTAATATGGGCAAACATACAGGCACTCATAAGAACACAATAAAATATTTATACAGGGTTGGGGTAGACAATAACTAACAAGAAATATCTCCCCTGTCTGCAGAAACCACAAGGTTCTACAGCCGAATCCACCTAGTTGGTAGAAAGCATCAACAGGACAGGAGAGCCCACAACACATTTAACAATTAACAATAATACAACACCCTTCATATGTTATGGGCACAGAGTGACTTAAACATAAGAATCATCCGGGATACTACATAAAGTGTCCATCTTGTGCTCCTACCGTCACAGATGTTATAAAATATTAGAGATAACATGGAATCCCTTTATCTTGCATTGATTTTGATAACGTTATAGAAATTAGTGTAGAAGAATAAATATGAGTTCTGTGCTATGCATTTAAAGATAATCAGTCATGTCTGGTTTACTTTGAGCTAAATGATATTTTTATTTGCTTTTGGAGTTGTTAAAGTTCAACGTGACTTAAAGGTGATTTTAAAATTTAAGGTCAAAATAGCTGAATGAGAAAAATTCTCAAAGTAGGCTACGCTGTTAGTTCAGCTACTCTGTCCTTAGATTTCAAATTAATTTAGATTTTTCACCTTAGTAAATAACATTCTTATTATGTTGATAGTATATGAGGTGTGCATCCTGGTTTATATTTATTTAATTATTTGGATTTGATACCCTCGGGAATATCCGTTAAGGTTGCATACTTTTACAGTACTCATTGAATAATTTCATTGCATTGGCCTATGCCAGTCATTATTGAGGTACATGTATTTTTTCATTTCCTTGCATCTTTCTGCAACTTAGACAGATCATTTTTAATTTTATTTTATTTTACATTTGTTTTCTGTTGGTATATTCTGAGAAGTGAATTATTAAAACATTTACTTAAAGATATACCACTATTTTCTTTGTTTAACTCAGACAATTCATCTCCGTATATGAGATGAAGAGATGCCCTTTTTACTTTTTTGTTTTTTTCTTAAATTACGTACTTTTGTGAAGCCCATTCCAATTATCATTATTTTAGTCAGGTTTTTCCTCTGTCCTAGTCTCACCACTCCCTTATTTTTATCTAATTTATGCTTTTATTTCCATCTTTCCTTCCAAACTAACAAATTAACTAAGCTTTTCTTAAGAACTTAAGCTGTAGGTTTTCATCAATTATAGCATCCTGCTCATTTGAGGTATTTAGTCCCATTTACCTGTTTCTACCAGTTTATCATCTTGAATTTGTAGCAATTTCTAAACTGTTCGCATGTTAAAACAGTACAAATAACTTACTTTGATAAGAACTTCTCCCTCCCCATAACCCCAATCTTCTCGAGTCTGTGTTTTATACTCCATCTTGCAAGAACCTACTATTCTTTTGGCCTCCATCTTTTTTGTTCATTATTATGTTTTCCAATTGCCTAACCTCCTTTCCTCCTAGCCTGATTGAATCTGTATCTATACTAGGACAGTTAACACTTCTATAAATATTATACCCGAGTGCAAAACAGCACAGTGATCTAAAGATAAACATTTCAAATGCCACCAATACAACAAGTTGTAAATGTCTGTTGTCGTTTAAAATCGTTGTTTAAAATCACACGGTCAAAGGTAACTTTAGACGAGTGTTGGGTGGTGTAGAGTTAGTGCAAAGGAGGACTCAGGTCTGAGAATAGTAAGAGTTTCAATCGATAAGCAACTGAAGGCATGTACCCCTTAACAAAAGCCTGTGCCACCCGGCTGAAAGGACACTCCTCCCCATATTAATCTATTTCATTAAAAGGTTTCTGAACAGAGCACCACTTTAAGGACTATTTAAGGTCAAAAAGGGTTTGGAAAACTACGTAACTAAAAATATATTAAAAAAAAAAAAAATCAATCCTACAATACTTTAGACTAGTCGTTCCCAAACCAGTTCTCATGACCACCCACACCAACAGTCCAGGTTATGTCAGTATCTCCAGTGGAATAAAAAAAAAAAAGAGAAATACGGGAATCCTGGATGGTTGGTGATTTGGTGAAACATGAGGACTGGTTTGGAAACCACTGCTGTGTAGACAATAAAGAACAGAATGAGTAAAGCCTGGCTTCAAGAATGTTTTTCTAATGTTCTGAATACCAACTCTAGGAGAGGAAGGAGAGGATATCTAACTGCTGATGAAAATGCTGCACTTGCAACATGGGCTTCAAAAATAACTTCAGTTTTATGACAGCTATGATAAATATCAGAGCTAGAGATAAACTACACCAGCAGAATATATGGAAGGCACTAAATGCTAGGACAAAACGCTTGAGTTTTTGGACTTCTGAACTCTTGAGTCATCAGTGTCTCCTCTGGGGGGGGGGGGGGGGGGGGGGGGGGGGGGGCGCGGAGGGGGGCGGGGACACAAGCTTTATAGTCAGAGTTAAAGTAGAGAAATTGCAAGAAACCTCTTTTTTCTGTCCCAGCCAAACTAGAAATTCTGGAGAATTAATAAGGTAATTGAAAGTTTTATGTAAAATCCATTTTAATTTAACATTTGCAATTTCCATCTAAATTCTCTGCAATTCTCAGCCTAGTGAATAAAGCTCTTAGAGTCAAAGGGGGAATTGAAATTTACAGTTTATGATCATTCCAAGCACTGTGCTGTAGTGGTTATGGTGCCATGTCTAATTATAAGAATGACATTTATTTATATAGTGTACTAGCAAAACTACTTGCACGTGCATAGATCATAGGAACACTCCAAGCACCTTAATCACTGACAATGCGTGTTTTCCTTAAAGGTTGTTCCTATAATTCATTATCTAACCATGGCCAGTAGAATAATGCCTCTATGCATCTGGTTTATTGCATTTGCTATAAAATGTGCCAATATATAATATGCTAGAAATGATGTACAATAAAATCTTTAGTATTCATTTAATTAAAAAATGTAAAATCTTTCTGACATTTGCTTTTAACATAGGTGTGGAATACAGAATAGGACCCCCCCCCCCCCCCCCCCTCCCTTCACTGAAATTCCAACCCAGTCAAAATAAATACTTCCAACACTTGTCAAGATTCAGGTTAGTAAATCTACCTTCCCCTGTCTCCCATGACCATCGGATCCACAGTGGCGATGTCATCATCGGAGGTCTTTGCAAACTATGGAAGGACCCCAGATGGTGACAGAGTTGCTTTAACAGCCTTTGCATAACTATAGGTTTCAAAGTATGTTTTCAGTTTAACTTAAAACTTCTGAATCGCTTTAAAGAATGCACACATGACTTGTAGACAAATTTTCATGAATTTAACTTTTTTTTTTCAGATCAGGTCAATCTTACATATTTAAGCTAATCAGAGAACTATGCTTAATAAAGATGCCTGGTCATCTTGGATATCAGATATGTCAGATATATTATATTGTTTTGCTTGGGCATCTCTGTCACTACCAATAGCTGAGAATATTTTCTCTTTTTTCTTTTGTATAGGAATGCATCATCCCAAGGTCAGCCTGCTCTTTAAACTATTGACTTCAATTATATTTTTGTTTCTGGTATTGAGTTTCCTCTTTGCGATAGAGAACACATTTTTGGAAAGATGGCTCAGGACACAAGACAACCAGAAAAAATACACACCCTCCAGCATCAAACCCAGCATTTCAAACACACTCCATTCTCTAACCACCAGACATCCTTTAATACCTCCATACCCATACCCCTACAAGTTCCTCATCAACCCGGAGGACAAATGCGCAAAAAGAAACCCTTTTCTTGTGCTCTTAGTACCTGTTCGTTGCCATGATATAATCACCAGGAATGCAATTCGGGAAACTTGGGGAAATGAAAATAACTACAAAGATGTTGAAGTGGTAAGAGTTTTTCTCGTTGCAACATCCCCTCTTAGACCCAAAGCTGTCCAACAAATGTTGGAAGAAGAGAGTGAATACTATGGTGATATTATACAGCAGGATTTTCTTGATACCTATTACAATTTGACTCTAAAAACGCTAATGGGCATGGAATGGGTTGCAAAATTCTGTTCCAGTGCCAGTTACGTGATAAAAATTGATAGTGACATGTTTCTTAATGTGGAATATCTCATCCATCAAGTCCTACGTCCAGAGTTGCCAGTCCGAACCAATTACTTTACTGGGCAAATATACTCTAATACAGGACCTCTAAGGAATAAAGCTTACAAGTGGTACGTGCCACCAGAAGTCTACCCCAATAATACTTATCCTCCTTACTGCGTTGGTACTGGATATGTTTTCTCAGTGGATATGACGAAGAAAATCTACGATATAGCTCAGGTTATAACTGCAATGCCCATGGAAGATGTTTTTATGGGGATCTGTCTGTATGAGCTAAACACCCCACCCACTGAGCCTCCTGGGTATATTTTTAACAGGTACGATGAATACGATCGTTGTACATTTCATAAGCTGGTTGCAATTAAACTAGAAGAAAACAATAAACTTCCGAAACTATGGCAAGATTTTTGGACTAATAAGACATTGGGATGTTAACATACAAGGACTTGAAACATTTTTGTGTATTTTGTGAAACATAGATCCTGGACTTACTGTAAAAACGAACATTATGTCTATCATGGCTGTGGTATCATGTGTATTCTCCTTTTCTAGATTAATGGTACTAAAACCTGGTGCAGGATTTAATTATTACCCAGTTATGTTACAATATCAATAAATCTTAGAACTTTGGTGATGTTCCAGGGTCTAAGAAGGACAATTTATTTTTAAAATGTATAAATGCAGGGACAAATGTAATTCATTTTTGGAATGCACACACATTCTCAGTACAGTCACATTCATATAAACTGTGCATGTACATTTTTAGTAATATCACACACACACACACTTTCAGTACAGTCACATACATATACACTGTGCATGCACATTTTCAGTAAACACGCAGGTACACATTGCATACTGCACAAACATTCATACACCAAAACAGACATCTATTTACTAATCTCTGGTTCCAAGGCAATTCTGAGTGCCATTTTGTGACTTATGAATTGATAATGAGCCCAACATTACCTCACTAGCCCTACCAGTATCTGGAATTGGATTGGTAGGATTAGGTTGGCAATGGTATGTACTAGCATATAATCCGCACATTGGTGCATAGCAATAGGAATAACAAGTAAAACTAATACAGTAGAAAAAAGTGATGAAGTGTGACAACAGGACTGTTGTAACCACCTGAGTGGGACCCCTCCAACCACTCTAACAATAACAAATACAATACATACAATGGTGGATCACACTTCTTATGGCTTCCTAAAATAAAAGCATAAAAACATATAGTGTAATACAGTCAATATGTAATATGGAAGGACGATAGTAAAGGTCATGTACTCACAAGCCGGGAGCCAAATAGAATCATATGGCTCCCATGAGTGTTGCAGTGGGACACTTAATAGGACGTCCCTGTCCTTCCTTTGGTCGTTCTGGAGGTAACAGGACCGACGGATAAAGGAATTCTTTCTTCAAAGTAAATTTATTGATACAAAATATATATATATATATATACAGGACTGCTCTTAATAAAAAAAAGTTAAAAGAAGCAAAGTCCAATAGCCAGATGGCTATCCAAGTCCATAAAAGGCACTAAAATATAAAGTGCAGCTAGAACAGGCATGAATCACCTTGTAAGTCTTGTATAAAGTAGGCACAAATGTCCTCAAGGGTCCTGATACGCGTTTCGCCCCTAGTGCGGGGCTTCCTCAGTCTGTGATAGCTTGTATGGTCGTTGGTAGTCTTTTATACCGCTATCTGCGGTTTACTTCCGGGTTCCGATGTCGACATTTGGAACGCACGTTGCGTTCCATGCGTCAGCGACGTCACTTCCGGATTTACGTTTCGGCACTTTCGTGACGTCACTAAGACGCGCGGTGGAACGCACGTGCGTTCCACACTCGTTTATATATGTGGAAATAGGGGGAAAAAAGGCATAAATGTAGACAAATAATACGTTTAAGACATATTTAAGTGAGAATTCTTCTAGAGAAAGGAAGATCTTAATACAATATTGCATATACAGAGTGTATGTCAATATTAGTCCAATACCTAAATGATAGTGCCTTCAAGGTATTATACAGGAATGTCTGTACGGTTACTCATCTCATAATACACATTCTCATTATCTAAACATCTATTTTAAAATATAACACAAGAGTAAAATATATTTATAGGATCTATTAAAATCCAAGGTAATAAAACCATAACTTTATAGAAATGCAATGTTATAAAATATTTCTGTATTCACCAGCTGTATGTGCATTCTTTAATTATACTTTCAGTGACTTAATTAAAGTGCCGTATTTAAGTGCTTAAAAGTGCTTTTGGTGATTTAAAATCTAGAGAAGATTTTAAAAAAAAAGTGACACAATTCAAAATCTGAATTAAGACCATTTGGTATTAAAGTGTTGAATTCAAATATAAATTTAATTTCTTCTGACCCTATTTTTTTTTATATAATTGCCTCCTCTCCAATCTTTTTTGACAAACTTTAAAGGACAGAAAAAAAGGTTCTCTGGGTTCTGATTATGGTATTTTTTGAAATGGTTGGAAACGCTATGGGTTTCCAACCCATTCCTTATATTTCGGATGTGTTCTGACATGCTTTACGTAGGCCGTACCATTAGATGTATCCATGTACGCATTTCAGAACACATCCGAAATATAAGGAATGGGTTGGAAACCCATAGCGTTTCCAACCATTTCAAAAAATACCATAATCAGAACCCTGAGAACCTTTTTTTCTGTCCTTTAAAGTTTGGCAAAAAAGATTGGAGAGGAGGCAATTATATAAAAAAAAAATAGGGTCAGAAGAAATGAAATTTATATTTGAATTCAACACTTTAATATCAAATGGTCTGAATTCAGATTTTGAATTGTGTCACTTTTTTTTAAATCTTCTCTAGATTTTAAATCACCAAAAGCACTTTTAAGCACTTAAATACGGCACTTTAATTTCTTAAATACGGCACTTTAATTAAGTCACTGAAAGTATAATTAAAGAGTGCACATACAGCTGGTGAATACAGAAATATTTTATAACATTGCATTTCTATAAAGTTATGGTTTTATTACCTTGGGTTTTTAATAGATCCTATAAATATATTTTACTCTTGTGTTATATTTTAAAATAGATGTTTAGATAATGAGAATGTGTATTATGAGATGAGTAACCGTACAGACATTCCTGTATAATACCTTGAAGGCACTATCATTTAGGTATTGGACTAATATTGACATACACTCTGTATATGCAATATTGTATTAAGATCTTCCTTTCTCTAGAAGAATTCTCACTTAAATATGTCTTAAACGTATTATTTGTCTACATTTATGCCTTTTTTTCCCCCTATTTCCACATATATAAACGAGTGTGGAACGCACGTGCGTTCCACCGCGCGTCTTAGTGACGTCACGAAAGAAAGAAATTGTGAAGAAAGGCTTACGTGATGATCATTTGGCCACTCAATATCTAGATGTAATAAAGTGGTGGTACCTATCTTCGAACGAGGGAGGGCTGGTGGCTCAGAAAAGGAACAAAATTAAATAATTTTGCACTACTGCCATGAACTTATAAAAGTGATTCCAAATGTTGGGTTATAGACACGACTATAGCTGTTCTAAAGCAACAAATAGGGTGCTGCACAGATTGGGATTGGGAATTAAAATATAGTAAAGTACTGCATCGCTCTTTGACCATCAGGGACCACCTGCCTCCTGTTTGAGGGATGGATATTTGACACCCTTGTTCCAGATAATTTATTAAGACAAACTAAAAGCAATTCTATCAAATGCACCTGTCATGTAAAAATAAAATTTTGGAATAATAACATGTTACCTGCACGAATCACTATCAAAACTACTTGCAAATGCACTCATACAATGTTGTGCCATGTTCAGTGATCCATTGTCAGCAAATTAGAAAGCTACCTACTAAACTGCTCAATTAACAAAATTAAGAAAGGGGCTTTTCCTAATCTTGTTCTTTCATCAGTTTAGAAGATAGCTCCCTCATTTGGTATTCTTATGTTGGATTGCATTATTTAAGGATAGCAAATTCTTATTTTGGTCACAACTCATCCTCCGCAATATTGGTCTACAAGATATTGCTCTCTCCTGGTGCTCCTCCTACCTCTCCCAGCGCTCTTTCAGTGTTTCTTTCTCTGGCTCTGCTTCTTCTCCCCAACTCCTCTCTGTTGGTGTCCCCCAAGGTTCAGTCCTTGGTCCCCTACTGTTCTCCATCTATACTGCCTCCCTTGGTAAACTCATTAGCTCCTTTGGATTCCAATATCATTTCTATGCAGATGACACGCAAATCTACCTGTCCTCTCCTGATCTCTCCCCGTCCCTCTTGACTAGTGTCTCTGACTGCCTCTCTGCTGTTTCTAACTGGATGGCTGCCCACTTCCTTAAACTAAACTTGACCAAAACTGAAATTCTGGTCTTTCCTCCCTCAATTGTTGTTACTCCTGTGTCTCCTTCCTCCCTCCAAGTCAATGGTGCTACCATCAGCTGCAGGCTCGCTGCCTAGGTATTCTCTTTGACTCCGACCTCTCCTTCAAGCCTCATGTTCAATCTATCGCCAAATCCTGTCATTTCCATCTCAAAAACATTAACGCTACTTAACGCCAGATGTGACTAAGGTTTTGGTCCATTCCATTGTCCTTTCTCACCTTGACTAATGTAATCCGCTTCTCAGTGGTCTTACGTGCTCCCAACTTGCGCCGTTACAGTCCATAATGAATGCGGCGGCGAGGCTCATCTTTCTGTCCGCCCGCACCTCCCATGCCTCACCCTTCTGTCAGTCCCTACATTGGCTTCCTATAAAATATAGAGCTCAATTTAAAATTCTGGTTCTTGCTTTCAAATCTCTACATAATGCTGCTCCCACCTATCTATCCTCCCTTATATACAAGTATGTCCCGTCTAGGCCCTTTTGATCTGCTGAAGACTTACGTCTATCTTCTGTCCGTACTCCCACCTCTGATGCTCGCCTTCAAGATTTCTCGAGGGCTGCACCGTGGAACTCGCTTCCTTCCTCCGTTAGATGCTCACCCAGTCTCCACTCCTTCAAAAAAATCGTTAAAAACCCGCTTCTTCATAAAAGCGTATGAATTAAACTGTTAATAGCTCCCAACTGATTCCTCTTCTGCAACTGTCGCTAGTCTAATACTATCCTTACCTTTTGTGTCATTTTACCCAACTCCCTCTAGCATGTAAGCTCATTGAGCAGGGCCCTCAACCCCTCTGTTCCTGTGCGTCCAACTTGTCTGGTTATAACTACATGTCTGTTCGTCCACCCATTGTAAAGCGCTGCAGAATTTGATGGTGCTCTATAAATATCATCATAATAATAATAATAATTATTATTATTATTATTATTATTAAGGATACTTCACTAATGTGCTACCCTTAATTTTGGCAATCCCACTTAAAAGTACCAAATTATGGATTTACTTATCTAAACCACTGAAAGATTTGACGGCAATCGCGGCATTCCACTAGCCTAAATAAAATTACAGAACTGAAAATATATTCCAAATGTTAGCCAAATAGAATGCAATATTGACCGAAAGTCGGTTCGGACGAAACAAAGTTATCTTTCGTCTCAATATATGCAGACGAACCAAACTTTTCTGCTGTGCCCCACTCTAATACGTGCTAGTGATCTCTCTGGGGTTCATGTTATAAAATTAATTGTCATTAAGTTTGGTAATATTATCATATGTAGAGCTCAAAATCTACTTAAAAATGAGTGATTTCAAAGTGTACATTGCTGCATCACCCTCCAAGCATATTTTTAACAAGTACGATAAGTACATTTCATAAGCATTTCAGATTGCTGTTTGTAACTAAAATGTAATTGAAAATGTTGTTTATAGCTTTTTGTACATCTAACACAACATACTGTTTTTAAATTCTTGAAACGTTTATCCACAGGTCCTTGTAAAAAAAATAAAAACATTTTTTTTTTTAAATCCCATTTGTTGATCTGGATTTCCACTTTTTTTTTTTTTTTTTTTTTTGACACATATAAAACATATTTTATTTTTTATTTTTTCCATTCTTTATTTTTGTGGTGCGAGTAAAGTCAGGTTATTACAACGACATGTTATAAACATCTCATCAAAACATTTCAAGTGAAAAATCCGTTAACATGTTATAAAAGGCTGCACCGTTTTTTTGTTTTTTTTTTAAGGCAAATGAAAAGGAAATGTACGTTGACATTACAATTATAACATTTGAGGCATTTATGTGCTGGTAACATATGAATTTTAAAGAGTATGTTGATGATGGTCGACTATTCAGCAATGCAAGTAGTGCGGTGCTGATGTTACGTTTTTAAGTGTTCCTAAGGCCTATGTATGTTGAGGATGATCGGCTGTACCAAAACGTAAGTGGCACGGTGCTGATGGTACGTGAGTTAAAGATAGATGGCAAATAAATAAATAAAAGGAGGGACATGGAAATAAAAATAAAACAGCCTACCAACATAGACGATAAAGTAAACAGTTGCTGTTACAGATAGTATCTGAATTATATCATTTGAGGCAGGTATGCGCTGGTAGCTTATGAATTTGTTAAGTATACATAAGGCCTGTGTAAGGTGAGGATAGTCGACTGTGCCATAGTGTAAGTAGTACGGTGCTGATGTCATTTGAGTGAAATATAGATAGCAAATAAATAAATATAAGGAGAGTCATGGAGAGAAAAATAAAACAGCCTACCAACATAGACAATAATGAAAACAGTTGCTGTTGCAGGTGATACGTAAATTATATCATCCGAGACAGTTATACGCTGATGATTTGAGATTTTATAAAAATACATGTGACTGAAGTATATTGTGGGTGGTCGAGTGTACAAAAATGTAAGTAGCACGGTGTCAATGTTACTTGGGTTAAGAAGTAAAAGGAGAAACGGGGGTAGAAAACAGCCTACAGACATAGGCAATAATGAAAACAGAGACGGTTTCACATAAAACGTGCCTTAGGAGCATGTAGGAATTATATCGTTGGTAATGTACCGCTATAACAGCAGTTAAGGATTATCGGTGGCTGAATCTTCTGGTTTGTGTACATTTAGGTGTGGGGTCTGTCGGCAGTGTATGACTTTATCAATGTGGAGTAATTTGTGGAGTACCTTTGCTGGTGCTGCAGGGCTGATAAGGCACTTGAGGGGTGCGTATGTAGCCAGTGTGTGATGTTGAATACCTTGAGGGGGTGCGTAACATATAAGTTAGGAACTTGAAGGGCTGTCTATAATTAGTATTAAATGTTAACTACGTGTATTATGAAGTGTCGCTCAATAACCCCTGAGCGCATGGGGGGGGGGAGCGGGGCCGGGTTAGGTGTTACGAAAACCGGCCTGTTACTGTCAGGAGCAAACAATTAAACATTTGAACTGAAGGGTACAACGCCCAGAATAACAAAACATTTGTGCAACATTACGCTGCGGTTGCCAGTCTGCGGTTCTCTCGCCACCAAGCGTCCCCAGCAGTTTCAGCCTGTGTCAGTCCCTGCCCGGGGAGTAAACGGGACTATCTTGGAAACGTCCCAAGTGTCTGAGTGTTTCGCGTTGTTTGTCTCAGGCTGTGTTATACCCAGTTTTTGCAGGAAGACTGTAGCTTCGTCCGCCGAGGAGATAGTGTAGTTGCGGCTTTCCTTCGCGGCGATCAGGGTTCGTGAGGGTCCCCATTTGTAGGCGATTCCTGCTGATCTCAGTGCTTGCGTGACCCGTTGGAGGGATCTTCTCCAGGTAAGTGTGGAGCGGCATAGGTCCTGTAGGAAGTGAAGCTGCATTTCTTCGAAGGGGTAGGGCGCTTTGTTTCTCGTCTCTCGTTGGACCGCCATTTTGTCTCTGAGCATAAGAAAGCGTACCATCACATCTCGAGGTACCCCTGCAGGGGCTCTAGCTGAGGTGGCTCGCCTGTAGCAACCATCAAGTTGTATGTTTCTGGCAGTTCTGTGTTGCAGTAATGCTGTGAGTAGGCGGCGTATGAAATGCGGCAGCTCTAGGTCGTCTACCATTTCTGCAATGCCCCTAATCTTGAGGTTTGTGCGCCGTCTCGTGTCTTCCATCACCTCTAGTTGAAGTTGGGTGGAGTGTTGTGCGGCCTGAAGCTGCAGAAGCTGCTCTGCTTCACTTGTTTGGCGTTGGGCTATGGCGGAGATAGACTCCTCTGCACCTCTCACTCTCGCCGTGACCATAGAGATGTCTTCCCTGATGATGTCGAGGTCAGCGTTAAAGAAAGTTCTGATATTGTTCAGCAGGGCTTGAATGTCGCCCTTGGTGGCTGGGGCTTGAGGGTCCCCCTGTATTAAGGATACCTTTGGTCCCACCGATCTCGGGATGTCATCGGGGGCATCGAGGATTCCTTCATCTGAGGAGGGACAAGTCGAGTCCGCCGGCGACGCCATTTTGGGTCTAGGCTGCGGTTGCTGTAGCAGGTCGCTGATGCTTCTGGTGCCCTCCCCCGCGAGGGTTGGTCAGCGGTGGTGCGAGGGCGAAAAAAGTGCTTTTTAGCAAGTTCGTGCTGTGTTTGCCGCGGGAGCTAGTCCGACATGCGACCGTTCCCTTCAGTGTCCTGGCCACGCCCCCCGATTTCCACTTTTATTGCTGAAATCTTGTTTTCTGGATATTTGCTTAATAATTACAATGGCAGTGAACTGACTGTGTATCACTTTATTTTCGATATTGAACTGGTTTAAATTTTATGTTATGTAGAGAGTTTTTGTTTTATTTGAGAAATAATTTGTAAAAATAAAAGACTTTAAACTGTATTTTTTTTTTTTGTCTGGAGAGCATTAACCCTGTGGAAGGAACAAGCCCTGAGCAGGAAAGAGTCACTGGGAGAGGTTGAAAAAGTAATTGCAGTGAAAGGTCAAAGATTATATAGAGTAACAAGTAATAGTGGCTATTGTGCTAGGAGAGCCCCTGTGCTCCCCTAGACCCCATTGTAAGTAGTCAAATAAATTTAAAAGGGTTCCACTGCTTTATGGAGGTCTGCTGGATATATGTACCAAATTGTTCAAACAAATTCAATGGATTGTTCATTTAAAGGGTTACTCCAAGTTGTAGTATATTACCAAACTCTATAAATGATGTACGCATACACATATAAACTTTGGTCCGTCTACTTTAACAAATATTTATTCAGAGACAAAACAACAACAACAACATACAAATAATGACACACAATCTAACTAACTATACCAACAACAGCAACAACAAACTAACTAACAATAACAACTAAATCTTATAAAGTCACCAGATCCCACTCACAGTCCATCATCATTATAAAAATTAGCCCATGTCTACGCACGTGTCTGCTTAGTAGCACAGCCAAGAAGGAACAAGGAGGAATGGCAATAGGGGGAAGTGATTATCTCTTTCCTGATTAGTAAAGGTATTAAATATCCAAATTACCATATCAAAGGGTAAAGCCCCTGTAATAAAGGCAAACCTGAGCTTGGTCACATGACCCCTGGTCACCATATTAATTTGATGACAAAATGTCACCACATTCCCTCACTTTTTCTTCTCTTAAGTTGAGCACTTTTAAAAATAATTATAGCGAGCGAGAGAAAGAAAATAGTCAAATAGGGGTTGCATTACCCCCTATTCCCCCAATTTCTTTCGTTTTCAGTTGTTCCGTTTTTAAATTAACCACTTGGTAAGAACCCTGGTAGTGGCTCATTAATATTCTATGGTAATGTGTTCATGTGAAGTAAAGTAAAATCTAGACACAATCAACCCCATACAGTAATTATCACTAGTTTATGACACAAAATGATGTTTAGTGTTACCTGGGACTGGAATATGAAGACTGTGAGTCCATTAGGCCGGTGAAATAGCTCAGTGGGCTAATGCATCAGCAGAATCTGTTCTAACCCTTGGGTCGCAGGTTCAAATCCTGGCAGGGTTGACTTGGCCCTTCATCCTTCTGAGGTAGATAAAGTGAGTACCATTAAATTGGGTGATAGTAACAACCCCTGGATGTTGGGCTAAGGTAACATCCCCAGGATGTACTTGGAAACCAGAGTAATCTGAATGTACCTGTATTATTACTCAATGACTGATCTGTGTGCTTGATAGCTGTGATTTTAGAATGATCTCTCCTTGAATTTTGCCTTTGCCAATCCATTACAAAGCTTGAGGTTTGTAGGTTTAATGACACATGCAAGTTCATGAGTGTAGGGGAAACTCCTTCTGTGACCACCTTGAAATTACCGCTTCTTGCTGTTACTTTACCCTCATTCTTAGCTGTGTCATTAGTTTGTCTTGGTAATATAATCTGTATAGTAACCAGTTTCAGGATAATCTTTAAATCAAACAATAATAAGCATATCTTATTGTGTCAAAGGCTTAACTTGTTTTGTCTAATAATATCTATTGGGTTGTGGTGTCTTACTTTTAGACATTTACTTCACACATGATAAAGAGTTGATCACAAAACCATACGTCATTTTATGATTTACTGAGGAATACATGCAATAATCACAAAATGTACACAGTTTTAATCGAAAATTATTATACATGAATGTGAGTGCGAAAGATGTAAGGGTGAAAACTTTAGACACTTTTTACCCTTACATCTTTCGCAATTGAACGTCGGTGCAAATTCTCATACCCATAACCATTTAACCCCCTGCAGATAGCAAAATAGAGCAAATAGCATACATTGTCACTTTATTATTCATCCCATTTTGACTTAAAGCAATCTAATTTCCCTATATTCTTCTCCCGACCTTAACCCCTTCAGGACCGCTGACGGTTCAGGACCGTCAGCGGCAAAACGTGCGTTTGGACCGCTGACGGTCCTGAACCGTCATAACGGTTTTGGGCTACTTACCTGATCGCCGTCGGTCCCACGGCGGCGATCAGCTCTCCTCCCGGTCCAGGGGGACTGCCTGTCTGCCCGGGCAGTCCCCCCTCGGCAGATCAGGACCCCACGGCCATGTGATCACTCGATCACATGACCGCAATAGGGGTCTTTGTATCTGCCTGCAGGGGGACTGTCTGTGCTGACAGGCAGTCTCCCTGCAAGTGTAAAATAAAAAAATAAAGTGAAAAAAAAAACAATCAGTGTAAAAAAAATAATAATATGTGTATATATATATGATATATATACATGTATTATATCTATATATATAATATATGTATATATATCATATATATAATGTCACACTAAGTGTATTTTTATATTTATATATACGTATATTAATATAAAAATACACTTATATTTAAATTACACACGAATATATACAATATATATAATAACTATATATATGGTATATATATATTATTATAAAATACAAATAATATGTTAATAAAAATAAATAACAAAAAATAAAAATAATTTTTAATAATTAAAAAAAAATTATATATATATATTCAATTTTATTCTAACAGTATTTTGATATTGATATATATATATTTATATCAAAATACACTTAGAATGTAATGATATATATATCTATGTATAAATAAATAAATAAAAATAATACAAAATATACATATGTCCACATACAAAATTACATTAATAATTTCATAAATATACACGTAGACGTCAAATATATAAATATGTATATATATTAAAATTCTACGTGCATATTTATGTAATATTTGTACCTAATTAAGTAATTTTAATGATTGCAATTTGAGGGACCTGCCTGCCAACCCAGGCCAAAAGTCCAGATAATTTAATTTGCTAGCACTGTGCTTAACCCTGTAACTTTCTATGACACCCTAAATCCTGTACATGGGGGTACTGTTTTACTCGGGAGACTTCGCTGAACACAAATATTAGTGTTTCAAAACAGTAAAACATATCACAGCGATGATATTGTCAGTGAAAGTGAAGTTTTTTGCATTTTTCACACACAAACAGCTCTTTCACTGAGGATATTATTGCTGTGATATATTTTACTGTTCTGATACACTAATATTTGTGTTCAGCGAAGTCTCCTGAGTATAACAGTACCCCACATGTAGAGGTTTTATAGTGTTTGTGAAAGTTACAGGGTCAAATATAAGGCTTGATTTTACTTTTTTTTTTTTTATTGAAATTTGTCAGATTGGTTAGGTTGCCTTTGACAGCGTATGGTAGCCAAGGAATGAGAATTAGCCCCATGATGGCATACCATTTACAAAAGAAGACAACCCAAGGTATTGCAAATGGGGTATGTTCAGCCTTTTTTAGTCGCCACTTAGTCACAAACACTGGCCAAAGTTAGCGGTTTTTGCATTTTTAACACACAAACAAATATAAATGCTAACTTTGGCCAGTGTTTGTGACTAGGTGGCTACTAAAAAAGACTGGACATACCCCATTTTAAATACCCTGGGTTGTCTACTTTAAAAAATATGTACATGTTAGGTGTGTTTCGGGGATTTATGACAGATAACGGTGTAACAATGTCACTATTGATATATTTAAAATATATATATATTGAAACAGCAATTTCCTACTTGTATTTATAGGCCTATAACTTGCAAAAAAAAGCAATAAAGCATGTAAACACTGGGTGTTTTTAAACTCGGGACAAAATTTTGAATCTATTTAGCAGTTTTTTTCATTAGCTTTTGTAGATAAGTAAAAGATTTTTCAAGTAAAAGTCCAAAAACATGTTTTTTTTTTTATTTTTCACCATATTTCATTATTTTTTTTAAATACAATATATGACATAATATAAATACTGGTATGTAAAGAAAGCCCTTCTTGTCGTGAAAAAAACAATATATAACTTGTATGGGAACCGTAAATGAGAGAGCGGAAAATTACAGCTAAACACAAACACCACAAAAGTGTTAAAACTGCTCTGGTCCTTAACGTACAAACATCGCAAAAACAGGCCGGTCCTGAAGGGGTTAAGGCTATTAATGACAAAATATACACACAAAAACAAACAAAACAACAAAACAAAAACAAAGACAAAGCATCAAAGATGGAGAGAGAAGAAAAAAAAATAGATTGAATGCTACCATTACCCAGTTTGGCAGCGTGCAATCTACAGAAAACTGACAATGGTCTGTTGCTATTCAAAAATAAAAATCAAAAATCAGCTTGAGGCTATGTTTGTTGGTAACCAAATGAAAAAAAAAAATGTTCTACTGTTGTAAACCAACAGAAAATTACACTATCACATCTCTCCAGTGTGATCAAATATAAGCCTCACACAGGGCCGTCTTTAACGCGGGGCAAACGGGGCAGCTGCCCCGGGCCCAATCGCTCCTGGGGGCCCAGAGCAGCTGCCCTGTGGGCCCCGCGATTTGCGCAGCCCCCCTTGGACCCGGCGGTGCGGCTGCACAGAGCCGCACCAGCCCGCACGCTGAGGAGGCTCCCCGGGTGGCTCATGCACTAAGGGCCACCCGGGGAGCATGTGTGAGCAGGGGCCCGGTCTGGCGCTGTGACGCTTAAACAGCGCGACCGGGCCCATTCCTGTACCGGCTGGGAGGAAGTGACGTCACTTCCTCCCGACGGAGAGCACAGCCGCGCGGGAGGAGAATGGCAGGGAGGGGAGTTCCAGAGGAGAACTCCCATCTGCCTCAGCCTGCCACTGTACCCCAGGGAAACCACCCTCCAGGAAAAGGTAAGAACCTGGAGGGTGGCTAAATGTATGCTTGTCTGTAAGTATGTCTGTTTGTGTATGTATGTATGTATGTGTGTGTGTGTGTGTCAGTATGTCTGTGTATGTATGTACGTACGTACGTACGTGTGTGTGTGTCAGTATGTCTGTCTATGTGTATGTCAGTATGCCTGTGTGTGTGTGTCAATACTTCTGTCAGTGTATGTGTCTGTGTGTGTCAGTGTATGTGTCTGTGTGTGTCAGTATATCTGTCAGTGTATGTGTTTGTGTGTGTGTCAGTATATCTGTCAGTGTGTGTCTGTGTGTGTATGTCTGTGTGTGTGTGTGTGTGTGTGTGTCAATACGTCTGTCAGTGTATGTGTCTGTGTGTCAGTATATCTGTCAGTGTATGTGTCTGTGTGTGTATGTCTGTCTGTGTGTGTGTGTGTCAATAGGTCTGTCAGTGTATGTGTCTGTGTGTCAGTATATCTGTCAGTGTATGTGTCTGTGTGTGTGTGTCAATATGTCTGTCAGTGTATGTGTCTGTGTGTGTCAGGATATCTGTCAGTGTATGTGTCTGTGTGTGTATGTCTGTCTGTGTGTGTGTGTCAATACGTCTGTCAGTGTATGTGTCTGTGTGTCAGTATATCTGTCAGTGTATGTGTCTGTGTGTGTGTGTGTCAATATGTCTGTCAGTGTATGTGTCTGTGTGTGTTAGTATATCTGTCAGTATATGTGTCTGTGTGTGTATGTCTGTGTGTGTGTGTGTGTGTGTGTGTCAATACGTCTGTCAGTGTATGTGTCTGTGTGTGTCAGTATATCTGTCAGTGTATGTGCCTGTGTGTGTATGTATGTATGTCAGTATGTCTGCCAGTATATATTTGTGTGTCAGTGTATGTGTGTGTCAGTATGTATCTGTGAATGTTTTAATGTCTGTCTGTGTGTATGTGCCAGTACGTCTGTCTATGTGTATGTCAGTATGCCTGTGTGTGTGTCAGTATGCCTGTGTGTGTCAGTATGCCTGTGTGTGTGTGTCAATACGTCTGTCAGTGTATGTGTCTGTGTGTGTCAGTATATCTGTCAGTATGTCTGCCAGTGTATGTGTCTGTGTGTGTACGTATGTCTGTGTGTGTGTGTCAGTATGTCTGCCAGTATATATTTGTGTGTCAGTGTGTATCTGTGAATGTTTTAATGTCTGTCTGTGTGTATGTGCCAGTACGTCTGTCTATGTGTATGTCAGTATGCCTGTGTGTGTGTCAGTATGCCTGTGTGTGTCAGTATGCCTGTGTGTGTGTCAATACGTCTGTCAGTGTATGTGTCTGTGTGTGTCAGTATATCTGTCAGTGTATGTGTTTGTGTGTGTGTGTCAGTATATCTGTCAGTGTGTGTCTGTGTGTGTATGTATGTCTGTGTGTGTGTGTCAATACGTCTGTCAGTGTATGTGTCTGTGTGTCAGTATATCTGTCAGTGTATGTGTCTGTGTGTGTATGTCTGTCTGTGTGTGTGTGTCAATAGGTCTGTCAGTGTATGTGTCTGTGTGTCAGTATATCTGTCAGTGTATGTGTCTGTGTGTGTGTGTCAATATGTCTGTCAGTGTATGTGTCTGTGTGTGTCAGTATATCTGTCAGTGTATGTGTCTGTGTGTGTATGTCTGTCTGTGTGTGTGTGTCAATACGTCTGTCAGTGTATGTGTCTGTGTGTCAGTATATCTGTCAGTGTATGTGTCTGTGTGTGTGTCAATATGTCTGTCAGTGTATGTGTCTGTGTGTGTCAGTATATCTGTCAGTGTATGTGTCTGTGTGTGTATGTCTGTGTGTGTTTGTGTCAATACGTCTGTCAGTGTATGTGTCTGTGTGTGTCAGTATATCTGTCAGTGTATGTGCCTGTGTGTGTATGTATGTATGTCAGTATGTCTGCCAGTATATATTTGTGTGTCAGTGTATGTGTGTGTCAGTATGTATCTGTGAATGTTTTAATGTCTGTCTGTGTGTATGTGCCAGTACGTCTGTCTATGTGTATGTCAGTATGCCTGTGTGTGTGTCAGTATGCCTGTGTGTGTCAGTATGCCTGTGTGTGTGTCAATACGTCTGTCAGTGTATGTGTCTGTGTGTGTCAGTATATCTGTCAGTATGTCTGCCAGTGTATGTGTCTGTGTGTGTAGGTATGTCTGTGTGTGTGTGTCACTATGTCTGCCAGTATATATTTGTGTGTCAGTGTGTATCTGTGAATGTTTTAATGTCTGTCTGTGTGTATGTGCCAGTATGTCTGTCTATGTGTATGTCAGTATGCCTGTGTGTGTGTCAGTATGCCTGTGTGTGTCAGTATGCCTGTGTGTGTGTCAATACGTCTGTCAGTGTATGTGTCTGTGTGTGTCAGTATATCTGTCAGTGTATGTGTTTGTGTGTGTGTGTCAGTATATCTGTCAGTGTGTGTCTGTGTGTGTATGTATGTCTGTGTGTGTGTGTGTCAATACGTCTGTCAGTGTATGTGTCTGTGTGTCAGTATATCTGTCAGTGTATGTGTCTGTGTGTGTATGTCTGTCTGTGTGTGTGTGTCAATAGGTCTGTCAGTGTATGTGTCTGTGTGTCAGTATATCTGTCAGTGTATGTGTCTGTGTGTGTGTGTCAATATGTCTGTCAGTGTATGTGTCTGTGTGTGTCAGTATATCTGTCAGTGTATGTGTCTGTGTGTGTATGTCTGTCTGTGTGTGTGTGTCAATACGTCTGTCAGTGTATGTGTCTGTGTGTCAGTATATCTGTCAGTGTATGTGTCTGTGTGTGTGTCAATATGTCTGTCAGTGTATGTGTCTGTGTGTGTCAGTATATCTGTCAGTGTATGTGTCTGTGTGTGTATGTCTGTGTGTGTTTGTGTCAATACGTCTGTCAGTGTATGTGTCTGTGTGTGTCAGTATATCTGTCAGTGTATGTGCCTGTGTGTGTATGTATGTATGTCAGTATGTCTGCCAGTATATATTTGTGTGTCAGTGTATGTGTGTGTCAGTATGTATCTGTGAATGTTTTAATGTCTGTCTGTGTGTATGTGCCAGTACGTCTGTCTATGTGTATGTCAGTATGCCTGTGTGTGTGTCAGTATGCCTGTGTGTGTCAGTATGCCTGTGTGTGTGTCAATACGTCTGTCAGTGTATGTGTCTGTGTGTGTCAGTATATCTGTCAGTATGTCTGCCAGTGTATGTGTCTGTGTGTGTACGTATGTCTGTGTGTGTGTGTCACTATGTCTGCCAGTATATATTTGTGTGTCAGTGTGTATCTGTGAATGTTTTAATGTCTGTCTGTGTCTGTATGTGCCAGTACGTCTGTCAGTGTGATTGCGCATTGGGCGGAATTGGGGGGGAGGGATAGGAGGGGCAGGGCCCAGGGGGCCCAAGAAAATGCATTGCCCAGGGTCCTAATCATATTATAGACGGCCCTGGCCTCACATTGGCAACAATTCACCTAATCTATGAATTTATCATTATTAATCCAGCATCAAAAATAAATAAAACATAGCTGGCAGTGCAGGCGTGCTAAACTAATAAAAACAAAAATTGCATGGAATTTGGACCACCTGACTGTAATTAATGAATTTAGAGGCTTATCCTTAATATGAAAAAAAAATATATATATATATATATATAACAATACATACTAAGGTCCTCTTTAAACTGGAGTGTTACGAGATAATGGTGAGACAGATAAGATATAGAAATAAAAGAAAAACAAAAATACATACAGAAGAAGAGGACACAAAAAATTATGCGAGTTATTAATTACTGGGGACCCTCAAGTGATCAGTCTTTCCCTCCCTCATCTGTTCCCTTAGCGCTTTCACGTCTGCCTCCAATCCCAGTCTGTCTCTTCAGATTCCAGTACTCTCTATTCCCTTCCTTATTCCTCTAATCATATCAATTCCGTTTATTGGTCTGATGCTCATTCCACTCGTTCCTTCTCCAATTATTCTCCCAATAACTGTTCCTGTTGTTTCTCCGTTTTCTTGCCAACTGTGATTTTCCCAGTTATTATCTCTCCTTTTAAGCCTCTCGCAATTATTATTATTATTCCAATTATTATTGATTACCTTAAGCTCCTCACATCTATTTCTCCAATTATCTCCGATTACATTGCTTCCTTTAGCACTGTCCATATTCCTATGGTCCCTCTGTGGATCTCTCCATCTTTTGTCAAAGTCCTGTTTTGGTCTCCAGTTCTCATTATCCCTCTTGTTCTGGGGTACATCCCACCTCTGGTTTCTCCATTTACCATCTATATCTCTACCAGAGTCAACCTTGAATGTTCTTACGGCTGAAACAGAGAAGGCCTGTTCTGTGAAAGGATGCTTGATCCACCAATTGTCAGCTCTAGTTAGTACCATTTCTAAGTCTGTTGGTGTTGGATCAAAAAGCCTGACAAATTCTTGACACTCCCAGGGAAGGGCTATCATTACTTTAGTTATGACTTCTGGTGAACCCAACATCATAGGGTGCCGTGGCTGTGCAATGTAGACCAGAACAATAACCGTTGGGCTACCTCTCTAGGACCATCTGTTGGCCTCATAGTAATATTAGCTATTTCTTTCTCAATGCTGAGTAAATAGAAATTTGTTGCAGCAATTCTTCCTGCCTGATCAGACACACTGTTATTAAATCCAAATAGTCTGCTAGCCAAAGGACCCATAGCATATTCTAACAGTTCTGTCCATTCTTCTAAGTTAAGACCTCTTTCTTAGCTCTATTTGCTCTCCTCATAAACCAATGTGTAAAGGTGTTAAAGTTGTTATTTGGCATACTTTCCCACCATTTCTGGAAATGTTCTTTGTCTGTTATTGACATAGTCCTTGTCTGTCTAGAGAAGCTAGTAGGCATTTCTCTTGCATTAAAGTGTTCAGTTATTATTATAGGTGCTTGTGGGACACAATTTGCAATTGGCACATTTCCCTTGTGCTTTGTTCCCAGCACTGGTTCCAAAGAGATTGAACCATTTGAGAAACTTAATTACATTCACCTGTTTAAACAAACTCTTGCCTTAAAAAAAAAAAATGACTTCACAGTCTCAATACAACTGAAGCAGATATTTATTTACCCGGAGAAATGTTCAGGTGGAAACCAAATTGACACTTTTATGACGGGCTGCTCAAAGAAAGTAATCAGACCAGACTGTTTTTAAATCAAAGATTATTTCCCTATTTTATTGTGTAAGCTTACAGATTATATACTACTTTGTAAAAAAAAACAGCTTTGTGACTTGCGCTAGAAAAAAACTGAAGCTATAAGTCGAACTTTACCATTAAAGGGAAATTATAGAACTAAGCATATTTCAATGGTTATATATATATAAAAACATTAGGACATCAGAAGGGGGGTTAATGGGGGAAGCTGCAATCGTCTCCTCAAAAACCACAGAATGTCACCAGTCATGATTTTATGCTTACTTGTGCTTATTTGTCAGACAATCGAAACTAGACTAAAAGTTAAAAAGCATAACATGAAAGTAAAAACAGACTGGACATCCGGTCATCTTAGTAGCTTGAGCCTGGGGTCAAATTACCTATAATTATAATTCCATTACACAACAAATGCCCACAGATAGCAAAACACAAAACCACCTTCCTGCCTTTGTTTAAGTGCAGTGGGGGCGTCAGATTCCAAAACTGACATGTAAGACTTTTTCATTTTTTACTGCCCCTTTAATTTCACTTCCTTATCTTCACCTCTAGTGGCCTCCCAAGGCACTAGACATCTCAGGCTCTCACTTGGAGAGACGTCAATAAACTCAGCGATAAAATGCCACACCCTATGATACAAGTGGCCTTGACATTGAAGTCAGTGTTCCAACAAAGTACTTCTGATCCTGGCTCCTGTAATCATCCTGTATTGCCTTATTCTGGAAAATACTTACCTGCTTGAACTACTTCAACTCTGCATGTTCCTGTAAGCAACCTGTATTGCCTTATAGTGGAAGCTGCTTAACTGCTTCAACTACTTCAACTCTGCATGTTCCTGTAAGCAACCTGTATTGCCTTATTCTAGTAGATACTTACCTGCGTGAACTACTTCAACTCTGCATGTTCCTGTAAGCCAGGGGTTCTCAACATTGTCCTAAGGACCACCTACCAGTCCAGGATTTGGGGATTACCTGGGTGTGTCTAAGGTGTTTAGAAAAAGGGGTGGGGGGCAAACACCTTAGACTCTAGGGTGTTTTTTCTTTCTTTTTCTAAACACCTTAGACACACCCAGGTAATCCCTAAACCCTGGACTGGTAGGGGGTCCTTGAGGACAAGGTTGAGAACCCCTGGCTTACAGGAACATGCAGAGTTGAAGTAGTTCAAGCAGGTAAGTATCTACCAGAATAAGGCAATACAGGTTGCTTACAGGAACATGCTTACAGTGTAAGCAACCTGTATTGCCTTATACTGGAAGCTACTTAACTGCTTCAACTGCTTCATTTCTGCATGTTCCTGTAAGCAACCTGTATTGCCTTTTACTGGTAGATACTTACCTGCTTGAACTACTTCAACTCTACATGTTCCTGTAAGCAACCTGTATTGCCTTATACTAAAAAGGTATTTACCTGCATCAACTACTTCAACTCTCATCATCCAGCAATTACTTTTATTGTCTAATACCTGAAGGAACTTACCTGCCTTGTTACTGTAACCCTGAATCATCCTGAACCTGGCTGCATTGTAGCATTTCCCAAAGTACTATCTACTAGAATAACTTCAATCCTACTTGAATATAAAATACTTTGTTTATGTTCATGTATCCTGTTTGTGGCATATTGCTTTTATTTTGATTTCTCTCAAGGTATCCTATTTTGTGGCATATTGCCTTTATTCTTATTTATCTCAAGTTAATGGATATGTCTAAAAGAACAAAGAAAGTTTCAACCAATAACCTTGGCAATCGTCTCCTTTCTGAACTGCTCAGGGACATGACAGGGGGTTTACAAATAAGCAGAATGATTCAAAGGAAGATTATGGGAGCTGGAAAATACCTGACTGTAACTTCAGCACAATAATTCCCAACCATAAAACAATCTAACATAGGCACTTTTACTTCATAATAATATTTACCCCAAATACAAACTGTTAATTTTCGATTAAACACACTCCAGTCTAAAAATGGAAATGTTAACCTGGCCAAACAATAGCCACCACACTGTATTAGCCCTGATATCTTTATCATGTAAACACTATGCTCCTACCCAGAATTCAATGGTCCAAACAGAGAAAAGATAACACACACAAAAAACAACTGTTTGCTATTTAAACTTAGAATGCAGTGAAGCCACAAAATGTAACATCTAAGAAACAATTACAATAGATTCAGTTTAGTTGCAACAAGAGAGAGACAATATGGCACATGGGCAATTAAAAATGGCCGAAACATCAAAAGGTACCAATGCAGTGCAGCTATTAAATCTTCGCCTACTATAACCAATACTTTAAAACTGTACAGAAACAAAGTTAAACCTATAAATGCTACAATTTGCAACAAACTATGTTCTGTCAGTCGCAATGCACAAAAAAAGTCAACAAAACACATATGCATATTTGTTTCAACAAAATGAATCCTATGCTATAAACTCACTAGCTCTTAGATTATGTATCAATATGGTAGTTATTGCACCTCACAAACATTTGTTGTAGAATAGAGATGTCCCGAATAGTTCGCTGGCGAATAGTTCCTGGCGAACATAGCTTGTTCGCGTTCGCCACGGCGGGCGAACATATGCGATGTTCGGTCCGCCCCCTATTCGTCATCATTGAGTAAACTTTGACCCTGTACCTCACAGTCAGCAGACACATTCCAGCCAATCAGCAGCAGACCCTCCCTCCCAGACTCTCCCACCTCCTGAACAGCATCCATTTTAGATTCATTCGGAAGCTGCATTCTTAGTGAGAGGAGGGACAGTGTAGCTGCTGCTGATTTAATAGGGAAATCGATAGCTAGGCTAGTGTATTCAGTGTCCACTACAGTCCCGAAGGACTCATCTGATCTCTGCTGTAAGGACAGCACCCCAAAAAGCCCTTTTTAGAGCTAGAACATCAGTCTGCTTTTTTTTTCCCTGTGTAATCTAATTGCAGTTGCCTGCCTGCCAGCGTGTGTGTCAGGCTCACAGCGTATACTGTGCCCACTTGCCCAGTGCCACCACTCATATCTGGTGTCACAATACCTTGCATTTAAGAAAAAAAACAAAAAAAACGTTTTTGACTGTAATATAATAGCAGTCAGTTTCCTTCACACGTGTGCGTTTCAGGGCCTGCCAGGGCACAGTGTCTCACCAGTGCAACTTATATCTGGTGTAACAGTAGTGTACATTAAAAAAAAAAAAACTAGAAATTTGACTGTGAAATAATAGCAGTCAGTTTCCTTCACACGTGTGCGTTTCAGGGCCTGCCAGGGCACAGTGTCACACCAGTGCAACTTATATCTGGTGTAACAGTAGTGTACATTTAAAAAAAAACACTTTTTTGACTGTGAAATAATAGCAGTCAGTTTCCTTCACATGTGTGCGTTTCAGGGCCTGCCAGGGCACAGTGTCACACCAGTGCAATTCATATCTGGTGTAACAGTAGTGTACATTTAAAAAAAAAAAAGAGCGTCTACTCTGCCAACTTCTGCCGGTGCACAGTGCCACTCATATCTGTTGTCACAGTAGCTTGCATGCATAGTAACACTAATCGAAAAAAAAATGACAGGCAGAGGCAGGCCACCCCGCAGGGGCCGTCGTGGTCGTGGTGCTGTGATTCCCTTTGGCCCTAGAATAATGCCCAGTGTTCAGAGGCCACGTACCCTGAACTCGAAAAGTTCTGAGGACATAGTTGACTAGCTAACACAAGACACCCAATCTTCTACAGCTTCCGCTCGGAACCTTGACGCACCATCCTCCTCCAGCTTAGCTTCGGGCACCTCTTAAGTTACCACTCGCCCGCCTGCCACCACCACCAACACTAGCACCACAGCCGCTTCACTTGATCTGTCAGAGGAGTTAGTTACACATCAGTTGGAAGAAATGAGTGATGCACAACCATTATTGCCAGAGGATGTAGATAACAGGGATATGTCTCAGTCAGGCAGCATTACACACATGGGCGTACAGTGTGATGATGATGATGTTGTACCCGCTGCTGCTTCAATTGCTGAGTTGCCAGATACAAGTGAAGCGGTTGATGATGACGATGCGTCCGTGGATGTCACATAGGTGCCCGCTAGAAGAGAAGAAGAACAGGGGGAAAGTTCACTTGGGGAGACACAGAGAGGAGGAGGAGACGAGTTGGAAGCAGGGGGAGGTCGACGCAAGGAGCTAGTGGCACAGTCAGACAGCATGCATCGGCACCCGGGGTCAGCCCGACAGCACGCCAATCCACGCATGCTGTTGCCACCACCAGAATCCCGTCATTGCAGAGCTCAGCAGTGTGGCATTTTTTTTGTGTGTCTGCCTCTGACAACAGTGATGCCATTTGCAACCTGTGCCAAAAGAAACTGAGTCGTGGGAAGTCCAATACCCACCTAGGTACAACTGCTTTGTGAAGGCACATGATCGCACATCACAAACACCTATGGGATCAACACATGAGTACAAGCAGCACACAAACTCAAAGCCGCCATCCTCCTCCTGGTCCAGCATCTTCAGCCACGTCAACCACTGCTGTCCTCCTTGCCCCCTCTCAACCATCCACCACTCCGTCTCTCGCCTTGTGCAGTTCCTGCTCATCTGCCCACAGTCAGGTGTCTGTCAAGGACATGTTTGAGCGTAAGAAGCCAATGTTACAAAGTCACCCCCTTGCCTGGCATCTGACAGCTGGCTTGTCTGAACTCTTAGCCCGCCAGCTTTTACCATACAAGCTGGTGGAGTCTGAGGCTTTCCAAAAAATGTGTAGCTATTGGGACACCGCAGTGGAAGGTACCCGGCCGAAATTTCTTTGCACAAAAGGCAATCCCCAACCTCTACTCGATTGTGCAAAAGGAAGTAATGGCATGTCTGGCACACAGTGTTGGGGCAAGGGTCCATCTGACCACTGATACCTGGTCTGCAAAGCATGGTCAGGGCAGGTATATCACCTACACTGCGCATTGGGTAAACCTGCTGACGGCTGCCAAGCATGGAATGCGTGGCTCTGCAGAGGAGTTGGTGACACCGCGACGACTTGCAGGCAGGCCTGCTGCCACCTCCTCTAGTCCTCCTACTCCATCCTCTTCCATAACCTCCTCGGCAGAGTCCTCTTCTGCTGCTGCGTCTTGCTCCACATCAACGGCACCCCCCAGCTCCCCAGGTACTATTCCACATCCCGGATACGGCAGTGTCACGCCATCTTGGGGTTGACTTGCCTGAAAGCAGAGAGTCACACCGGACCAGCACTCCTGTCCGCCCTGAACGCACAGGTGGATCAGTGGCTAACTCCGCACCAACTGGAGATCGGCAAAGTGGTTTGTGACAACGGAAGAAATTTGTTGGCGGCATTGAATTTGGGCAAGTTGACACATGTGCCGTGCATGGCACATGTGTGTAATCTGATTGTACAACGCTTTGTGCATAAGTACCCAGGCTTACAGGATGTCCTGAAGCAGGCCAGGAAGGTGTGTGGCCATTTCAGGCGTTCCTACACGGCCATGGTGCACTTTTCAGATATCCAGCGGCGAAACAACATGCCAGTGAGGCGCTTGATTTGCGACAGCCCGACACGTTGGAATTCAACACTCATAATGTTCGACCGCCTGCTCCAACAAGAAAAAGCCGTTAACGACTATTTGTATGACCAGGGTGCTTGGACAGCCTCTGCGGAGCTCGGAAGTTTTTTGCCACGTTTCTGGACGCTCATGCGCAATGCCTGTAGGCTCATGCGTCCTTTTGAGGAGGTGACAAACCTAGTCAGTCGCACCGAATGCACCATCAGCGACATCATACCATGTGTTTTCTTCCTGGAGCGTGCCCTGCGAAGAGTGCTGGATCAGGCCGTAGATGAGCGTGAAAAGGAAGAGTTGTGGTCACCATCACCACCAGAAACAGCCTTATCAGCATTGCTTGCTGGACCTGCGGCAACGCTGGAAGAGGATTGTGAGGAAGAGGAGTCAGAGGAGGAATGTGGCTTTCAGGAGGAGGAGGAAGACGAACCACAACAGGCATCCCAGGGTGCTCGTTGTCACCTATCTGGTACCCGTGGTGTTGTAGGTGGCTGGGGGGAAGAACATACCTTCAGTGAGATCAGTGAGGACGAGGAACGGGACATGAGTAGCTAGGCATCCAACCTTGTGCAAATGGAGTCTTTCATGCTGACGTGCCTGTTGAGGGACCCTCGGATAAAAAGGCTGAAGGAGAACGACCTGTACTGGGTGTCCACGCTACTAGACGGTATAAGCAGAAAGTGCCTGAAATGTTACCGAACTACCGCAAGTTGGAAAGGATGCAGCAGTTCCAAAATAAATTAAAAAGTATGCTTTACACAGCGTATAAGGGTGATGTCACAGCACAATGGGAATCTAACAGGGGATGAGGTGAAAGTAATCCTCCTCCTCCCACGACCACGCCGGCAAGGACAGGACGCTTTACAGACGTGTTGTTGATGAAGGACATGCAGAGCTTTTTAAGTCCTACGCATCGCCACAGCCCTTCGGGGTCCACCCTCAGAGAACGACTCGAACAACAGGTAGCAGACTACCTCGCCTTAACTGCAGATATCGACACTCTGTGGAGCGATGAACCCCTTGACTACTGGGTGTGCAGGCTTGACCTGTGGCCTGAGCCATCCAAATTTGCGATAGAACTTCTGGCCTGCCCCGCTTCAAGTGTCCTGTCAGAAAGGACCTTCAGTGCAGCAGGAGGTATTGTCACTGAGAAGAGAAGTCGTCTAGGTCAAAAAAGTCTAGATTACCTCACCTTTATTAAGATGAATGAGGGTGTCACGTTCACATAGAGTTTGATGGAGCTCAACTGCAGATTTCTGATTAATTAGATGTGAATGTGAGAAGTTGATGAAATAAAGAGATGACAGTTCACCAGGGAGTTAACTGATACTGTGTCTTTAATATAATTGATTGAAGAAACATAGGTACTGTATCTTTAAATGGTTCAGGATTGTTGAGTGGATTCTTAGATTTACTATACAATTGAATTGCAGCAATAAAATGAAGGAAGGCAATGCAGATTAACTTGCAGAGATTTGATTTAGCTTAATTGATAGAAAACATCTCATATGGAGGTAGAAAGGTTAATGAATAGGAATTACTCCTATAACGATAGGAGAATGTGTGAGCAGGCTGAAGCTTGAGAGCTCAGTAGTCAGGGGAAAGTTCGTATAATGCAGTGAGTTAACTTAGCTTCCAGAGGAATTGAAGTTGGTCCCAGAGTGCCCTCCGGGGAGGTTCCGTGGAGAGAGGTCGAGAGGAGTCAAGTGCTAGCCGTGGTCGAGGAAGGAGAAGGAGGTTAGTCGATTACGAGTCCGGTTCGGTACACAGGTAAGTTTGTAGAGAAGAGTTGCAGCCGGTTTAATTCCGCGTTACGCTGTTCATTAATCCAGCGTCTGTTGCCTGGCGCGGTCGCATTATGTAGCGCAATGAGACCGCGTCAGAGAGGGGGTCTGGCTACAGTCCGTCAACCCGGAAGAGACAGGAATTACAGGTAACGGCCATGACAGTATCCCCCCTGTAACGAGCACCCACCGGGTGCTATCCACGTGGTTTGGATGGATAACGTTTGTGGAATGCTGTACGCAGCCTATCAGAATGAATCACAGAGGAATCCTCCCATGAATCTTCATCAACTCCATAACCCTTCCATCTAATGAGGTACTGTAGAGAGCCACGATGGATCCTTGAATCAAGAATTTTTTGGACCTCGTATTCCTCAGTACCATGTACCAAGATAGGATCAGGAGAAGTGATTACATTTCTTTGAAAAGGATCAGGATGATAGGGCTTGAGCAAGGACACATGAAAGACGGGGTGAAGCTTAAAAGTAGGTGGAAGCTTCAATTTCACAACATTAGAGTTTATGATAGATAATATTTGAAAAGGACCAAGAAACAGGGAACTCAACTTCTTCGAGGGACGGTTGGTGGAGATGTTTTTTGAGGAGAGCCAGACAAAATCGCCAACTTTATAAGTAGGGGAAGGTTGTCTCTTAGCATCAAAAAACTTCTTCTGGTTAGAAGATGCCACTTCAAGATTTTCATGTAACTGTCGAAATAAGGAGGACATATGAGAGATTTGATCCGAGACAGTGGGGTTAGATGAAGGAATAATTTGAGAAGGAAATGAGGAGGGATGAAATCCATAATTGGAGAAGAAGGGAGTCATTTTGCTACTTGTATGAACTGAGTTGTTATAAGCAAATTCGGCCATAGGTAACCACGTCATCAAATCATCCTGTAGGTGGGAACAATAGCAACGTAAATACTGTTCCAGGCATTGGTTAACTCTTTCAGTTTGCCCGTTGGTTTGAGGATGATAAGCGGAAGATAGTTTACATTGGATACGAAGAGAAGTACATAATGCATTCCAGAATTTGGAGGTAAACTGGGTTACGCGGTCCGATATGATTTCATCTGGGAGTCCATGAAGTTTTACAATGTTATCGAGAAATGTTTTTGAAAGTTCTGATGATGAAGGTAATTTCTTCAAAGGAATGAAATGGGACATCTTTGTGAATCGGTCTACTACTTCTAAAATGGTAGAATGGTGTTGAGAAGGGGGAAGTTCCACCAGGAAGTCCATAGAGATGGATTGCCAAGGTCTCTCTGGAACTGGTAGGTTCATCAACTGACCAAAGGGTTGATGATGGTCAGATTTGGATCTTTGACAGGTTGAACAATTTTTCACGTAGGATTCGATGGTGCTGTCCTGACGCGGCCACCAATAATATCTTTTGGATAATTCAAGGGTCTTTTTTATACCTGGATGACCTGCCAGAGGAGAGTCATGAATGAATTCAAGTATTTTATTCCTAAATGGGGGAGGAATGTAAATTCTATCATGAAAATAATAGAGACCGTCCTTCAATGATAATTTAGTTGATTTAGGACGGTCAAGAGCATCTGGATGAAGACCTTTTATGTCATCTATAAGGGATGTGACAATTCCGATGACTGTATGGGGGTTTTCTACTTCAGGCTCTTGATGAATTCTGGAGAGGGCATCCGCCTTTTTGTTCCTTGCCCCAGGTCTAAAAACGATTTGAAAATTAAACAGGGAGAAGAAGAGGTTCCATCTTACTTGTCTCGCAGATAGAGTTTTGTTGGAGTGAAGATATTCAAGGTTTTTATGGTCAGTATAAACTTTTATAGGAGTTTGTGTTCCTTCTAGAAGATGTCGCCAGTTTTCTAAAGCTGATTTTATGCTTAATAATTCTTTTTCTCCTATAGGGTAATTCTTTTCAGCCGGAGACATGGAACGGGAAAAAAAGGCAACAGGATGAAGAGGATCTTGAGGAGTTTTGTGTTGGGAGAAGACAGCTCCGAGAGCAGTTTCTGAAGCATCTGTTTCAAGGACATATAGACATGTGGGATCAGGGAGTTGAAGGATAGGAGCAGTTGTAAACCTTCTTTTCAATTCATCGAAAGCCTTTTGGGCCTTTTCATTCCAATTGAAAGCATGTTTTTTGCTGTTAAGTGAATTAAGTGAATGAGTTACATCAGAGTAATTTTTAATGAATTTCCTGTAGAAGTTAGCAAAGCCCAAGAACCGTTGTAATTCTTTTACGTTAGAAGGAATGGGCCAGTTGAGGGTACAACTGATTTTTGAGCTATCCATTCCAATTGAATGAGGAGTGATAACGTAACCTAAGAAGGTTATTTCGTTGACGTTAAAGAGACATTTTTCTGGTTTAGCGTATAATTTATGAGTTCTAAGTCTGGATAACACCCATCTCACGTGTTTTTTGTGTTCCTCAGGTGTATTAGAATATATAAGAATGTCATCTAAGTAAATGATAACACAGACGTCCAGAAGATCCCTGAAGATGTCATTTATGAAATGTTGAAAGGTGGCAGGGGCATTGCAGAGGCCAAAAGGCATCACAAGATATTCGTAGAGACCATATCTAGTTCTGAAGGCAGTTTCCCATTCATCGTTAGCCTTGATTCTAACGAGATTGTATGCCCCACGGAGGTCAAGCTTGGTATAGATAGTGGCTGTTTTTAACCTTTCAATCAGCTCGTTTATCAGGGGAAGAGGATAGCGATTTTTGACTGTTATCTTATTTAAAGCTCTGTAATCTATGATGGGACGGATGGTCTGGTCCTTATTCCTCACAAAAAACATACTGGAGGCAGCAGGTGAGCTGGAAGGTCTAATGAACCCCTTACGGAGGTTTTCCTCCAAGTATTCCTTGAGGATTTTTAATTCAGATTCAGAGAGAGGGTATATGTGCCCAAAAGGTATGGGGGCACCAGGTATGAGGTTGATAGGGCAGTCGTAGGGACGATGAGGTGGAAGTGTCTCAGCTTCCTTTTTACTGAATACATCAGAGAACTCTGAATAGCAAGAAGGTATAGATGGTTCTTCGATAGTTTGGAGGAGTGGAATATGTTGTAAGCATGTTTCCTTACAGTACACGGAGTTAAAAGCGAGAGAAAAGGGAGACCAGGTAATTTGAGGGTTGTGGTCCCTTAGCCAATTGATTCCTAGGATGACCGGATAAAGGGGAGAAGAGATAACATCGAAAATGAGGTATTCGATATGAGTGTTAAGTGAAGTTGTTCGTACAGGAATAGTTTCTTTTGTGATAGGACCCGAGGCTATGAGGGAGCCATCAATTACTCTGACAGATACAGAAGTGCGTTTACGGACACAAGGAATTTTATTTTTGATTACAAAGGATGAATCGATGAACACTCCGTTAGCCCCAGAGTCAATGATGGCTTCAGTCGTTATTCTTTCTTTGTCCCACTGTAATATGAGAGAAATGGAGAAAAATTGAGTGGTTGATTTAAGAGGGAGTGCACTCAGTATAGAAGTGGTATGAGCATGCTTACCACTCCGTGGTCTTTTCAATAGAGGGCAGTCCGGGATTAAGTGGTCTTGTGAGGCACAGTACATGCAAAGGTTAAGTAGTCGTCTTCTAGTTTTTTCTTCTAGTGTGAGAGGACTTCTTATAGTGCCAATTTCCATAGGTTCGTTAGGCGATGAAGGTTTTTCAGCTGGTTTTGGAGGAGCAGCTGGTTTCCTAATTGATGAACCTGAGAGAGCTCTTTCAGTCTTTCTTTCCCTAAGCCGTCTGTCAATACTGATAGATAGTTGAATAAGAGCGTTTAATGTAGCAGGGAGTTCAGTTCGAGAAAGTTCATCTTTTACTCCTTCGGATAACCCAATTCGAAATTGGTTGCGCAGGGTTATATCGTTCCATTGAGTTTCTATTGCCCATCTCTTAAACTCAGCTATGTAATCCTCGACAGGTCTATGTTTTTGCTGGAGGGTTCGGATGGTTAGATCAGCTGTAGACTGTTTGTTAGGATCTTCGTAAAGGAGAGACATAGCTTCAAAGAACTCGTCCAATGAGTCTAAGATGGGATCATCATTTTCCAAGAAGGAGTGGGCCCAGGCCATAGGTTCACCTCTTAGAAAGGAGATAACTGAACAAACCTTAGATCTTTCAGTGGGATAAGATCGAGGTTTTAGAGCAATCAATAGTTTGCAGGAATTTAGGAACTCCCTGTATTTTGATCTATCTCCAGAAAATTTCTCCGGATTACAGACAGCAGGGTCACTGGCTGAGTGCATAACGGTATGAGGAGTGTGGGTTTGTAAGTCTCTGACATAAGTAAGAATCCGTTCATTTGTAACCTGGAGATCTTGCATGCCTTGAGCAAGTGTATCGACTCTTTGATTCAGCATCGTCAATTTTGAATCGAAATCTGCTGGATCCATTACAAGGGCTGGATTAATCTGTCACGTTCACATAGAGTTTGATGGAGCTCAACTGCAGATTTCTGATTAATTAGATGTGAATGTGAGAAGTTGATGAAATAAAGAGATGACAGTTCACCAGGGAGTTAACTGATACTGTGTCTTTAATATAATTGATTGAAGAAACATAGGTACTGTATCTTTAAATGGTTCAGGATTGTTGAGTGGATTCTTAGATTTACTATACAATTGAATTGCAGCAATAAAATGAAGGAAGGCAATGCAGATTAACTTGCAGAGATTTGATTTAGCTTAATTGATAGAAAACATCTCATATGGAGGTAGAAAGGTTAATGAATAGGAATTACTCCTATAACGATAGGAGAATGTGTGAGCAGGCTGAAGCTTGAGAGCTCAGTAGTCAGGGGAAAGTTCGTATAATGCAGTGAGTTAACTTAGCTTCCAGAGGAATTGAAGTTGGTCCCAGAGTGCCCTCCGGGGAGGTTCCGTGGAGAGAGGTCGAGAGGAGTCAAGTGCTAGCCGTGGTCGAGGAAGGAGAAGGAGGTTAGTCGATTACGAGTCCGGTTCGGTACACAGGTAAGTTTGTAGAGAAGAGTTTCAGCCGGTTTAATTCCGCGGTACGCTGTTCATTAATCCAGCGTCTGTTGCCTGGCGCGGTCGCATTATGTAGCGCAATGAGACCGCGTCAGAGAGGGGGTCTGGCTACAGTCCGTCAACACGGAAGAGACAGGAATTACAGGTAACGGCCATGACAGAGGGATGGATCCCGAAGGGACTGACAGTGGTCGATACATTCGACTAAAAAAGGCCTGATGAGGGGGACGTAACAGGGATTAAACTGATAGGAATAGTACTACTTAACACACCACTCCTATCTGGTGGCACATTAGATTACACGCGCAGTGCGCTAAATTTGAATTAGGAGGACCAACCAAGCATCTTTTTCCATCTCCCGGTTACTAAAATCGATGCCATATACACGTCCCCTGATAGGGGACGTAACAGGGATTAAACTGATAAGAATAGTACTACTTAACACACCACTCCTATCTGTGGCACATTAGATTACACGCGCAGTGCCCAAAATTTGAAGTAGGAGGACCAACCAAGCATCTTTTTCCATCTCCCGGTTCCTACAATCGTTGCCATATACACGTCCCCTGATAGGGGACGTAACAGGGATTAAACTGATAAAAATAGTACTACTTAACACACCACTCCTATCTGGTGGCACATTAGATTGCACGCGCAGTGCCCCAAATTTGAAGTAGGAGGACCGACCAAGCATCTTTTTCCATCTCCCGGTTCTTAAAATCGATGCCATATACACGTCCCCTGATAGAGGACGTAACAGGGATTAAACTGATAGGAATAGTACTACTTAACACACCTTATAATAATGCAGAGAGAGGCAACACAGAGAGAGGAGTCTGAAGAAGAGGAGTCAGAGGAGTCAGAGGAGGAAGGTGGCTTTGAGGAGGTGGAAGACCAAACACAGCAGGCTTCCCAGGGGGCTTGTTGTCACCTTTCGGGGACCCTTGTTGTACGTGGCTGGGTGGCGGAAGAGACCTTCAATGACATCAGTGAGGACAAGGAACGGGACATGGCTAGCTTGGTATCCAACCTTTTGCAAATGAGGAGTTTGCGGTTGTGCAAATGGACTGTTTGCGGTTGTTTGCAGTGCGTTAAACGGGGAGTTTGGTCTGTCACTGTGAAGCGGGCGTAACCCTTACACTACCTGATCGATACAACATCATACCTGATGTTTTAAAGCACGTTATTCCAAACAATTTTGGAATGTTAGGTGATTTATGCCCTTTATGGATTAAAACCAGACTCTGCATCAACTATGTAATTTTCCATGGGAGTTTTGCCATGGATCCCTCTCCGGCATGCCACACTCCAGGTGTTAGTCCCCTTGAAACAACTTTTCCATCACTATAATAGCCAGAAAGAGTCCCTGTGGGTTTTAAAATTCGCCTGCCTGTTGAAGTCTATGGTGGTTCGCCCGGTTCGCCTGTTCGCTAACATTTGCGGAAATTTGCGTTCGCCACCGGAAAATTTAATGTTTGCGACATCTCTATTGTAGAAGTCTCCCATTTAGTGGTTGCCAAAATGTGGTATATTACTGTAACAGTCACCAGGGGCCTTATGGGACAGTTTATCAGGAGTTGGAGCCCAGTTGCAGGAGATGGCCCAGGAAGCAGGCAAAATCCAAAACACAGTACAGATTAAGGGAAAATCCAAAGGCAGGGTCAGGTGAGAAGCAGAAGTCAGGGCTGGCAGCGGAGTAACAAAGTCAGTAAATCAGGCAGAGGTCAGAGTCCAGTAAATCAGTCAGTAGCAAATCATAGATCTGTCAGGAAACACCAAACAGGCAAAATGACCAGATACTAGGTCTCAGGCAGGGCTGGCTTTCACAGCCTGCTAATTAGGTGCAGCTGACCCTAATTGGAAAAGGGCTGCAGGTGGATCAGTGCTGCTTAATCCAGGGCAAGGTGGTCAGGAAGCAGAAAAATGCAAACAGAAACTGAAGCCCCCTGGTGGACAGCACAGCAGAGAACCTGACTGGGATGCTGGACCTGTGAATTCAAACCTAGCCAGGTCTTTTAAAGACCTTGCTGTCTGCAGGGCTCGAGCTGTGCCGTGACAATTACCAAACTCTATAAATTATGTATGCATACACATATAAACTCTGGAAAAACTTGGAGCATATTGGAGCATATTGGATGTATCCTTCAAGTAACTAGGGCCTTTAATAACCACCGGTTGAAGACATCTATCCACGTACTGGGATAGTCTGCTTGAAATAGACCCAATCCCAGATACGATAGGTCTCCCCGGGGGTTTGGCCCTGTCTTTATGGATCTTAGGGAGGTGATAAAAAAACGGTATTATAGGCTGAGTCACGTTCAAAGATATATACTCCTTTTCATTCAAAATATTCAAATCTTTTCCTTCTTTTACAAGGATATCATATGCAGTTTTTATGTCTCTAGTTGGGTCCTTCATCAGCATTCTATATGTATTGGTGCCCCCTAGGAGTCTGAGGGCCTCTGTTATGTAATCTTTACTGTCCAAAATGACAATACCCCCACCCTTATCTGCTGGCTTTATCACCAACGAGTCATCCTGTCTTAATACCTTTAATGCCTGTCTTTCCTCATAATTGGGGTTAAACTGTTTTTGGTTCGTTTTTTTTAATTTTCTCTATATCCTTCATTACCATTTTTTTGAAGGTTGACATCTCATCTGAGATGCAGAACCTGGGGTAAAATGAGGACTTAGCTTTTAATTCAGTGTGTGTCACCTCCGACCTTTCTATGGGTTCGTTTAGTCTGTTTATTGGATTTTTCAAAAATAACTTCTTCAAGCACATTTTCCTTTTGAATCTATTTAGATCCACATAAACGCTAAACTTATCGAGTGTTTTAGTGGGTGCGAATTTCAGTCCCTTCTCGAGTAAGTTTATTTGGGGTTTCGTTAATGTTTTTGACGATAAATTAAAAATACCTTTTCCTTTCATTCTCTTATTTTTTCTCTTTTTTTGTAGGATTCCTCCTCTAGTTCCCCGTCTTCTATACTCCGTTCTCTTTTCCCTGGAGTTCCCCAACCTAATCTGCTGTCCTTGTACCTGCCTTTCATGCGATCCACACAAAAAACCTCCTCTTTGTACTGAGTATATGTTCTGAGTGGGTATTTTTCCTATTCCTTCATTCCAATCTAATCTATCGCTTATACCCCTCAGGGGTCTTTCAGTTAGATGTTGATCTCTCCTATTGGTCAGTATTTTCCTCCTCACCACTGGCTCTGGTGATTTCTTTACTTCCCTGGAATATCTACTTGGTGTTTCCTTTGTCTCTCTAAATGTATTCCCATATCTTTTGAGGTATGATGGCTCCGGTGATCTCTTCTCCTCCCTATACTTCCTATTGGATGATACTCCTCTGCCTCCTCTAAATGAATATCTACGTTTAGGTGTTTGTTTCTTGCGTATTGGTGTTGTAGTGTATTTTGATGGTCTCATAAATCCAATAGGGTTTTCCTCAATTTTATGGTATTGATTACTCCTATATCTGTCGTCATACCTTCTTTTGGAGCGACATAATTATCTAATTTGTTATAGCTATTTTTAAAGAAAGTTCTGACCTCACCTCTTGCATAGTCGGTTTTGTCTCTTTGATATTTCCTTTTCTTGACTTCTATTACTCCTTTCTCAAGTTTTTCTAAATTAACTTGGATTTCCTCCAGAGTATTGGTGTATTGCTCTGGGGACATATTAGTAATCAAGAAAGTTTTTAAAGTGTTGATCTCAAGATCTAATTTGGTCAGTGTCTCTTTTCTTCTTTTTATAATGAGGTTCCTTATCAGGTGAGAAGCCATTTTTCTCTGCTATACAGCATTATATATTGAAACTATCCACACTAGGGGTTTCTCCTCTTCCCCTTGTCTCTTTTTTCTTCCCTATATTTGCATAAGGATTATGGACGCCTAGAGGATCGTTTTGGGTATCGTGTAACCTTAAGTACACGCAGGCTATTGTGATCTGAGCCTATCCTATAGGGCTCGGCTACATGTGAGTGAGACCATATAGACTACTTTCTCACAATACCTATTTAAAACTTTATTTGCACTATTTTGCATTTGTATCTGTTTTAGGTACATTGTTAAGATATATTTCCCTCATACAAGTGTATGTTAACCCATAGGGGTAAGTCAATTACATTGTAAGCGCTCCACATATACACCAGTGGTGGTTATCACTATTTATTTCCTACACTGAGTGTACACTTGTTTTTTCCACTATTCTATAGGGTTGAGAGTCCCTATTTTTTTGTGGTAGCTGCTATTACTATTTACTTCATCAGTAACTATAAGTGCCTTATAGACACACTATTTGTATTTTTTTACATATAAACTCTGGTCCGTCTACTTTAACAAATATTTATTCAGAGACAAAACAAGAACAACAACATACAAATAATGACACCCAATCTAACTAACTATGCCAACAACAACAATCTAACTAACAATAACAACTAAATCTTATAAAGTTACCAGATCCCACTCACAGTTCATCATTATAAAAATTAGCCCGTGTCTGCTCAGTAGCACAGCCAAGAAGGAACAGGGAGGAATGGCAATAGGGGGAAGTGGTTATCTCTTCCCTGACTTGTGAAGGTATTGAATTACTTAATTACTATATCAAAGGGTAAAGCTTACCCCCCTGTAATAAAGGCATACCTGAGCTTGGTCACATGACCCCTGGTCACCATATTAATTTGATGACAGAATGTCACCACACAAGTACATAACCTCTACAGGTCGATGTAGTGGTTATAGGGCTAGGAGTGCCTTGGAGACCCCTTTTTGTAAAAAGTCAAACCCTTTTTGGGTGGTATGACTTCTTATGTGAGTTCCACCAGGCTCCACTTCGCGTCTCCTCTACCAACTCTGGAAGGTCCTAATTAGAAACTTCTGTTAGATCTACTGAGCTAAGTCCTGCAATAATTGACTGAGAGTGTCAGCTGACTCCAGGTAAGAAGTCAAGTTGTTCAAAAATTATTTGACCTCTTATAATGGGGGGTGGGTGGGGCGCAGGGTGACAGGATACTCTTGGCACAATAACCACTCAGCAAGCTGCATATGTCTTGGTGCATGGAGTTTTTCTTTAACATTTAAAATCCATTTATTGAATTTAGATTTTTCTGTAGTTTCTTTCAAATTATTAGATATAACCAGTAAACTTGTGCACAGCAACAAAAACAAATGGTTTGTCTGAAAATAAAATAAAAATGTTACTAGAGATTTGAGTTTCATCGATGTGGTGTTTCGGCTCGGACAAGTTTTGTCCATGTAATCATTTCAAGAAAAATTATTTGGACTAACCACATTTTCATGAAAATGGGCCACTCTGTGTATTACATTTTCAATCCATTTGCTTCACAGATCATGGGAGAAGAAGTAACCAATGTAAAGGAAAAAGGAGAAGCAGTTAGAAAATCAATATTGACATATTTATTAAATGTATAATTTGTGTTCGGGGCACCAAGGCCGTGTCATGAAAGAGTGAGTATAACACGCTTAATGCAACACAGGAATATATGTAAGTCGGTTGTGGTGTTGTGGTGTGCTGAAACCATGTACCGGTAGGCCTGTGAAATAAAGAGGGCAAAAATTAAAAAATACCATGCATATATTTATTACAAATCAACAATACAAATATGTTTATTCACATAGTCATATTCAGAAATGCTTGTCTAAGTTCTTCCTCTGCGTCCTAAAGTCTTAATTATGTGTTCAGGAATATTTCTGCTTGAGGCTGTGGATGCCGCACCTATCATAAATAAGTGGCCTGAATAGTTTATGGAGATGAAGCCAAGCCTCATGAGTAATATTCTTACATACAAGGGCTAAGTCCTGGGGAAAAAAGTGTGAGAACTCACCCAAGATCCACCTCCCCCCTAAAAAAAAATGATACGCTTGTATGCATATATATATATAGCAGGGTGAAGGGGTCAGGCCCGTCACTAGCGGGCAGGCAAACCAAGCAATTGCAAGCAGAGCCGGTGCTTCCTATAAGGCTGCCGCCACCTGAGCGCTCTATAGAGAGCCTAAGGCGGCTGCAGCACTCATCTCTCGTTACCTCCCCTTCCCCGTAGCGTGGCCGAGCTCCTCCTCTCTTCCTCCTGGCTGTCAGTCCGGCCGGGTACTGCGTGGTACAGGGACTGACAGGAAGTGCACACTGAGTTAGGACTGACAGCCAGGAGGAAGAGGAGCTCGCCACGCTACAGGGAAGGGGAGGTGAGAAGAACATGGGGGGGGGGGGGGAGTAAAAAAATACATGGGAAGGAGTAAAAAAACATGGGAAAGGAGGGAGTAAAAAAAACATAGGGATGGGGGGAGTAAAAAAAACATGGGGAGTGGGGGAGTAAAAAAACATGGGGGGGAGTAAAAAAACATGGGGAGGGGGGAGTAAAAATCATGGGTGGGAGTAAAAAAAACATAGGGGGAGAAAAAAAACATGGGGAGGGGGGAGTAAGAAGGACACAGGGGGAGGGGGAGTAAGAAGGACAGGGGGAGCAGTTTTAGATAATTTGCACGTTTGTGAGAACTGAAAACTGTTAATGTGAGTGTGTGTGTCTGTTAGTGTGTGTGTGTGTGTGTGTGTGTGTGTGTGTTTTAAAGGGACACTCCAGGCACCCAGACCACTTCTGCCCATTGGAGTGGTCTGGGTGCCAACTCCCACTACCCTTAACCCTGCAAGTGTAATTATTGCAGTTTTCATAAACTGCAATAATTACCTTGCAGGGTCAACTCCTCCTCTAGTGGCTGTCTACTACACAGCCACTAGAGGGCACTTCCTGCTTCATAGCACAGGTTTTCTGTGCTAGAGCGTCACTGGACGTCCTCACGCTGTGTGAGGACTTTCAGCGTCACTCAATTCCCCATAGGAAAGCAATGAAAATGCATTTTCAATGCTTTCCTATGGAGAGCTCTAATGCGCATGCGCGGCATTGCCGCGCATACGCATTAGGTCTCCTCATCCGGCGGGCGGAATCATTCTTCCCAGGCGGCTGACGTGATGAAGGGGAGGAGCGGCGGCGACCCGAAACCACCGCCGAGGGAAGGGTTTTCGCCCCTTCAGCAACCGGGGATGGGTGGTGGGAGGGAGAGGGGACCTGCAGTGCCAGGAAAACGGATTGTTTTCCTGGCACTGGAGAGTCCCTTTAAGTATGTTGGATTTAGTTATTGTGCACTTTTTTAATGTATATTTGATTTTATGGTACAGTGGTGTTTTTTGCAAATGTTCAATTGTTGAAAATGTTCATATTTTATGCACATTATATGCAACAGCAGTATTTGCACTGTAAACATTTTTTATTTATGCACAGTATATGCAATAACAGTATTTGCACTGTAAACCGTTTTTATTTATATAAAATGTGGGTGAACTTAAACTGTATGGCTATGCTGTGGTTCCTGTAGGCTTTGCGTGTGTGTGTGGGGGGGGGGTGGGGGGTGTGTGTTGGGGGGGCCTCCATGTCCGTTTTGCTTGGGGCCCCCAAATTCCTTCAAACGGTCCTGGAAGGGGTGACAGTGTGTGGGGGCTGAAAGTGATTGGGGATGGTGATATTGTATGGAGGGGGTGTCAGTGTGTTTATGGAGATGATAGAGTGTGTGTGTGTGAGGGTGCGTGTATGGGGTGACAGGGTGTGTGTGTGTGGAGAGGTGACAGGGTGTGTGAGGGGGCTGTGGCAGGGTTTGTGAGGGGGCTGTGAAGGTTTGTGGGAAGGTAGGGTGGGGATGGCTGTGACAAGGTGTGGTAGGAAGGTTGTGAGAGGGTAGGGGGGCAGTGAAAAGGTAGAGGGGCTGTGAGAGAGTAGGGGGCTGTGAGAGGGTAGGGTAGGGGACAATGAGGTGGGTAGGCAGCTGTGAGGTGAGTAGGGGGTCTGTAAGTGAGTAAGGGGTCTGTAAGTGGTTAGGGGGTCTGTAAGTAGGTAGGGGGTCTGTAAGTGGGTAGAGTGGTTGTAATGGGGGTACGGGGCTGTGAGTGGGTAAGGGGACTGTAAGTGGGTAGGCGTGCTGTGAGTGGGTAGGGGTTCTGTAAGGCGGGTAGGGGGTTATAAGGTGGGTAGGGTTGCTGTAAGGTGGGTTGGGGACTGTGAGTAGGCAGGGCGGCTGTGAGTGGTTTGGGGGACTGTGAGTAGGTAGGGGTTCTGTAAGGTGGATAGGGGGCTGTAAGGTGGGTAGGGAGGGTTGTAAGGTGGGTAGGGGGACTGTGAGTGGGTAGGAGGACTGTGAGTGGTTAGGAGGGCTGTGAGTAGGTAGAGGTTCTGTAAGGTGGAAAGGGGTTCTGTAAGGTGGAAAGGGGTTCTGTAAGGTGGGTAGGGGAACTGTAAGTGGGTAAGGGGGACTGTGAGTGAGTAGGGGTTCTGTAAGGTGGGTAGGGGGACTTGAGTGGGTAGGGGGGCTTACTGACCCACTGACAGACAGAGATACTGACAGACACACACACACTCATTCACTGACAGACAGACAGACACACACACACATTGACAGCCAGAAACACGCACATCACACACCAACACAATCCCCCCAACACTCAGATTATTTTTTATTATTATTTAAATCTGCCCAGCCTCCCTACATTTGGGAGAGCTGAGTGGATTTTTTACCTGGGGTCCAGTGGGACTGCTGGCCGGGCTGTGCGGGTATTAAGGCAGGCTAGTGGTTAAAGTCCAGGTGGGCGGCGAGGGAGTGCTGATTTGTGAGCTCTCCCTGCTCAGCTCCCTTGCACGCCATAGAGGGATGACGTCATATTCTGGGTCCCGGCATCACTCTGCGGCGTGCAAAGGAACTGAGCAGAGAGAGCTCACAAATCAGCGCTCCCTCGCAGCCCGTCTGGAGTTCAATCGGCCTCCTGCCCCAAGGCTAACAAGGCAAATACCTTGCAGGTAAACAAGCCCTGCAGGACCACTAATTGAACTGCGTTCCTGCTGTGGAAAAAATGCAGGAACGACGTTCCCATGAGTTCCTGCAGGACTTGAGCCCTGCTTACATATAGCATGAACTTATGTGTAGTCATGCCCTGTGTAAAGTTAGTAGTGGTTGAGATAGGGTTGTGTGTATGTAGTTCAGATATTTGTCTAATGTTTTAACAGGGCATCATTTGTTATGTGTAGGGTAATAAGGAATGTCAATGGTTTGGCCCACCAGGCTTGTTTTAGCGCAAGGTAATGAGAGTAGATAAAAGTTGTCATGTTTTTTTTAACGTGATATTTTAAGGTAGAAATTTGGAATTAATGGTGGTAAGTTCTCTATGTCTAGGAAAACCATAAAATGCAAGGTAGATTGCAGTTTTAATGACCTGGTTTATATGGGGTTCGAATGGAGATAAATCTAATAGATCCGATAAGGGGCTAAATAAGTGGCTGTCAATAGATAATTTTTTTGGTGGTTGGGTTATGTTACATTTTTGGATATCTTTAAGAATGTTTTTATCTGATATGATGATAAAAAAGTTTGTCTGTTGGGCCATAAATTGAGCATATGGTGATGTATGCCTGTGAGATATAAGTTTATAGTATTATAGGAGAGCTTTAATCTAAGGTGCAAAAAGAGGCAAAGTCCACCAATGACTCCATGGAAAAAATATCAGAAATGTGAAATTCAGGGATAAATATATTAAATATGTGGAATTCCCTATGATAGGAAAGCCTCATGTTGTCTGAGAGTGCCAGTTCTCTAGTTCATGACCGTGAGCTAAGAGGCTATTTAATCCATGGTCAATTACTGAAAGTGATGGCTAGCCGATGTAGCTAGCCGTGAGGCTGTAGCATGAGCTTTGCAAGATTCCTAAGATAGAAAACGAGACTGTAAGAATACCCAGCATTTCGGAGACTTTTTGTTCAATATTTTGTATGTTTTAACCCAATTTCGTTAGTGTGTTTGGTAGTTTCAAAACTACCAAACCAACGGACCACCGCAAGTGGAGTGTGCAACCTGTTACATAGAAACATAGAAACATAGAAACATAGAAACATAGAATGTGACGGCAGATAAGAACCATTCGGCCCATCTAGTCTGCCCAGTTTTCTAAATACTTTCATTAGTCCCTGGCCTTATCTTATAATTAGGATAGCCTTATGCCTATCCCACGCATGCTTAAACTCCTTTACTGTGTTAACCTCTACCACTTCAGCTGGAAGGCTATTCCATGCATCCACTACCCTCTCAGTAAAGTAATACTTCCTGATATTATTTTTAAACCTTTGTCCCTCTAATTTAAGACTATGTCCTCTTGTTGTGGTAGTTTTTCTTCTTTTAAATATAGTCTCCTCCTTTACTGTGTTGATTCCCTTTATGTATTTAAATGTTTCTATCATATCCCCCCTGTCTCGTCTTTCCTCCATGCTATACATGTTAAGATCCTTTAACCTTTCCTGGTAAGTTTTATCCTGCAATCCATGAACCAGTTTAGTAGCCCTTCTTTGAACTCTCTCTAAGGTATCAATATCCTTCTGAAGATAGGGTCTCCAGTACTGTGTACAGTACTCCAAGTGAGGTCTCACCAGTGTTCTGTACAATGGCATGAGCACTTCCCTCTTTCTACTGCTAATACCTCTCCCTATACAACCAAGCATTCTGCTAGCATTTCCTGCTGCTCTATTACATTGTCTGCCTACCTTTAAGTCATCAGAAATAATCACCCCTAAATCCCTTTCCTCAGATGTTGAGGTTAGGACTCTATCAAATATTCTGTACTCTGCCCTTGGGTTTTTACGTCCAAGATGCATTATCTTGCACTTATCCACATTAAATGTCAGTTGCCACAACTCTGACCATTTTTCTAGTTTACCTAAATCATTTTCCATTTGGCTTATCCCTCCTGGAACATCAACCCTGTTACATATCTTAGTATCATCCGCAAAAAGACACACCTTACCATCAAGACCTTCTGCAATATCACTAATAAAAATATTAAAGAGAATGGGTCCAAGTACAGATCCCTGAGGTACCCCACTGGTGACAAGCCCAAGCTTCGAATATACTCCATTGACTACAACCCTCTGTTGCCTGTCACTCAGCCACTGCCTTACCCATACAACAATATTGGAATCCAAACTCAAAGATTGTAGTTTGTTGATAAGCCTTCTATGTGCAACAGTGTCAAAAGCATTACTGAAATCGAGGTAAGCAATGTCTACTGCACCACCCTGATCTATAATTTTAGTTACCCAATCAAAAAAATCAATAAGATTTTAACCTGTTAACCTCCCAGAAGCTGTGGTTTAAGCTGCAGCTTAATTGACGAATGGCTGGGTGGTCGCCGTTCGTATAGTCGAACACTTGGCGGCGGCAATCTTGTTTACACGAATGGAGGCAGCGTTAGTTGGTCGTCGAGTGTCTGGAACTAAAATCGGACACTCGAAGCACCAACCACCGGTCAACTTGTCGAAGACTGCTTCCTTTTGCTGAACAGCCAGGAAGGCGCTGTTCGGTAGGTTTGTTCCCACTAACGCAGGGAACAAATGCTGCATAAAAGCCACGGGGTCAGTTCATGTTTTATTTAGGTTTTTTTTGACCGACCGACCGCACAGCCTCATTTCGTGGAACTCTTTGTGGGATAATATTGTGTGCGGTCAGTCAAAATAAACCCTCCCGGAAACTTTCGTACCCCTAAACTGATCTGATTGATTTTCGGATATGTTGGTCACCCAGATCAGGGCTATTAGGGAATATAACTTTTATGTGATTGGAATATGTTTTTCTGCTTGTTTTGGGGTATGTTAAAATATGATGTTTTTTCTGCCTGGGGATAATTGAGTTATTACAGTATCTAACCCAATTATCTCCAGGGCAGAGGAGGGACTGCCTAATGTATAAGAGAGTGTATTTAACTGTACTGTAAGATCATTGGTTGTTATATTTTGTGATGGAGTTCTCCACAAGGTCCACTGTGGAAGTACCCCTTGCATGGGGAATTGTATAAAAACCAGTGTGGCACCAATAAACCTTCAGTCTTGTTACATCCTTCACCAAGTTTCGGCTGATGTTTGGGTACCTGTTTACTGCGTTAGGAGAATCTACTGGGAAAGCTGTCCCTGATTGGGAGAAAGAGACGAACAGACACCAGAACTGCGCGCTATAATCACTCATGCTCATAGCAGTTCGGGTGGAAACCGACTAACCGATAGCTACCACATCAGGGTTCGTTACAGAGATAAATGTCAACTGCAACATTTTGTATACCATGAACATGGACACATTATGAAAAATTTTTATAAGCTGCTAACCAAGTCAATCTCCTAAAGAATCACATTATAATCAGTGAGGAAGAGCGAGCATAGCTTCATGCCCAAAATACTTCCAGAGAATTAGGCTGTGCGGCCGGTCTATTTCCAATGATTAAAGTGCACTTCATTGGGTCAAAGGCAGTGTTGAACTGTGTTCAGTAGATTATTTCTACCGAACGGTGCTCTGTTCGTGCATATTTAGCCGAATCTAGATGGAGGTGGAAGTCCCAGTGGTGTTCGTGCCATTGAGTATCTGATTTCAGTTCCATGAACTTGATGGCAAAACACCACTGACCGCGTTCGATTACGCAAGATGGCTGATGACACGTGTTCGACTATACGAACGGCGACCACACAGTCGTTCGTCAATTAAGCTGCGGTTAACCACAGCTTCTGGGAGGTTAACAGGCTGCACACTTCACTTGCGGGTGGTCCCACTGTTCGACAGTTTGTTTGGTAAACGAACACCTTTAGCCTAATCCATTCAGTAAGCCCCATATAATGCACCATCGCAGGGAAAAAGGGATGCACAGGGTTTTTAGCCCCAAAGTTTACCAGAGAGCCGTAGTCACAGGGCAAGGGGCTGGCAAGCAGGCCTCTCCAAATCCGAGTGACGAAGGTGCTTTCGTCACAGTGTGTATGTCAAATCAGTGAGAGTCTGTGTCTGTTAGTGACGTCGGTGTGTTTGTTATTGAATGTGTGTGAGTGTCAGTGTGTGTCTGTCAGTGAGTGTGTCAGTGAATGTGTGTGTATCTGTTAGTGAGTTTGTGTATGTCAGTGAGTGTATGTGTCTCTGAGAGTGTGTTTGTGTCAGTGTGTGTCTGTCAGTGAACGTGTGCATTAGTTAAACAGTATGTGAGAGAATGATTGTCTGTCAGTGAGTGTGTATCAGTGAGGGCATGTTGTCTGTCAGTCTGCCTTTCCACACTGTCATCCCCACACCCTGCCCCCACACTGTCACCTTCCTACAGCCTCCCCCCACACTGTCACATTCCAACACACTGCAACTGCCACACTTTTATCTTCCTACACACTGCCCTGCTATACTGTCACCTTCCTACACACTGCCCCCTATACTGTCACCTTCCTAAACACTGTCCCTCCCCTTCCAGCCCACAGGTAAGAGGCAGGGAGGGGGGTTAAGCGCAATTTTATTTTTAACGGCTCACCCCCTAGCACTTATCCAACACTACATGCACTACACAGACACTACTACATGCACATACACTAAATCCACTACACGGACACTGTATCCACTAGATACACTGCATCCACCAGACAAACAATAGATAAACTACACAAACACAGACACTGCATCCACTATACACACACACACAATATATATATTCAGTACACACACTGCATACAATACACACAGTGCATACAATACAAATTACATCCACGAAGTGGAAGAAGGGGGAAGACATGAAAGGCAGGGGGACTGAGACATGGATGGAAGGGGGGGGGGGTGGCAAAATAGACACGGATTATTCAATCCATGTGCTAGATGCAAGCTGAATGGACAGTGCGGCCACATCTCAGGTGTGACACATTACCTACCTGGCTGGGACTGCAAAGAAATTAAAGAAATGTGTGTGTATACATACACGTTTTATAACTGCCCCCTACTTTTGTCCTGTGCTCACCATGTGCCCCCCGTAAAAATGAATCTTACCGATGCCACTTTATGTGGCTATCATCAGTAGGGAGACTGGGGAATAGACAGAGGAGACTTTAAATAAATTACCTGAGGGATAATCCTTATGGCACAATTCCGGGGAGCCCAGCAGTGACTGTAGTTCTGTGCAACTACATGAACATAGCTGTATGTACAGGTTTATGTGAGATAAAATAAGGTCAATCTTGTCTCTGGGAAGGCTGGATTCCATGGTCTTGGAATCCAGCTGGATACCTAAAAAAATGATTATGGTATCTGAGCCTTCCAACTTTGATGGCGACACTGGGACACCTAGACCAGGGGTAGTCAACCTTTTAATACCTACCGCCCACTTTTGTATCTTTGTTGATGGTAAAATGTCCTTACCGCCCACCAGTGCCGTAGTAAATATTTTTTAGAAAGGACGGTTTAAAACAAAAATCAAAAAAATATGTACTTAAATGTATCTATTTTTTTCTATGTGTGTCTGTGAGGTGCTGTGTGTGTGTGTGTGAAGGGTGTTGTGTTTGTGTGTGGTAGGGGGCAGTGTGTTACGGGTGGTGCTGTTTGTGTAAGTGGTGCTGTGTGGGGGTGTGAGGTGCAGTGTGTGTGTGTGGGGGGGGGCTATCTTAATGTCTCCCCCTCCCTTTTTCTTACCTTTTGCCAGGGTATGTATAATGCTGCAAGCCCTGGTGGTCCAGTGGTGGCATGTTCACTTTAGCCTGCAGCTACTCTGGCTGCAGGCTGACTCTCCTGTCTTCCTGTGAGCACAGCACTGTATCGGTGCGTTGCCATGGTAACACTACATGCACTACACAGACACTACTACATGCACATACACGAAATCCACTACACGGACACTGTATCCACTAGTGGTGCTGTGTGTGGGTGTGTGGGTGTGAGGTGCAGTCAGGGCCGGCCTTAGGGGTGTGCGAGCTGTGCGGCCGCACAGGGCGCCATGTAGCAGGGGGCGCTGTGCGGCCGCACAGCCGGCCGGGTTTAAAAAAAAAAAAAATTATTTTTTTTTAAAAAAAATTCAGCGGGGGCGGAGCTTACCGTGCGGCGGGGGCGGAGCTAAAAGCGCCGGAAAACTGCTGCAGGGGAAGCAGGAAGGAGTCCCTGCTTCCCCACCAGTCACCAGGAGCTGCACTGCCTCCACAGGTAACTGTGATTGTCAGGTGAGTGTGACTCTCTGCCTGTGTGTATTACTGTCTGTGTGTGTGTGTGTGTGTGTGTATGACTGTCTGCCTCTGTGTGTGTATTACTGTCTGTGTGTGTGTGTGTATGACTGTCTGCCTCTGTGTGTCTGTGTATGACTGTCTGCCTGTGTGTGTCTGTGTATGACTGTCTGCCTGTGTGTGTCTGTGTGTATGACTGTCTGCCTGCATAGGCGTGCGCACGGGGTGTGCCTGGGCACACCCTAATCCCCGCAGCACACCTATGTATTGAGACCGGCAGGGGAGATCTCAGGATCTCCGCTGTCGGCTCATGCAGAGCCGGCGCTATCCGAGCGCCGGCTCTGCTCTCAGCCTTCCTCCCCACCGACCCACAGGCAAGGAGGGAGGCAGGAGAGGACCGGCGGAGCTCTTGCCAGCAGCTCCGCCGGGTTCCTCTCGCGAGATTTGAGCATTGCCGCAGCAACGCTCAAATCTCGCGAGAGTGAACTCTAGCCCCGCAGGGTAGAGTTCACTCTCCACTGGACCACCAGGGATGGCGGTAGCATGGTCCCCCCTCCCTACATAAGGTAACAAGGGAGGGGGGATATTAACTAAACGGCACCTCACCTCACCTCCACTGGACCACCAGGGAAGGCAGCAGGAACAAGAATCCCCCCTCCCTACATAAGGTAAGAAGGGAGGGGGGATATTGAGTCATGTACCCCCACCTCCACCCCCCACAATCACCCACACACACACAGCACCTACACACATACAGCACCCTCACACAGCACACACACACATACAGCACCTTCACACATACATACAGCACCTTCACACATACAGCACACACATACACAGCACACACACACACACAGGACCTACACACATACAGCACCCACACACATACAGCACCCACACACATACAGCACCCACACACATACAGCACCCTCACACAGCGCAAACACACACATACAGCACCCACACACACAGCACCTACACACATACAGCACCCTCACACAGCGCACACACACACATACAGCACCTACACACATACAGCACACACATATAGCACCCCCACACACACAGCACACATACAGCACACACACAGCACCCACACCCACATACAGCACCCACACACAAAGCGCCCTTACACGCACACACACACACACACAGCAGTGTGTGTGTGTGTATAAATAAATAAATATATATATATATATATATATATATATACACACATACATATACACACGGCGTGTGTTTGTGCTTTAGGGTGCACACCCTAATGCAATAGGCTGCGCACGCCTATGTCTGCCTGTGTGTGTCTGTGTGTATGACTGTCTGCGTGTGTGTATGACTGTCTGCCTCTGTGTATGACTGTGTGTGTGTCTGTGTGTATTACTGTCTGCCTCTGTGTATGTCTGTGTGTATTACTGTCTGTATGACTGACTGCCTCTGTGTGTGTCTGTGTGTATTACTGTCTGTGTCTGTGTGTATGACTGACTGTCTGCCTGTGTGTGTCTGTGTGTGTGTGTGTGAGACTGTCTGCCTTTGTGTGTCTGTGTGTGTGTGTGTATGACTGTCTGCCTGTGTGTGTGTGTATGGCCGTCTGACTCTGTGTGTGTCACATACAACCAATACACGCATATCACACACTGTTAATACACCCATTACAAATATCACACATAGCATACATATCACACACAGTCATCACACCTACTATCACATACACAGACAACACAAACATTACAGCATACATGGATGACGGGGGGGGGGGGGGCGCTGTGAAGATTTTTCGCACAGGGCGTCTAAATGCCTAAGGCCGGCCCTGGGTGCAGTGTGAGTGTGTGTGTGGGGGGGGAGGGGGCTATCTTAATGTCTCCCCCTCCCTTCTTCTTAACTTTTGCCAGGGTATGTATAATGCTGCAAGCCCTGGTGGTCCAGTGGTGGCATGTTCACTTTAGCCTGCAGCTACTCTGGCTGCAGGCTGACTCTCCTGTCTTCCTGTGAGCACAGCACTGTATCGGTGCGTTGCCATGGTAACACTGCATGCAGTCTGCTCGCGGGAGGAACACAGAGCCTTCCATGCCCTTCCCTCCCTCTGCTGGAACCAAGTGCCAGCGGGCCGATTCGGGAGTTCTTTGATCTCCTCACCAGCCCGAGAGGGCTTACAGCAAGGCTGGCTCTGCATGAGCCGGCAGGGGAGATTAGCCTTGGCCCACGTTTTTGTCAGCCTTGGCCCATGTTTTCTGCAGAACCCACCACCGCCCACCTGAAATCCCAAACCACTAGTGGGCGGTAGGGACCAAGTTAACTACCCCTGACCTAGACGGTCTAATAGCTTGGTGTCTGGTAGACTATGTAGGTGGTTGGTGTTGCTTTCAATAGTAAGGATGTCATCCAAGTAGTGAATAACTGAGGGACGTCTAAATGTGCTAAGCAATAACCAGCACAAGGTTTCGGCAAAGTTATCAAAATGTTTGGGACTGCTCTTTGAACCAAGAGTAAGCAGGTAGAAAAATTATATAGACCTCTTCACTTAACACCATTTAGATGTCAGAGTGAGAATTCGCAGAGGGAATCAGAGAATTAAATTGGGAACTGCAGAAAAGTGAGGAGTGGAAAGATCAATCGTTTCTTTTGCAAGTTTTTCCTGAAACGATTTCGATTGGATTTGTTCGCCAAGATTAAAAAGGGGGAGACTGAAAAGGACCCAGGAGAAAACATTGTTCCAATTCCTGCTGTAACAGGGTGTCTACAGTATCAGGATCTAATATGGTTGTTTGTAGGTAATAGCACTAGACTGCTGACTGGCATATAAAGTATAACTGTGTTGAAACCTTGTGAAAAACCTGCTATTAGGAAATCCTCCAAGTGTGGAGAAGGGTGATTAGACAAAAGTTTAGATAAAACGACCATATTTACAGAAGTCAAAAAAGGTTTGAGATAGATTTTATTTGGGCACTTGGATTTAGCATGAGCTCTAAAACATTGCGAACAAACATGCAGCAATCTACAAGCACTGAAACCAAAGGTGCCTGAATTTAAGTTATTGCAATTTTGGGATTTCCCCAGGAATACAATTGGATGACCTAACGTATCCTTAATTACTTAATCAGTTCTGTTATAAGTGCTAAGTCATAGGCTGTTGGCGGGAATATAAGAACTCTTAGGACAAAGGTCAGCGGTGTGCAATGTAGAGGTGCAAATTGCACAGGCTGCAAAGTGTCTGTAGAAGAGTTCAGTGTCCAATTGACTTGAGTCTGTTTTAATATTGAGCTTGGTCAGAACTGCCACTTTGGCTGAAACAGATCATTGATAAGAAATAGTAGAGAATGGGAGGAATATAATGGGTCCCAGGACAACAGGGCAGGGCCGTCTTTAACGCGGGGCACACGGGGCAGCTGCCCCTGGCCCATTTGCTCCTGGGGGGCCCAGAGCAGCTGCCCCGTGGGCCCCGCGATTTGCGCTGCCCCCATGGACCGGGCGGTGTGGCTGCACAGAGCCGCACCGGCCCGCACACTAACGGGCCCCCCGGGTGGCTCATGCACTAAGGGCCACCGGCAGAGCATGTGTGAGCAGGGGCCCGGTCTGGCGCTGTGACGCTTAAACAGCGCGACCGGGCCCCTTCCTGTACCGGCTGGGAGGAAGTGACGTCACTTCCTCCCGACGAAGATCAGAGCCGCGCGGGAGGAAAATGGCAGGAAGAGGGTCCAGAGGAGAACTCCCATCTGCCTCAGCCTGCCACTGGACCAGGGATACCACCCTCCAGAAAAAGGTAAGAACCTGGAGGGTGGCTAAATGTATGCTTGTGTGTAAGTATGTCTGTCTGTGTATGTATGTGTGTGTGTATGTCAGTAGGCCTGTGTGTGTCAGTGTCTGTCTATGTGTATGTCAGTATGCCTGTGTGTGTGTGTCAGCATGCTTGTGTGTGTCAATACGTCTGTCAGTGTATGTGTCTGTGTGTGTCAGTATATCTGTCAGTGTATGTGTCTGTGTGCAGTGGCGTACATACCAGGGGGCCCGGCCGCCCCTGCGACCCGGTATGTACGCACTGGGCCAGCCTCTTCTCCTGGGGGGCCCAGGAGCCGGCCACCTCCGGGCCCCCCGAGGCTGGCCCTGCTTACATCCGGCGGGCAGTCAGGCTGGCGGGCGCGCGAGGGAGCACTCTCCCCTGAGTGCTTCCTCTTCAGCTCCCTCGTGCACCGCACTGATACCGGAGTCGGACGATGACGTCATCTTCCGGCGCCGGTATCAGTACGCGGCGCGTGAGGGAGCTGAAGAGGAAGCACTCAGGGGAGAGTGCTCCCTCGCGCGCCCGCCAGCCTGACTGCCCGCCGGGTGACCGGCCCCCCAGGAGCCCAGCAGCACCACTGGACCCCAGGGAATCCCCTCAGTACTCCAAAAGGTAAGGAGGCTGGGGGGATTCAATAAAAAAAATGTGTTAGTGTGTGTGTGTGTGTGTTAGTGTTATTGTGAGTGTTAGTGTGTGTGTTAGTGTTACTGTGAGTGTTAGTGTTACTGTGTGTGTTAGTGTTACTGTGTGTGTTAGTGTTAGTGTTACTGTGAGTGTTAGTGTGTGTGTTAGTGTTACTGTGAGTGTTAGTGATTAGTAATTGAGTAATTGAGGAGTTTGGGGCAGTATTAGGGTAGAGGTGGGGACAGCAATTGGGGGTTAGGGACTGTAGTAGGGTATAGGAGCAGCAACTAGGGAGTTAGGGGTAGGGTAGGGTATAGGGGCAGCAAGTGTGGGCTGTAGTATAATGTAAGGGACTGTAGTATTGATGGGTTAGGGGCTGAAGTAGTGGGTTTAGGGGCTGTGACAAACCCCCCTGTCCTTGTGAGTTGTTCACAAGCTCCTGGAGGAGCCTGCTTACCAGCCTCCTGTCCACCGACTATGGGCCATGTCAGGGACTGTAAAAACCCATATTTTATTCCCCCTGGTTCCCCTGGTTCGGCACTTTCCATTAGTGAGCACAGAACCGTACGTTAGCTCCCTGGCGGCCGTTCGCATGGACAAAAACAGCGAACATACTTTAGGAGGACTTAGCCATGAAAGCCCTGAAACTATTTTTGGCATGAAGACTTTGCGGTTCCTGGTCAGTCCCCAGCGGCATTTAGCCGCGATTCTATGCAACTATTTTCGGCTAGGGGACTATGCGTTAGGTCAGTCAAAGTATGACTTCCAGTAAATTCCTGAACCCCTGAACCGATCTAGATGATTTTTGGATATGTTGATCACCCAGATCGGGACTATCAGGGGATGTAACTTTTGTGGGGTTTTATGTATTTTTATGGTACTTTTGGGGTGTTTGGGAAATGTGTGTTTTTTGTGCTTGGAAATAATTGAGTTTAACAGTGCTTGACGCAATTATCTTCCAGGCACAGAGTGTCCTGAACCTAAGAGCCAATGTAATTGTGTGTATGTTTTTACTGTAGTCTACTCTCAGGTCGAGGGGGGGAGTGCCCCTTGCATGGGGACCTGCATATAAATTCAGTTGTGGCTGCCATTAAACGTATTCCAGCTTGTACTCTGGTTACTGGGAGGGGAAAGGTCTATTCTTTAATCACTGTTCCAGTGTGGAGGAGTCAACGGGAAAAGTCCTTGTAAGTACTAGGGCTCCCAGGACTGAGTGTCGTCCAGTTCCTGGGGGTGTCTAGAGCGAGTCCACCCTCGGCTCCAGGAGGGAGCGGTTCCAGAACTAGAGCTCCCAGAACTGAGTATCGTCCAGTGCCTGGGGGTTGCTACAGCAAGTTCCCCATTCGGCTCCAGGAGGGAGCAGTTCCAGGGCCCCAGTCAAGTCACGGCGACTGAGGGCAAGAGTGCTGAGGTTTGTCCCCTGTTCCAGTTAGGAAGCAGTCCTTTGGCGGAGGTACCCAGTCAGGGTACAGGGAGCTCTGTTACATTGGTTGGCAGCGATGGGATGGCTTCCTAGCTGTGGGAAAACCAGCACTACTTCAGAAGTATGAAAGGCAAGTACTGCTAGGCAGTATCTAGCTTTGATGCAGGCTCCAGCAGCGACTATAGGATGTGCTGCACAGTATGGAGTACCCTATCCCAGAGGAAAGAGAGACAGAGTGGAGGGTGGCGCTTCAAACCGATCTCTGGAAGGAGGACCTCAGCGAAATTCGAACCTTCCGAAGTGAGGAAATCCTGACCACCATCCTGAACAGCTAGACCTGTGGATGCCGTTCCTGGGAAAAGAGCCCTCAGAGGAATGGGTAAGCGAACTGGAAACGTTTGTTGTGACAGAGGTATGGCTAGATGAGTCATACTAGGCCCTGCAGTGGCATGCCTACCACCTCTACCCATGGCTGGTCGAGTATAAGTGTATTGAGGGGAGAGACTACGATGGCCCTGGATTGTTATGGAAGGCTTTTGAAACTAGTCTGGGATTCGGAGAATCCGACAGTGCTCGCTTCTGGTTAATCCGAGCTAAGCGGGCAGACAACTGGGACCTTACTGAGATTGTTGCCATACAGACAGACCTGTCTTTTCTGGCCAACCGGGAGTGGGAACTAGAACAGGATTATGTTTGCCTATTCCAAAGGGTAATGTTGCCTGTCTCTGTAAAGTTCGGGTTCGTACCGAACATTACGGTTTTTGCACCCCGTACCCGAACACGGACATTTCAGTGTATGTTCGGGTTGGAGTTCGATATTCGGCAATTTAATGGCGCGTTTTGAAAGGCTGCAGGGCAGCCAATCAACAAGCGTTTGACTCGTGTGCCCTTAGAAGCCATCACAGCCATGCCTACTAATGGCATGGCTGTGATTGGCCAGTGCAGCATGTGCGCTATCTACCAAAAGGCCTTTCAGCCACATTTACTAATACTAAGTAAAGATTACTTAGTATTAGTAAATTCAGCCCCTACTCGATGTACCACGAGTAGGGGCATGTCTAGTAAACAGTGAGCAGTCAGTGGGTGTGGGCCCTAAATAAGAATGTGGGGGACCTACTGTCCTCCCCCCGGCCCCCATTCCTGTGGGGCGGGTGGGGGCCCTAAATAACAATAGGGGGGACCTACTGTCCTCCCCCCCAGCCCATAGCCCTGAGCGGTGGGTGGGGGCCCTAAATTTAGAATAAGGGTGGGACCTATTGTCCTCCACCCCGGCCCCCACCCCTGAGCGGTGGGTGGAGGCCCTTAGTTAGAATAAGGGGGGGACCTATTGTCCTCCCCCTCTGGCCCTCAACCATGGGCGGTGGGTGGGGGCCCTAAATAAAAATGTAACCCCCACCCCTGTCACCCCCCTCCCCCCAAAAAATAACCCCTCCCTACCCCCCTCATCCTAAAAATAATGAGGGGGGACCATAAGCTAGATACCTGTAAAAAATAAAAAGAAACTTACCATTTGATGTCTTCTTTCTTCTAAAATCTTATTTTTTCAGCCCCAAAAAAGGGCAAATAAAAATCCATAATAACCGACGCACTTTAAAAAAGAAAAAGAAAAAATGAGCGCATAATGGAGTACTCCATGCAGACTGAGCTCTGCAAGGCGGGGGAAGGCTTATAAAGCCTTGTCCCACCCTGCAATTAGGCTCAGAGCACTCTGATTGGTGGGTTTAAGCCATCCAATCAGAGTGCTCTGACAGGTAAATGAAGAGACTGACAGGTAGTCTCTACATTTACCTGTCACAGCACTCTGATTGGTTAGCTTGAAATCCACCAATCAGAGTGCTCTGTGTCATTTTACACAGCGTGGAAAAGTTCTTTGGAATTTTCCCATGCTGTGTAATTTGACTCATAACAACACTATGATTGGTGGATTGAAAGTAACCAATCAGAGAGTTATGAGTCAAATTACACAGCGTGGGAAAATTCCAAAGAACTTTCCCACGCTGTGCAAAATGACACAGAGCACTCTGATTGGCTGTATTTCAAGCTAACCAATCAGAGTGCTCTGTGTCATTTTACACAGCGTGGGAAAATTCCAAAGAACTTTCCCACGCTGTGCAAAATGACACAGAGCACTCTGATTGGCTGGAGTTCAAGCTAACCAATCAGAGTGCTCTGTGTCATTTTACACAGCCTTTGAAAATTCCCAAAAAGTTTCCCACACTGTGTAAAATGACACACAGCACTCTGATTGAATGGATTTCAAGCTAACCAATCAGAGTGCTCTGTGTCATTTTACACAGCGTGGGAAATTCCAAAGAACTTTCCCACGCTGTGCAAAATGACACAGAGCACTCTGATTGGCTGGATTTCAAGCTAACCAATCAGAGTGCTCTGTGTCATTTTACACAACCTGGGAAAATTCCAAAGAACTTTCCCACGCTGTGTAAAATGACACACAGCACTCTGATTGGATGGATTTCAAGCCATCCAATCAGAGTGTTATAAGTTATTTTGCACTGCGTGGGAAAGTTCTTTGGAATTTTCCCACGCTGTGTAAAAGGACACAGAGCACTCTGATTGGCTTAAACCAACCAATCACAGTGTCCTTATCCTAATTGCAGGGCAAGGCTTTTTAAGCCTTCCCCGCCCTGCAGAGCTCAGTCTGAGCGGAGCCCTCCATGGGTGAAGGTGTTTTTTTTTTGTGCTCTGGTTTTTGTATTTTTTTCTAATTACACTAGTCATTATGGATTTTTATTTGGCCTTTTATGGGGCTGAAAAAAGAAGATTTTAGAAAAAAAGAAGACATCAAATGGTAAGTTTTATTTTATTTTTTTACAGGTACTTAGTTAATGGTCCCCCCTCATTATTTTTAGGGTGAGGGGGGTAGGTAGGGGTTATTTTTTTGGGTGGAGGGTGGTGACTAGGGGTTTGGGAAACCCTAGTCACCTAGGGGGGCAGTTTATATTTTTATTTAGGGCCCCCACCCGCCGCTCAGGGGTGGGGCCAGGGGGGAGGACAACAGTTCCCCCCCCTTATTCTAATTTAGGGCCCCCACCCGCTACTAAGGGGTGGAGGCCGGGGGGGGAGGACAGTAGGTCTCCCCCCCTTATTGTTATGTAGGGCCCCTACCCGCCGCGCAGGAGTGGGGGCCGCAGGGGGAGGACAGTAGGTCCCAACCCATTGTTATGTAGGGCCCCAACCAGCTGCGCAGGGGTGGAGGCCGGGGGGAGGACAGTAGGTCCCCCCGTCATTCTTATTTAGGGTCCCCACCCACCGCTCAGGGGTGGGGACCGGGGGGAGGACAGTAGGACCCCCCCTCATTGTTATTTAGGGCCCTCACCTGCCGCTCAGGGATGCGGGCCGGGGTGAGGACAGTAGGTCCCCCCCCCTTATTTTACTTTATGGCCCCCACCCGCCGTTTAGGGGTGGGGGCCAATATGTTGTTTTTTTTTAAAGTGAGCAGCCATAGCCATAGCCATAGGTATTTTAGCCTTTTGGTAGATAGCTCCCTAATACCGTGGGAATTAGGGAGTTATCTACTAAGCGGCTGCTTATTTTATGTTATTTTAAGTTATTTCCCTATCCACATTTGTTTGCAGGGCACTTGTCCTACTCTTACCCCCATTTTACTTCCTTTTGCAGCCCTTTCCAGGACTTTTTTAGAGGCATTTTAGTGCCCAAAAGTTCGGGTCCCGATTGACTTCAATGGGGTTTGGGGTCAAGTTCGAGCCCGAACTGGAACTTTTTGACGAAGTTTCGGGCGAACCAAGTGTCCGCTCAACTCTAATGATGGGGTTTATGAACTGTGCAACACCAGAAACAGGGGACCTCAAAGACTGGTCCTGGGAAGACCTGCAGTTGGCAGGTGGAGATGGGACCGAGGTCTCTCCACAGGTCCTACAGGGATGCTGGGCAGCCTGCCCAGATCTCCAACCATAGATGGAGATGTCAAGAGTGAGGACAGTTGGTCCCCCTCCCCAGCGGCTGAGCGAGTTACAGGGAGAGAAGAGACTGTTGGCCTCTCTGCTCAGCGGCATTGTATTATGCAGGGAGAGGAGACAAACAGTCTCTATCCACAGCGGCAGACAGAGTTACAGGGAGAGAAGTGTGTTGTCCTTCCTCCCCAGTGGCAGAGTGTGTTATTGGACGAAGAGACTCTCTGCCTCTCTCCCCAGCGGCAGTGTATTATGCAGGGAGAGGAGACAAACGGTCTCTATCCCCAGCGGCAGACAGAGTTACAGGGAGAGAAGTGTGTCGTCCTTCCTCCCCAGCCGCAGAGTGTGTTATTGAGAGAAGAGACGGTCGGTATCTCTCCCCAACGGCAGTGTATCAGACAGGGAGAGGAGATAAATGGTCTCTCTCCCCAGAGGCAGACGTAAACACCTTGGGAGGGGACAGTCGGTCCCCCTCCACAACCATGGGGAAAGATACAGGAAGTGGAGATGGTCAGTCCCACTCCCCAGCAGCTGGGGCTGTCGACCAGAGACAAGCCTACTGGCGTGGATGGTGCAGATGGGACTGAGGTCTCTGCACCAGTCCTACAGGGATGCTGGGCAACCTGCCCAGATCCCCAACTGTGGAATCCCAACCATGTTCCAGGTGCAGTGGAGGGAACTACAGCCTCTACTGACATCCTTCCAGCAGAAGAGCTGGCATCAGGGCAGAGTGCAGCTGTCCTCTGCCTTACCGGCCCATTAGTTCTGGGGCCTGACGACAAACAGACCACCTCATCTGAAGTGCTGGCTACAGGGCAGAGCGCCACTGGCCTCTGCCCATCAAGCATGGATGAATTCATAGGTGAGGTCCAGGGAGAGGAGAGTGTCTCTCCACAGAGGCAGTATGGGTTACAAGGAGAATGGACAACTGGTCCCTCCCCCCCAGTGGCAGGAGTTACCTCCTGGAGCGTAGAATTGCGCCCTCCATCCCCAATGACAACTTGGTCCAACCGGGGAAAAGTGCAGCCGAGTTGTTTCCCCACAGGACACTGGATGTACAAATGGGCATTTGTGACAGGACGCCTTCTGGACAACTACGCCTTTTAGGAAAAGCCACCAGACTATCAAAGGCCCAGACCGATTGGAGGAAAATATGTGACCAACTCCCCTGTCCGCGTGAGTTTGCCACGAGCTCCTAGAGGAGCCTGCTTGCCAGCCTCTCACCGACTATAGGCCAAATCAGCGACTGTAAAGAGCCATATTTAATCCCAGTGGTGGCTGCCATTAAACGCATTCCAACTTGTACTCCCAGAACTATGTGTCATCTGGTACTGGGAGGGGAAAGGGCTATTCTTTAATCCCTGTTCCAGTGTGGAGGATTCAACAGGGAAGTCCCTTTAAGGACTAGAGCTCCCAGGACTGAGTGTCGCCCAGTGCCTGGGGGTGTCTAGAGCGAATTCCCCCTTTGGGTCCAGGAGAGAGCGGTTTCAAGACTAGAGCACTCAGGACTGAGTATCGTCCAGTGCCTGGGGGATTGCTAGAGCGAGTTCCCCATTTGGCTCCAGAAGGCAGCAGTTCCAGGGACCCAGTCAAGTCACGGCGACTGAGGGCAAGAGTGCTGAGGTTTGTCTCCTGTTCTAGCTAGGAAGTGGTTCTTTGGCAGGGGTACCCAGTCGGGGTACAGGGAGTTTTGTTTCAGGGGCTTTAGTGGTAAGGGCCTGTAGTAGTGGGTTTAGGGGCTGTAGTAGTAAGTTTAGAGTGTATGGCATGGGTGGGTTAAGGACACTGGAGGATCCAGGGGAGGGGCAACGGGGCAATGGCGCCCCCCCTGAGGCTCTCCCCTGCTGGCTTCGGTATTTACAGCTGAAAATGAAGGAAAGGGACCTCTGTTAAAAAAAGGATAAATGAGTCATTTATTACACGTGAGTTTACAGAGGAAGAGGTTCTATTTCAACTGTCAAAAGTAAAGACAAATAAGTCAATGGGACCTGATGGAATACACCCAAAGCTATTAAAAGAGCTTAGTGGTGTACTAGCAAAACCATTAACAGATTTATTTAACCAATCATTGTTAACAGGATAAAAGACAAAACAATGAGTGAGCGCTAGATAACACAGTAGGCAGCAACTTGATAAGGGAATCCCTCTAAAACCCTTAAGGGAGATATAACAAAAAGAAAAAACAATAAAAGCTGCGCCTAATAACAGTCAAAAAATTATAGTCCAAATAAAATAGATGGATAAAAGGGAGAAAGTCTTATCTAAGAGTGTCCCGTGCAGTCATCTAGTACGGCAGTATTCAGTCTGCAATAAATGTCCTCGTTTGATTCTTCCTTGTAGATCCACTCAAATATAGGAGACAAAAGGGTATATACAGGAAGCCGGATAGTGTAGTAAGTTAAAATATAAGTGAATAAAATATATAAAACTTGTGAATGTAAACTCACATTTGAGAGAGCTAAAACCAGCTCAGGTGGAAAGGGCGTTCAGCGGTATAATCCCCGCTTATGGGATATACAGTGGCTATCCTCCGTCTGTGGGAAATTTCCTCTGTTCTTGATACAATAGGCACTCGGGTAGAAAGAAACAACCAATAGTGCACACTGGATAAAAAGCTGATTGTAAAATAAAGAAATAAAATGGGTACTCACAAGGGGGGAGCAGAACAGCTGCTCTCTTTTGATAGCGCTGGTGGTATTATCCCCACCTAGGATTACTTGGAGTCCAGAGTGATGATTAAAATGCCAGGTAAAAATTGGATAAATATGTATTAAAAAAAATACAATTAAAAGTAACAAATTATACTTTAATATTTAAAATACATAATATTATATTATATTATAATATTATGTATTTTAAATATTAAAGTATAATTTGTTACTTTTAATTGTATTTTTTTTTTTAATACATATTTATCCAATTTTTACCTGGCATTTTAATCATCACTCTGGACTCCAAGTAATCCTAGGTGGGGATAATACCACCAGCGCTATCAAAAGAGAGCAGCTGTTCTGCTCTCCCCCTTGTGAGTACCCATTTTATTTCTTTATTTTACAATCAGCTTTTTATCCAGTGTGCACTATTGGTTGTTTCTTTCTACCCGAGTGCCTATTGTATCAAGAACGGAGGAAATTTCCCACAGACGGAGGATACCCACTGTATATCCCATAAGCGGGGATTATACCGCTGAACGCCCTTTCCACCTGAGCTGGTTTTAGCTCTCTCAAATGTGAGTTTACATTCACAAGTTTTATATATTTTATTCACTTATATTTTAACTTACTACACTATCCGGCTTCCTGTATATACCCTTTTGTCTCCTATATTTGAGTGGATCTACAAGGAAGAATCAAACGAGGACATTTATTGCAGACTGAATACTGCCGTACTAGACGACTGCACGGGACACTCTTAGATAAGACTTTCTCCCTTTTATCCATCTATTTTATTTGGACTATAATTTTTTGACTGTTATTAGGCGCAGCTTTTATTGTTTTTTCTTTTAATCATTGTTAACAGGAGTAGTCCCAGAAGATTGGAAGTTAGCGAATGTTGTGCCCATTCACAAGAAAGGTAATAGGGAGGAGTCGGGCAACTATAGGCCAGTAAGCCTTACTTCAGTAGTGGGGAAAGTGATGGAAACCATGTTAAAGGATAGGATTGTTGAACATCTAAAAACACATGGATTTCAAGATCAGAGACAACATGGGTTTACTTCAGGGAGATCATGCCAAACTAATCTTATTGATTTTTTTGATTGGGTAACTAAAATTATAGATCAGGGTGGTGCAGTAGACATTGCTTACCTAGATTTCAGTAAGGCTTTTGACACTGTTGCACATAGAAGGCTTATCAATAAACTGCAATCTTTGAGTTTGGATTCCAATATTGTTGAATGGGTAAGGCAGTGGCTGAGTGACAGGCAACAGAGGGTTGTAGTCAATGGAGTATATTCGAAGCTTGGGCTTGTCACCAGTGGGGTACCTCAGGGATCTGTACTTGGACCCATTCTCTTTAATATTTTTATTAGTGATATTGCAGAAGGTCTTGATGGTAAGGTGTGTCTTTTTGCGGATGATACTAAGATATGTAACAGGGTTGATGTTCCAGGAGGGATAAGCCAAATGGCAAATGATTTAGGTAAACTAGAAAAATGGTCAGAGTTGTGGCAACTGACATTTAATGTGGATAAGTGCAAGATAATGCATCTTGGACGTAAAAACCCAAGGGCAGAGTACAGAATATTTGATAGAGTCCTAACCTCAACATCTGAGGAAAGGGATTTAGGGGTGATTATTTCTGAGGACTTAAAAGTAGGCAGACAATGTAATAGAGCAGCAGGAAATGCTAGCAGAATGCTTGGTTGTATAGGGAGAGGTATTAGCAGTAGAAAGAGGGAAGTGCTCATGCCATTGTACAGAACACTGGTGAGACCTCACTTGGAGTACTGTACACAGTACTGGAGACCATATCTCCAGAAGGATATTGATACCTTAGAGAGAGTTCAAAGAAGGGCTACTAAACTGGTTCATGGATTGCAGGATAAAACTTACCAGGAAAAGGTTAAAGGATCTTAACATGTATAGCTTGGTGGAAAGACGAGACGGGGGATATGATAGAAACATTTAAATACATAAAGGGAATCAACACAGTAAAAGAGGAGACTATATTTAAAAGAAGAAAAACTACCACAACCAGAGGACATAGTCTAAAATTAGAAGGACAAAGGTTTAAAAATAATATCAGGAAGTATTACTTTACTGAGAGGGTAGTGGATGCATGGAATAGCCTTCCAGCTGAAGTGGTAGAGGTTAACACAGTAAAGGAGTTTAAGCATGCGTGGGATAGGCATAAGGCTATCCTAACTATAAGATAATGCCAGGGACTAATGAAAGTATTTAGAAAACTGGGCAGACTAGATGGGCCGAATGGTTCTTATCTGCCGTCACATTCTATGTTTCTATGTTTCTATGGCTAAAGCAGGGCTGGCACTGTCCAAGTGCCAGCCCTGCAATGTACCTTCACGGACCGGAGGGGAGATCAGAGATCTCCCTCCCCGGTTCACAGGTTCTATGCTGGCAGGTGGCAGGGGAGGGAGAGAGGACCCAGGAGCTCAGCCTGCAGCTCCTCTGGGTCCTACTTTCGCGAACACGGAGCATGGCGCGGTTACCACAGCAACACTTCAGATCTCGCAAGAGTGAACTCTAGCCTTGGGGCTGCGGGCTATAGTTCACTCTCACCACTGGGACCACCAGGGATTCTCCACCGGACCAGCAGGGATGGAGAAATGTCCTCACTCACTAAATGTAAGAAGGGAGGGGGGACATAAATTTTTTTTTTTTTTTTTTATTATTATTATAAAAAAGTCACCTTATCATAACTTTAAAGACATCTTTTCCCAGCATAATCATATCTGCAAAGGTAAAATTTCAGTAGCAATGTGTAATATTAAATATTGATGACTTTGGCTCAATATTCACAAACTTACACACATTGCCCCACATACAAACACACTTCCCCCACATACACACACTGCCCCACCACACACACATACAACGGGGACTCAAACTTTTGGGCTCAAAAATGGCTCTAAAAAATTCCTGGAAGGGGCTGGAGGGCTGCAAAAGGAAGTAAAATGGGGGTAAGAGTAGGACAAGTGCCCTGCAAACAAATGTGGATAGGGAAATCACTTAAAATAACATAAAATAAGCAGCCGCTTAGTACATAAAGTACATAATTTCCAAGGTATTAGAGAGCTATCTACTAAAAGGCAGAAAGACCTAAATTGATCTTTCAGCCACATTTACTAATACTAAGTAAAGATTACTTGTGCTCTGAGTGCTCTGAGCCTAATTGCAGGGCGGGGCAAGGCTTTATAAGCCTTGCCTCGCCTGCAGAGCTCAATCTGGGTGGAGCCCTCCATGGGTGATAATGTATTTTTTTTTTTTTTTTTTCAATTTGTATTTTATTGTTTTTGAAAACATGGGGGGGTAGAGAAGTAAAAAAAGGGAATGTTATTGGGGGACACATTGTTTCAACATTGTATTCAATCTTCACATCCGTTTATTATTTACAACAGCTAAGGTCATACAGGATGAAGTAGTACAGCATACATCATATATAGCATCATATTGAATCGGTTTGCAACCATAGGTTGGTTTAGTGCTGATTACCCTTCTGTATGTGCTGTACAGGGGACCGACTGTAGCTCTGGCTGTGGGTGAATTTGGTCGAAATAGTCGGTTGAGTATCCTTATGAGCTGTGAGGTTCTCGGTGTTTCGTTGTGTTGCGTCAGCTTGGGTTCAAGCTGTGTATTGAGGATTGCTAGAACATTCCTTAATTGATGGGTAAGCTGGTGTGTAGGTGGGAACCACCTTAGGGGGGTAGGAACTTGGCGAGGGGATGAGGAGGATGGTAGGTAATCCAGGGTGGACAAGGGAGGGGGGGTGGGGTGTGAGAGTACCATCAGAGCATGGAGTAGTAATAGTATATGGGTCTCGTCAGTTGGAGGTGGGGTTTGTCTAGTTTGTTGCCGTACTGTCTGTTTTGGAGTTTATCCTTGTGTTTGTGTTTCTCCTGTGTCATCTCCCTCTCCTTCCCAGTCCCCCCAATCTAGGTCAAATGTTAGTTTATTTTGTGGGGAGGTTATTGCCATCCTTTCGTAGACTTTGTATTGGGTGAGTTTAGTTTGGAGTTGGGCTAGGGATGGGCATATCTGCGATTTCCAATGCAGCGTTAGTAGGTTCCTTGCTGCCAAGATAGTGAGTGCTGCAATTTGTTTCTGCGCTAGAGTGAGGTGCGGTGGGAGTAGGAGAAGGAGACATGACGACCTCGATAGTCGGAATGTAGGGATGTGGAATTGGTCTAGTGTCTGGGATACGGCAGTCCAGAGTGGTTGGATGCCGACGCACGACCACCACAGATGCTCCAGCGTGCCTACAGACGCTCCGCATCTCCAGCAAGTGTCGGGTGTGTTGGGGTATATGCGGTGCAGTCTCTGTGGGGTCATGTACCAGCGGTAGAGGAGTTTTTTATGGGCCTCAATGTGCGTATAGCACTTTGTCCACTTGGAGAGGTTATTAAGTGCGCTTAGCCAGTCGCTTTCTGTCAGCACCGTCCCGCAGTCTGTCTCCCACTGGTGTTTGTGGGGATGCACTGTATTGGTTGAGAGTTCCTGCCATGTTTTGTAGCAAATAGCAAGTGATTTGGGTTTTGTGGGTGTTGTCCAGCATCTGTTTAGGAGTAGGTGAGAGGTAAGTCTGGTTGCGTCAGGTGTTGGAGGTGGTGTAGGTGCATATACCTGCAACGCACTTTTTATTTGTAGGTAAGAAAAAGTAGCCCTACTGGGAAGTGTCCACTGCTCCTGTAAAGTCGGGAACGGTATTACTCCCTTGGTGTCTAGGAGTTGTGAGATTTTTGTCACTCCCGCCATAGTCCAGTCTCTGAGGGGGATGTCGGGTACTATCATTTTTAACACAGAGAGTGGGGATTTGATGTGCAATGTGTCTTTGTGTCCCAAAGTGCCCATGAAAGTGTCCCATATGGAAATGGTAAGCTGTGTGGTTGGGAAAAGGTCAGTGCGTTTGGTCCTAAACTGCCTTGGTGTCCATAAGTAGTCGGTGAGAGATGTGGTTGGGAATTGTGTTCTCTCCATGTCTACCCATTGAAGAGTGCCCGGGTGGGCATGTAGGAGTATACTTGAGGATAGAATCGCTGCCCTATGATAATGCTTCAGATTAGGGAGGCCCACTCCTCCAAGTCGTGGGGCGGTCTGGAGGAGTGCTAGGGATACTCGGGGTCTCTTCCCCTGCCAGATGTAGGTGCCGCATAATTTTTGTAAGGCTTTACAGAATTGGGGAGTGATCCCTAACGGTATCATCCTGAAGATATAGAGTATCCGCGTGAGGATCATCATTTTGTAAGAGTTGATCCTGCCTAGCCATGAGAGTTTGGTGTGCTTCCATTTATTCATTTCTACTCTGCACATCGTTAGCGTTTTTTTGTTTTTTTTTAAAGTGCATCGGTTATTATGGATTTTTATTTGGCCTTTTTTGGGGCTGAAAAAAGAAGAGTTTAGAAGAAAGAAGACATCAAATGGTAAGTTTTTTACAGGTATTTAGATAAGGTTCTCCCCTCATTATTTTTAGGATGAGCGGGGTAGGTAGGGGTTATATTTTTTGGGAGGGGGTGACTAGGGGTTTGGGGGGTTCAATTTTTATTTAGGGCCCCCACCCACCGCTCAGGGGTGGGGGCCGCGGGGGAGGACAATAGATCCCCCCCTTATTGATATTTAGGGCCCCTACCCACCGCTCAGGGGTGGGGATCGGGGGGGGGAGGACAATATGTCCCCCGACCTTATTGATATTTATGGCCCCCGCTCAGGGGTGGGGGCCGGGGGGAGGACAATAGGTTCCCCCCCCCTTATTCATATTTAGGGCCCCCACCCACCGCTCAGGGGTGTGGGCCGGTGGCCGGACAATAGGTCCCCCGCCCTTATGGATATTTAGGGCCCCCACCCAGCACTCAGTGGTGGGGGCCGGGGGGGGAGGACAATAGGTCCCCCGACCTTATTGATATTTAAAAGCCCGTCATGGGTGGGGGCTCAGGAGGGGGGATTTATAACAGTGAGCAGCCACATGCTGTTCACTGTTTAATAGACATGCCCTACTCGCGGTATAGCGAGTAGGGGCATAATTTACTAATTCTAAGTAACCAGCTTATATAGAGGCTGGGTCATATGCTGCACTGGCCAATCACAGCCATCCCATTAGTAGGCATGGCTGTGATGGCTTCTTAGGGCACACGAGTCAAACGATTGTTGATCGGCTGCCCTGCAGCTTTTCAAAACGCGTCATTAAATCTCCGAACACCGAACTCGAACCGAAACATACACTGAAATGTCCGTGTTCAGGTCCGGGGTCCAAAAATCATAATGTTCGGTACGAACCCGAACTTTACAGGTCGGGTTCGCTCAACTCTAGTTATAGGTTGAGGTTATACACAGTAATAGAATGAGTTATAGAGAGAGGTTATATGCAGCAATTGGATGAGTTATAGAGAGGGGTTATATGGAGTAATAGGAGGAGTTATAGAGAGGTTATATGGAGTAATAGGAGGAGTTATAGGGAGAGGTTATATGGAGTAATAGGAGCAGAGGCGGCTCTCTAATTAGGAGGTTTAGGTTTGCCGCCTAAGGCCTCACGCTGGCTGGGGCCTCGCGGCCGCCTAAACTGCCTGAGGGAAGACTGTGTCTGGTCCTCGGTCAGTGACTGAGGACCCAACACCAGGAGGGGGCCAGGCGGCTTGCCCAATATGCCACCGGGTGCGGGGCCCCTCTTGTCTGCCCGGCCACCATCGCAGACACCGGTCTGCAGCTCTGCAGTGAGCAGAGCTGCAGACCATGTGTCTCGCGAAAACTGGCCAATCAGATAGTTGCCGCGGGTTACCACGGCAACGCTCTGATGGTCTCGCGAAGTAATGGCCACCGGACCACCAGGGAGCTCACTGGATCACCAAAGTTAAATTAAGGTATGTGATACCCTCTCCCTCTAACATCACCCCCTCACCATCAAACCCCCTCCCTCAGCATCACCCTCCCTCAGCATCACCCCCTTCAGCATCACCCCATCACCCCACCATTGCGTCACACCCCTCCCTCTGCATCACCCCCCTCAGCATCAACCCTCCTCCCTCACCATCAATCCCCCCTCACCATCAACCCGCACCTCACCATCAACCCCCCTCCCTCTGCATCACCCCCCCTTCCTCAGCATCACCCCACCTCGCCATCACCCCCCCTCAGCATCAACCCTCCTCCTTCACCATCACCCCCTCACCATCAACCCACAGCATCACCCCCTCACCATCAACCCCCCTCCCTTACCATCAACCCCCTCACCTTCAATCCCCCCCCTCTACATCACCCCCCCTCAGCACCACCCCCTCACAATCAACCCCCCTCCCTCACCATCACCACCTCACCATCATCTCCTTCACCCTGTCACCATCACCCCCTCTCCCTCTCAAATCACACCCCTCCCTCACACCATCATCCCTTCCCTCTCACATCACCCCGCTCTCCCTGTCACTCCCTGTCACCCCCCTCTCACCATCACCTCTTCTCACTGTCACCCCCCTCTCCCTGTCACCCCCCTCTACCCGTCACCCCCTTCCCTCAGCATCACACCCCTCCCTCTCACATCACCCCGCTCTCTCTGTCACTCCCTCTCACCCCCTCTCCCTGTCACCCCCATCTCCCCGTCACCTACTCTCACCTCTCACCATCACCCCCCTCTCACCATGAACACCCACTCACCATAATCCCCCTCTCACAATGACCTCCCTCTCATCACCCCCCTCTCTCTCCCTCTCACCATCACCCCCTCACACACACAGCATCCCCAGACACACTATTAGCATCCCCTCACACTGTCACCTCCCGACACATTGTCACCCCCCACACTGTCAGACTCTTCATGCATCCACACTCACATTAACCACTCCTAATCCTGTTAATTTCACCCCCTCCAAACTCACCTGCCCTCACGCTGCCACACTCACCCTGTCACATTAACCCCCCTTAATCCTGTCACACTCATCCCTCCTACCATGCCACAATTGCCCTGACACACTTACCTCCACTCGCCCTGTCACACTCCCTCATCAAACCATGTCATACTCCCTGTCCCTCATTCTCTCTCACAATCCCCCCTGTCCATTTACCCCCTTCGCCCTGTCACGCTCTCCCTGCCACTGGTACTCCTTTACTCACCTTTACTCACCTTTATTCCCCTTTACTCACCTTGTCACAGCCACCAGCTGAAGAGATTCATCATACACACAGTCAAGAAACATAGCTTTGCCATAAACACAAAGGCTACAGGCAGACCCCCTTACACACAACACACTTCAAGCAGCTACCCCATAAGCATAGGGTCCCAGACAAAAACGCAAACATGCTCACAGAGACATACATTCACACACACAAAGGTACTCTGTCAGACACACTCTCAGGCACATACACAGGTAAACTGTGCATCATTGTGTATATGTGACAGTGTGCATGTATTGCAACTCTAATTTTTTCACTTTTTTGTTAGTGAGGCCTCATGTATGAGTTTTGCCTAAGACCTCATAAAGTCTAGAGCCACCTCTGAATAGGAGGAGTTATAGGGAGAGGTTATATGGAGTAATAGGAGGAGTTATAGGGAGACATTATATGGAGTAATAGAAGGTGTTATAGGGAGAGGTTATATGGAGTAATAGGAGGAGTTATAGGGAGAGGTTATATGGAGTAATAGGAAGAGTTATAGAGAGAGGATATATGGAGTAATAGGAAGAGTTATAGGGAGAGGTTATATGGAGTAATAGGAGGAGTTATAGAGAGAGGTTATATGGAGTAATAGGAGGAGTTATAGGGAGAGGTTATATGGAGTAATAGGAGGAGTTATAGAGAGAGGTTATATGGAGTAATAGGAGGATATATGGAGTAATAGGAGGAGTTATAGGGAGAATTTATATGGAGTAATAAGAGAAGTTATAGAGAGAGGTTATATGGAGTAATAGGAGGAGTTATAGGAAGAGGTTATATGGAGTAATAGGAGGAGTTATAGGGAGAGGCTATATGGAGTAATAGGAGGAGTTATAGAGAGAGGTTATATGGAGTAATAGGAGGAGTTATAGAGAAAGGTTATATGGAGTAATAGGAGGAGTTATAGGGAGAGGTAATATGGAGTAATAGGAGGAGTTATAAAGAGAGGTTATATGGAGTTATAGGAAGAGTTATAGGGAGATAAGTAATAGGAGGATATATGGAGTAATAGGAGGAGTTATAGGGAGAGGTTATATGGAGTAATAAGAGAAGTTATAGAGAGAGGTTATATGGAGTAATAGGAGGAGTTATAGGGAGAGGTTATATGGAGTAATAGGAGGAGTTATAGGGAGAGGTTATATGGAGTAATAGGCGGAGTTATAAAGAGAGGTTATATGGAGTTATAGGAAGAGTTATAGGGAGATAAGTAATAGGAGGATATATGGAGTAATAGGATGAGTTATAGGGAGAGGTTATATGGAGTAATAGGAGGAGTTATAGGGAGAGGTTATATGGAGTAATAGGAGGAGTTATAGGGAGAGGCTGTATGGAGTAATAGGAGGAGTTATAGAGAGAGGTTATATGGAGTAATAGGAGGAGTTATAGGGAGAGGTTATATGGAGTAATAGGAGTTATAGGGAGAGGCTGTATGGAGTAATAGGAGGAGTTATAGAGAGAGGTTATATGGAGTAATAGGAGGAGTTATAGGGAGAGGTTATATGGAGTAATAGGAGGAGTTATAGGGAGAGGTTATATGGAGTAATAGGAGGAGTTATAGAGAGAGGTTATATGGAGTAATAGGAAGAGTTATAGGGAGAGGTTATATGGAGTAATAGGAGGAGTTATAGGGAGAGGTTATATGGAGTAATAGGAGGAGTTATAGAGAGATGTTATATGGAGTAATAGGAGAAGTTATAGGGAAAGGTTATATGGAGTAATAGGAGGAGTTATAGAGAGATGTTATATGGAGTAATAGGAGGAGTTATAGAAAGAGGTTATTTGGAGTAATAGGAGGAGTTATAGAGAGAGGATATATGGAGTAATAGGAGGAGTTATAGAGAGAGGTTATATGGAGTAATAGGAGGAGTTATAGAGAGATGTTATATGGAGTAATAGAAAGAGTTAAGGGAGAGGTTATATGGAGTAATAGGAGGAGTTATAGAGAGAGATTATATGGAGTAATAAGAGGAGTTATAGGGAGAGCTTATATGGAGTAATAGGAGGAGTTATAGAGAGAGGCTATATGGAGTAATAGGAGGAGTTATAGAGAGAGGTTATATGGAGTAATAGGAGGAGTTATATGGAGAGGTTATATGGAGTAAGAGGAGGAGTCATAGGGCGAAGTTATATGGAGTAAGATTCTGATATTGCAATAATAACGGCAATAACATCACCGGCCACTAGGGGTCGCTGTGTGTGTGGAACGAGGCAGGGATAGAAAGTTACAGCATATACCTGATAGGTCCAAATAGTTGAATTGGAAACATTCTCAGAGTCAACAGTGCTTTGATTTCGGGTACTCTGGAATTTCAAATTTATTACATTTGAAATTCACTTTAAATGCACTTTGAATACTCTCTTTAGTAAAAAACCCTGTCTGGCACTTGCTTACCCATGAGTGCCTGCTTTACCAAGAACAAAGCATGTTGGGTGGGGAGGTGGTATCCGCTTGCATGTGTTTTTAACTTTGGGTTTATGTGATTAATATAGTGTCAGAGGTTTCAAACAAGCTGTGAAGTAAACAAATTACTATTACCTTTCAGAGTCTGGCATTCTGCTGTAGTTTTGTTTGAGCTGCTGGCCACGGAGGTTGCTGTAACCTGAGGATCGTGCTTTGGATTTTGATGACCCAACAGGTGCCAGTGGGGGGATGATCGCCTTAATAGTGAAAAATCCATAACACTATTTCAGTCTGTGGTGGAGTGGGACTATTTCCTTGAGCAGGTGTGCTCTTGTACATCATTTGTCGATACCAGAACTGTGAAGTTGCCCACAATGTTTAAGTGCAATGAAGGTACCTATGGTTCCATTTTTGATGTATATGGAAAGTATAATATCATCATCTCTGTTTGACATTGGCATTGTGTACAGTGCTGTACCCTAATTTAATTTTACCATTTCTCTCACTGTATTGACTTAGCTTATTTTAACGGAACATTCCAAGTGCCATAATAATTTCAGAACCCTGTCGTTCTTATAATACTAAGAGTGACCCTGGCAACCCCGACATATCAATCCATTTCAGAATGCTTTGACTTGTCATCTCAGTTCCAGCAGGTGCTGTGCCCTAACTCCAATACATCAGCCAGAGAGTTGGTAGCTCCATAGTTCAGGAGAGATTCTGTGAAGGGCCAACTCATTGTCTTGAAGCATTAGCTGATCACTCTCAGACATTTATTGCCAGGCGTAGCTCAGACAGCTATTGGGTCTCTGTCTGATATAGAGAAGGTGGGGAACGACAACAAATGGATCCCAAATTAAGCCACCACAGTTATGACTACTTACAATGGGTGGCATCAGGGTAACCCTGGCACTAAATTCACTACAGTGAGCTGCAGTGATCATGGTGCTTTGAGTCTTCATTTATTAATTATCTTAACTGTCACAGCATGATTGTCTTTCCCTGTAATCACTGAGTTGGGTCTCCTTACTACTTGCCTATAATGTTTCTTTTTTTGCTACTGTGACTAGTCACTACATGTGAAGTCGGCCTCACAGGTCATCTCTATCACCTGCTCCCGGATTTTAAGCTCTTATCTCCTCGCTTTGTATCTTTACTGTATCTTGTTTATAGTTTTGTGCTATGATTTAATTTGAACTATTTTTTTTTTCTTTTTATCCCCTGTCTCTCTAATCTGTTGTCTCTCTTTACTACAGTTTGTCCTGGGGATGTATAACTTGTGACATTATGTATTCTTTTTACAGTATAAATTGTTACTTTTTTTGCTCTTTCTTGTGACATATAACTTTTTTTCAATATGTTTTGAAATTATATATTTTAAAGAAAAAAAAACCTATAACAATATGGACAAACTAAAAATAAAAATAAACTCCCATTTATTATCCTTTATTATCACAAATTTTTTTTTTTAGCTTTGTATATTCTGAAGGTCTATGATAGTTTTGCTTTAAATTTTTGACTATAATTCCTCAGAGAATAAACCCTGCACAGACAGGTGACTGGGTGGTCAAATTTTAAGGGCGTCCGGTCTGGTAGTGTCTGCTTAGAGAAGACGTGAGCCATAGCAGGATAATTATCAGTTCTTTCTGCTTAGTTCGCCCAGTCTTGTAACAAACAGATTTATTGTTTTTTTTATTTTTTATTATTTATTACATTGTATTTGTTAATGCAGTTAACAGTAAAATAGTTACGGTACTATGATATAAAAAAACTTCTTACAGAATTAGAACACAAAAAAAATAAATCACATGAATATGTTAAAAAAAAAAAAGAAGAAGATCCTGGCCAAAATCTTTGCCAACAGATTAACGACGATCCTGCCGACTATTGTACATTCTGACCAAGTCGGGTTTGTGCAGGGTAGGCAGGGAGCGGACGGAACACGCAAAGCCATGGTGTTACTGCATACCATGCACAGAAATTGCCCCAACAGTCTTCTTCTTTCTTTAGACGCTGAAAAGGCTTTTGATCGCCTACACTGGCCGTTCCTACAGGCAGTCCTGAAAAAAATTGGATTTCCTTTACACTTTATTTCCGTAGTTAAATCTCTATATAGCAACCCAGAAGCCCGGGTCTTCACGTCCGGTTTCCAATCTAGGCCCTTCCCTATTACTAATGGTACCCGACAGGGGTGCCCCCTCTCACCCCTCTTATACATTATGGCCTTGGAACCCTTAGCTGAAACTATCCGCTTATCGACAGAGGTCACAGGAGTCAGAATAGGAGACGTGGAACATAAACTAAATCTTTTTGCAGACGACGTCTTGCTAACTATAACTGAACCACACAAATCCCTACCAGCATTTCACAATATATTACAGCAATATAGCAAATGTTCTTACTATAAGTTGAACTTATCCAAAACGCAGGCCATGAGGATGGAGGACAGCTATTTATCCAATTTACGCAACCAGTTTTCCTATGACTGGAGAAAAGACTATCTCACATTATTGGGGATCAAACTCCCACACATAATGTCCAAGTTATACCATCTAAACTATACCAAACTTAGCAAGGAACTTACCACTACCCTCCTAAACTGGAGACACAAATTAATTTCCTGGTCTGGCCGCATAGCAGCAGTAAAGATGGTAATATTACCCAAATTACAATATTTGTTCAGGACACTTACCTTGACGGTACCGACTACTTACTTCCTATACCTCCAAAAACAGATTAATTTCTTCATATGGCAGGGAAAAAGACCGAGAGTAGCCTTGTCCACATTGTACCGACCGGTAAAGACGGGTGGTATGAGCCTTCCTAATGTGCAGCTCTACCACAGGGCAGCAGTCCTGGCTACCCTCTTGTCCATTACTCAAACTACCTCCCCTCCTCAGTGGGTTTCCATTGAACAACACTGGTTGCATAACCAAGACATTAAAACGGGAATATGGTTGCCGTCCCACCAATGGGGAGATACTTCCACTGCACTTCCAGCCACTTTAACAACCCTAAAGATCTGGGATACCGCACGCAAACTCCTGTGTAGCTGTCACCCGTTCCCCCTCTCGACTATTTAAAGCTCTGGCGCATCTTTTTCCGGACCTTAAAGGACCACTCTAGGCACCCAGACCACTTCAGCTTAATGAAGTGGTCTGGGTGCCAGGTCCAGCTAGGGTTAACCCATTTTTTTTTATAAACATAGCAGTTTCAGAGAAACTGCTATGTTTATAAATGGGTTAATCCAGCCCTCAAAGCCTCTAGTGGCTGTCTCATTGACAGCCGCTAGAGGTGCTTGCGTGATTCTCACTGTGAAAATCACAGTGAGAGCACGCAAGCGTCCATAGGAAAGCATTGATAATGCTTTCCTATGAGACTGGCTGAATACGCGCGCAGCTCTTGCCGTGCATGCGCATTCAGCCGAAAGGGAGGATCGGATGCGGAGAGGAGGAGGAGAGCTCCCCGCCCGACGCTGGAATAAAGGTAAGTTTTAACCCCTTCCTCGCCATCCAGCCCGGCGGGAGGGGGTCCCTGAGGGTGGGGGCACCCTCAGGGCACTGTAGTGCCAGGAAAACTACTATGTTTTCCTGGCACTATAGCGGTCCTTTAGTTATAAAACCTGGAATAGATGTGGGGTGATTTATCTGCACTCTCTATTGGACAAGGGCAAGCTAGCCACCTTCGACCAATTGAAAATTAGCCACACACTACCGAACACTGCCTACTACTCATACCTACAGCTGAGCTCATGGTGGAAAGCCCATCCACCACACCCTATGCCATGCACTATCGCTGCCCCCACACCCTTTGAAAAGATTATGATGGCAGACAAGCTGGCAAAGGAACCCATCTCCACCATATACGCATCACTACTACCCCGGAAGAGTATAAAAACCCTTCCATGTGTGCGCTCCTGGGAATCAGACCTGAACCGCACATTGCCAGAACAAGCTTGGCTGACCTCAGTAAACGCAACCAAGGGCCTAACTTTTTGCGCATCCCACCTAGAAACTACCCGCAAGCTTTTTTACCGATGGTACATGGTCCCCACCTGCCTAGCTACCATAGACCCCAAGGCTTCTGGCATTTACTGGCGCTGTAAAGAGGAGTCGGGCACGTTTATACACACTTGGTGGAAATGTTCGAAAATTCAACCATATTGGAAAGCGGTTATCTCACTGATACACCAACACACTTCGATCATTTTACCAAACTCCCCGGCCTCCCTACTCCTGTTCATGTTTGAAGCAGAATACCCCAAACCAATTAAATATCTAGTACTCCATATACTCGTAGCAGCCCAAAACGTTATCGCAAAAAAAATGGTTGTCACCTACCAACGCAACAATGCAAGAACTGATTCGACATCAATTGGGAAATATTAATCAAATCTATCCCGAATCCCACCCAATAAAGGTTGGAGGCATGAGGTATGGGAGAACTGGGAGCTGAAACACCCGACTTGAGGCTGGTGTGGCCACCTAGTTCGACTTATATGTCGGATGTGGGTGATCGTGCCGACTCTGGCCAAGTGATAAGAAAGCTTAAAGAATTCACACAGTACATTTTCCTGCTCCCCTTACCAAGAATTAGATGGGTGAACCCCCCCCCCCCCCCCCACATTTCCCCCCCTCTGTTATCCCTGCCCCCCCTTTTTTACTTCCTAACACAGGCAGTCCTCCCCCGGTATTTTCCTCAGGGAACGCTACCCACCACAACACGCACACCACACAAGACACGGAAATATACCGTCTTACACCAGGACTAAATTGTGAAATGTGGAAAATGTAGCATGTCCCTAGTGGGTATTTCCTACGTGTAAAATATTATTGTATAATGCACAATTGATGAAGGATGCATATTTCACCTGTGTACAGAAGTACTGTTTAACCCTTCCCCTTCTTTCTGTATCCCCCATATAACTTTTATGACAAAAATAAAAATTGTCAAATTGAAAAAAAAAAAAAAATTTGTATTGTTTATTTGTGATGTGCATAAAAAAGAACAGATGTGATTGTGATGCCCCAATAGATACCCGTTTAAATGCTGATCTCCTATCGTATAGATTGTAGAGGCGAGTGCACACATCCTTTTAAAACCGTTAAAACATTTCTCCAGCTACCGAAACTCATAGGTTTATTTTTTACAGGGAATCCGATAGTATTTGATTTTGCAGATTCCTAATATGCCATCAGAATGTAAACAAGTTGACTGTGTTCAACATAATACCCACATAAACTAGGTACAGTTGCCTTGGTCAGTGACAATGTTTCTGTAGCGATTGAAGATAGGGAAATAGTGAAAAAGTATGTTAGACTTTTCTTAAATTTGACTTTACTTTTGTTTTGCTGAACAAGCCTTTTTATAGTAAACAGTCTGCCATACCTGAAAACTGTTTATGTTGTTTACATTGCTCTTGAGAAATAAGGTTTTCATTTTCTAATTTAGCCCATCTAGCAGCCCTCTTGCACGGTCTGCATATATATTAAATCCAATTTTGTAATTTTTAATTTCCTTGCATTTCCCTGCAACTAATACAAGCTGGTTTCAATTTATTGTATCTTTGTTTTCTGTTGGTATAAGTAAATCAACAAAACATTTTTTTAAAAGAAAAAACACATTTTTTGTGTATTTACTTCAGACAATTTGTCTCCGTAAATGAGATGTAGAGATGCCCTTGAAATGTTTCATTTTTTTTTTTTTTTTTTTTTTTTTTATGATGTACTTTTGTGACGCCAATTCCAATTATCATTAGTTTAGTCAGGTATCAACTTTACTTATAATCTAAGTCTTATAATCTATATGTTTTTCTCCCAGTCTACACTTACAAATCTGTGGTTTTTGCAAAGTAAAGTTGTTTATAGCATCCTGCTCATTCGGGGTATTCAGTAACCTGTTTCAGTTTATCATCTTAAATTTGTGACAATTGATAAACTGTGTTTCCGACAGACCACCTGGTCACTATGGACATATGATTACCTGCTTTACCAAGCGCAAAGCATGTTTTTGGCGAGGTGGCCTCCGCTTGCACTTATTTTTAACTTTGTGTTTGTGTGATTGATACAGTGTCAGAGCGTTCAGACAAGCTGTGAAATATGAAACAACTATTACCTTTCATAGTTTCGCATTCTATTGTAGTTTTGTTTGAGCTGCTGACTGAGGAGGTTGCTGTGACCTGAGGATCGTGCTTTGGATTTTGATGACCTAACAGATGCAGTGCCAGTAGGGGGATTATCGCCTTGATAGTGAACACTACTTCAGTCTGTGGTGGAGTGTGACTTATTTACTTGAATATATGTGCCCTCATACAGCATTTGTCGATGTCCGAGCGGTGAAGTTGTCCATAATGGGGAAACACCTATGGTCCCATTTTGGCTGTATATGGAAAGTATGAAATCGTAATTTCTGTACACAGTGTACCGAGGCACTGTGACCACTTATTCACGAATAATTCACACTTGCTGATTATTTATTACCTTTTCATTTCTTATTGTATACCTGTTGTTATCAGAAGGCATTGTTTCTGGCAATTCAGCCAAAGGTAGCAATTCAGACCAATTATCCTGCGTGCTATTGATAAAACAGTGTAAATACGGTTCCAATGACTGGTTAGTCCTCTCAGCTGCACCATTAGTTTGAGGATGATACGAAGAAGAAAATGATAATTCAATGCCTAACTGTGTCTCCAAAATTGTGACACAAATTGGGACCCTCTGTCAGACACAATATTTTGTGGAATACCATGTAATCTGACAATCTCAAAGGAATAAACAATCGATCTTGAGGTTTATCACAAGGTGCCTGGGACTGAGCCGCCATGATAGCACAAAGAAGAGGGGATGACAAGGAAAAGACAGTGGATGCAATGATACACTCAAGTGGAACAATAAAGGTATGTCTCTTGTTCTAATTCAATGTCAAATTGCCTCGATAAGGCGTCAGCTTTAACATTCTTGGGACCTGGTCTGTAAGAGATGATAAAGTTAAAGCGAGATAAGAACAAAGACTATCTAGCTTGTCTAGAAGACAGTTGTTTAGCATCACGAATATATGCCAAGTTTTTGTGATCTGTAATGATCAAAAGGGGGTCCTTGGAACCCTCCAAAAGATGTCGCCATTCCTTAAGCGCTAGTATAATGGCCAACAATTCTCTGTTACCGATATCATAATTACGCCTGACTCTCCCTCTGAGAAAGAACAGCTCCTACCCCTGTTTTGGAGGCATCAACCTCATGTATGAAGGTGTGACAGATCCATCTGTACAGACTAAGATTGCTGGTTCGTCTGTTTGCCTTTATTTTGTTTGATTTCCTGTCCGTATGCCCCTGTTCGTGTGTTTCTCTAAATACCGATTAAAACTACCGGACTAACGGACGGCCACCCAGGAGAGGAGTGTGCTGCTGGTTAACCTCTTGGCCCCAATTAGAACGTTGTGGTTAACCGCAGACACCTCTCTATTCTATTCGTATGGGTCTTCGTCGTTCATATGCCGACCACGAGGCGGCGGAACACGAGAAGGATCAGCGGTGTTCGGCGAGTATTCTATGGAACTAAAAACGGACACTTTATCTACCGAACACCGCTGAAAACTACCGCCCGCCTTCTATTTCGTCGAGTCATACGAACACCGGTCCGTTCGGGAGTTTGTAACATACGTATGGACTTCGCCCAGATAGCCGTCCCATGGAGTCAATCGTATACCGAAAGACTTGTAAGAGACTTTGACTCCATGGCGATTGAACTGTGTACATTGTATCTGAGTGCTATTCGGTAGAAATGTGCACTCAGATCCAGGCTATCTGGGTATCCAGGATACGTTACACAAACCACATATATTCGGTATTTTCTCATTCATGTATTTTAATGTATTTTTATTACTGCATTTAAAATGGTGATTTGCCTCTATCCCTGGAGATAATTAGGTTCCTTCCCAATTATCTCCAGGATAGAGAGGAGGGATTTATGTGTGTAAAGGGGAGTGCCTATACCTAAGCCACTGCGATTGGCTACTGTCCAATATGTGTTACAGTCTTCCATCTGGTCCCCTAGGGGAGTGTCCACCAAGTGGGAGACCTGCATAAATACCGGGCAGGTAGCCCCCATTAAACAGAATCCTGTTTGACCCTCAAGACCGAGCTTGGTCTCGTTTGTGGGGGGAATTATTACTTGGAAATCGCATTTAGTTTATTTTAGCCGTGAATGGAGTTCGGCTGATTTTGTGTTCGTGAGTTACCGCATTCCCTTACACTCGGTTCGGGAGTTTGGCGGTCGGCTGTGCAAAGCCTGCATTTCTACAAAAGGGGATTATCGGCTAAACGGCGGTTTCGTCTATTTAAGCGGTGAGTGTCTTAACAACTGGTGGCAAGCGACGGGATGATCCTCATCACCCAGAGAGGCAGCTACACACCCAGGATTAATGGAAGTACCGTATGAAAGGCTGAAAATAGCTACCCTTAAGGATTTATTGGAGCAGAGACGCAGACAAGCCAGTAATCTCAGGAAAAGGGAGATTATCACCATTTTAACAGAAATGGATGGAATACCAGGGGCTGAAGGAACCAATGGGCCCAGCACAGCTGACAGAACCCCCGAGGAGGCAAGCTTTGACCGGGCGGTAAGAATCAGGCTGGCTCATTATGGTCCCAACCCGTCTCCAGAGATTATCAGCCGGGGCATGGACGCTGTGGAGGCCAACCTGCTCCGCCAAAGCGGTGCTGCAGCAGCCCAGGTCACAGTAACCCCGGTGACCTGGGCTGCTGCAGCACCATTTTGCAGTATTTAAACCCTTCATTGAGACAGAAGGGTAGATTGATGGGTACCTTGCTGATTTTGAGAGGCAATGTGCTCTGCACAAGGTACCCGTAGAAGACTGGGTCACCATATCGTCCGGAAAGTTATCCGGCCGGGCCAGTGACGCTTTCAGGGCCATTCCAGATGAGGAGATTGGGGTTTATATGGCCGTAAAAGATGCGCTACTTTCCAGGTATGCAGTCACGCCAGAGGCATACCGAAGGAGGTTCAGGGACACCGCCAAACTAGCCGGAGATTCGTACGTCGAGTGGGCATGTCGGGTGCACCGCACCGCCACACACTGGATGGCAGGATGCCAAGCAGTGTCCGGGGAAGAAGTACTACAGGTGTTCCTGCTGGAACATTGTTTTGATAAACTGTCCCAAGGAGTGAGAGAGTGGGTCCGGGACCGTAACCCTCCACCCTATATGAGGCAGCCCGCCTGGCAGATGAGTATATGGATGCTCGTAAACTGGACATTGCTATACCCAAAACTCCTGCCAGAGTAAAGTATCGACCAGCAGGACACCCAGCCGCTACCACCTACCAAGCCCCGGCGCACCACACAGCAGCGCCACCTCCAGCTACGACCTACCCTCAACCACCCCGGTTTAACTCTCGGGAATACTCACAACCCACCGGTGCTTCGGTGCAAGCAGTTAGGGCACAAGAGGCCGGAGTGTCCCCTCAACACAGCAAACCAAGCATCGTCATGGAGGAGACCCACCGGCGGACCCCAACGACCTCTTCAGCCTGCAGCCCACTGTGTAGAGGAGGAAGAATGTTGGGGCATCTTGCACGAAGCCGTCCCTGTTCAAGCTGCCCACCGGGACAATAGACAACAGCACCGACAACTGGTTAAGGTGAATGGGAAGGTGGTGAATGGACTGAGAGATACCGGTGCCACCATGACCCTTCTTCAAAAGAATTTGGTGTCTGAGAGCCAGCACACCGGAGACACTGTGGCCGTGAGGGTGGCAAGGGGTGCTGTATTTCGCCTACCTGTTGCCCGGGTGCATTTGGATTGGGAAGTGGGTGCTGGACATGTGAATGTGGGGGTTATGAAGGATTTGCCAGCCGACGTCCTTCTTGGAAATGATTTGGCCCCCCTTGTTTCTGCATATGCCCCGATGGGTCCCGCTGAAGTGAACCCAGTGACGACCCGTGCCCAGACCCGTGCCGCCAAGACCGGCCAACCTGCTGCTGAGACCCAGGTAAGACGCTTTCCCCCGACTTGTACTCTAGATCAGGCTCCCTTAGGTTGGGACACCCCAGAGGCATATGGGAGGGAAACCAGTGGGGACCCGACCCTTCAAAAGTATAGGGCTAGGGCAGATGCTGGGGAAGAGGGGGTAGACGGGGAACGGTATGAGTGGGTGAGGGATAGGCTATATAGGATCCCTAAACCTTACCAGAAAAAGAATACCCCTCTGCAGAATCGGCAGCTGGTGGTACCTGCGAAATATCGGCAAGAGATTCTGCAGATTGGGCATGATGTGCCTTTAGCTGGACATCTAGGCTCCCGCCGCACAGCTCATAGAATCACTCAAAACTTCTTCTGGCCCAATTTTAACCGAGATGTGCGGGTTTATTGTAGTACGTGTGACACCTGTCAACGGGTAGAGAAGCGGGGGGATCACCCAAAAGCTAGGCTCATGTCGATGCCTATTATTGGGGAGCCCTTTTCCCGCATAGCCGTTGACATTGTGGGTCCACTGACCAGGGCTAGTCCATCAGGTAAGAAGTATATTCTTACTGTGGTGGACTATGCCACTCGTTATCAAGAGGCAGTAGCGCTGTCTAATATAGAGGCAGAGACAGTTGCTGATGCCCTGGTTAAAATTTTTACAAGGGTAGGGTTCCCTAACGAGATCCTCTCGGACCAGGGAACCCAATTTACCGCTGTGCTCACCCAGCAACTGTGGAAGGTGTGCGGCATTAAACCGCTACTTAGTTCACCTTATCATCCACAGACTAACGGTCTCTGCGAGCGATTTAATGGTACCCTCAAGCAGATGCTGAGGACCTTTACTGACACTTGCAGAGACTGGGAGAGATTCCTGCCTCATCTGCTATTTGCATACAGAGAGGTGCCCCAGGAATCTACTGGGTTCTCTCTATTTGAGCTACTCTATGGGAGAAGGGTCCGTGGACCCCTAGATCTCATTAGAGGACACTGGGAAGGAGAGACCGAGCAGGAAGGGACCCCCATAGTGCCATATAATCTGGAACTCCGGGACCACATGGAGAAGCTGTCCCTAATGGTAAGGGAGAATCTCCAGGCGGCCCAGGGGAGACAGAAGAGGTGGTATGATCCGGGTGCCCGACAGCGGGTCTTCCAGGTTGGGCAGAAGGTTTTAGTGCTCAAACCTGTGAAGGCGAACAAGATGCAAGCATCTTGGCAGGGCCCGTATAAGGTGTTAGCTCAGGTGTGTGATACTACCTGCCTTATAGCCAGCTGTGCAGATGAAAGGATCCAGCGATCCTTTCATGTGAACATGCTGAAGGAGTATCAGTAGAGACCGGAGGATGTCGCTGCAGTATGTGCCCCTGCTGCAGACGATACAGAGAGTTTACCCTTACCCGATTTATTAGAGAGGGACCCCCAGACTGACCTCACTAGTCACTAGTCTTGAGCCCCACAGAGAAGGTACAGGCGAAGCAGCTTCTGTGGGAGAAGCAGTCGACGTTCTCCCAAGAACCCGGTTACACTACCCTAGCTGTACATAAGGTAGAGAACCCTGGACAGAACCCCCTGCGACAGCCCCCCTACCGTATCCCTGAAGCAGTCCGAGAAGGAATGCGGAAGGAAATAGAGGAGATGACCCAGCTTGGGGTCATCGAGCACTCTAATAGCCCTTGGGCCTCGCCCGTAGTCCTGATACCTAAGAAAGATGGGACCACCCGGTTCTATGTGGACTACAGGCGGCTCAACGAGCGGAACACCACTGACGCCTACCCGATGCCCTGAGTAGACTAATTTTTAGACCGTATTGCCAGAGGACGCTATCTGATCACCATAGACCTGTGTAAGGGCTACGGGCAGATCCCCCTGGCCGAGGATGCTATCCCCAAGTCGGCATTCGTCACCCCATTTGGCCTGTACCAGTTTAAGGTCATGCCATTTGGGATGAAGAATGCCCCGGCTACCTTCCAGCGGATGGTGGATAGGCTCCTTGATGGCTTCCAGGAATTTGCCTGTGCATACCTGGATGACATTGCAATCTATAGTGAGTCCTGGGAAGAACACCTGGTTCATGTAGGGGTAGTGCTGGATAAGATTCGGGCCGCTGACCTGACATTGAAGCCAGAGAAGTGCTATCTAGGCATGGCTAAGGTGCAATACCTTGGTCACCGAGTGGGTTGTGGGAACCAGAGACCAGAGCCAGCCAAGGTAGAGGCAGTGGCTAACTGGCCCACACCTATCACTAAGACCCAGGTGTTAGCCTTCCTAGGGACGGCAGGGTACTACCAACGTTTTGTCCCTGACTATAGTACTATTGCCAAGCCCCTGACTGACCTGACTAAGAAGAACCTCCCTAAGCAGGTCCTGTGGTCTCCAGCTTGTGAAGCCGCGTTTCAGGCACTGAAGCAAGCTCTTGTAAATGCTCCTGTCCTGGCTGCCCCAGTCCCTAACAAACGCTTTCTTGTTCATACAGATGCTTCCATGTATGGACTGGGGGCTGTGCTGTGCCAGGTCGGGGAAGATGGAGGAGAGCACCCTGTCGCATATCTCAGCCGAAAGCTGTTACCCCGGGAAGTGAGTTATGCGGCACTGGAGAAAGAGTGTTTAGCCCTGATCTGGGCATTGAAAAAGTTGAGTCCCTATTTGTACGGACAGGAGTTTTCCCTTATCACGGACCACAATCCCCTTGTTTGGCTTAACCGGGTCTCAGGAGACAATGGTAGACTGCTGCGACGGAGTTTAGCCCTACAACCGTTTAACTTCACCATCAGCTACCGACCCGGTTAGCAGAACGGGAATGCAGATGGATTGTCCCGGCAAACTGACATCCCTACCACCTCCTAGTCCGGTCATCCCCAAGTTGACCCGCCAAAGGGTCAAGCCGGGTCTGCCAGAGTGTCCCACAAGGAGGGAGCCGTGTGATAGATCCATCTGTACAGACTAAGATTGCTGGTTCGTCTGTTTGCCTTTATTTCGTTTGATTTCCTGTCCATATGCCCCTGTTCGTGTGTTTCTCTAAATACCGATTGAAACTACCGAACGGACTGCCACCCAGGAGAGGAGTGTGCTGCTGGTTAACCTCTTGGCCCCAATTAGAACGTTGTGGTTAACTGCAGACACCTCTCTATTCTATTCGTATGGGTGGTCATCGTTCGTATGCCGACCACGAGGCGGCGGCCATTTTGGAACACGAGAAGGATCAGCGGTGTTCGGCGAGTATTCTATGGAACTAAAAACGGACACTTTATCTGCCGAACACCTCTGAAAACTACCGCCCGCCTTCTATTTCGTCGAGGCATACGAACACCGGTCCGTTCGGGAGTTTGTAACATACGTATGGACTTCGCCCAGATAGCCGTCCCATGGAGTCAATCGTATCCTGAAAGACTTGTAAGAGACTTTGACTCCATGGCGATTGAACTGTGTACATTGGATCTGAGCGCTATTCGGTAGAAATGTGCACTCAGATCCAGGCTATCTGGGGATACGTTACACGAACCACATATATTCGGTATTTTCTCATTCATGTATTTTAATGTATTTTTATTACTGCACTTAAAATGGCGATTTGCCTCTATCCCTGGAGATAATTAGGTTCCTTCCCAATTATCTCCAGGATAGAGAGAAGGGATTTATGTGTGTAAAGGGGAGTGCCTATACCTAAGCCACTGCGATTGGCTACTGTCCAATATGTGTTAGTCTTCCATCTGGTCCCCTAGGGGAGTGTCCACCAGGTGGGAGACCTGCATAAATACCAGGCAGGTAGCCCCCATTAAACAGAATCCTTTTTGACTCTCAAGACGGAGCTTGGTCTCGTTTGTGCGGGGGGGGGGGATTATTACTTGGAAAGCGCATTTAGTTTATTTTAGCCGTGAATGGAGTTCGGCTGATTTTGTGTTCGTGAGTTACCGCATTCTCTTACACTCGGTTCAGGAGTTTGGCAGTCGGCTGTGCAAAGCCTGCATTTCTACAAAAGGGGATTATCGGCTAAACTGCGGTTTCGTCTGTTTAAGCGGTGAGTGTCTTAACAGAAGGAATTGCTAGTGTCAGAATGTACCAATATGTCAGAAGAGGCAAACAATTCCTTAAGAAGCTCAAAAGCCTCCCTAGCTTCTTTAGACCATATAGTACGAGTCATTTTGGTGATTGGGGCTATCACAAAAGAGAATCCTTTGATGAATCTCCCTTAGTAGTTAGCAAACCCAATAAACCTTTGAATGGCTTTTAACCCATTAGGGCCAGTGTAGAACAGCTTCTAGTTTACGAGGGTCCATTTGAAAACCAGATGCCAAAATATTATATCCCAAAAACTGAACCTTTGCATTGTCAAATATGCACTTTTCAAGTTTGCAATAAAGTACATTTTCAAGCAAAGTTTTCAACACTTGTTTGACATGTTTATGATGAGTCCAGGGCCGGACTGGCCCACCGGGATACCGGGAAATTTCCCGGTGGGCCGCGGCATCTGCGGGGCTGCGCAGGTATGTGCCACCGGGTGGCCGGTCCGGTGGCACACTTAGAGGGGGCCGGCCGTGCTCCACGCTGGAGCAGCCGGGCTGCAGCCTCGCCAGCACTCCTAATGCTGAGGCCTGAAGGAGGAGGGAGCATGTCTCTCTACCATGCTCCCTCGCGGTTCCCACAATTCACAGCAGCAGCTGCTGTGAATTGTGGGCACCGCGAGGGAGCATGGTAGAGAGACATGCTCCCTCCTCCTTCAGTCCTCAGCATTAGGAGTGCCGCCGGTCCGGCGAGGCTGCAGCCCGGCAACTCCAGCGTGGAACACGGCCGGACCCCTGACTCCTCTAAGGTAAATTGGGGGGGAGAAAGAGACAGCGAAAAAGAGAGAGAAAGAGACCCAGAAAGAGAGAGAGAGAGAAAGAGACCCAGAAAGAGAGAGAGAGAGAGAGAGAAAGAGACCCAGAAAGAGAGAGAGAGAAAGAGACCCAGAGAGAGAGAAAGAGACCCAGAGAGAGAGAAAGAGACCCAGAGAGAGAGAAAGAGAGACCCAGAAAGAGAGAGAGAGAAAGAGACCCAGAAAGAGAGAGAGAGAAAGAGAGAAAGAGACCCAGAGAGAGAGAGAGAAAGAGACCCAGAAAGAGAGAGAGAAAAAGAGACCCAGAAAGAGAGAGAAAAAGAGACCCAGAAAGAGAGAGAAAAAGAGACCCAGAAAGAGAGAGAAAAAGTGACCCAGAAAGAGAGAGAAAAAGTGACCCAGAAAGAGAGAGAAAAAGAGACCCAGAAAGAGAGAAAGAGACCCAAGAGAGAAAGAAAGAGACCCAAGAGAGAGAGAAAGAGACCCAAGAGAGAAAGAGACCCAAGAGAGAGAGAAAGAGACACAGAAAGAGAGAGAAAGAGACCCAGAAAGAGAGAGAAAAAGTGACCCAGAAAGAGAGAGAAAAAGTGACCCAGAAAGAGAGAGAAAAAGAGACCCAGAAAGAGAGAAAGAGACCCAAGAGAGAGAGAAAGAGACCCAAGAGAGAAAGAGACCCAAGAGAGAGAGAAAGAGACACAGAAAGAGAAAGAAAGAGACACAGAAAGAGAGAGAGAAAGAGACACAGAAGGAGACACAGAAAGGGAGAGAGAAAGAGACACAGAAGGAGACACAGAAAGAGAGAGAAAGAGACACAGAAAGAGAGAGAGAAAGAGACACGAGAGAGAGAGACAAGTGAGAGAAAAAGAGACACAAGAAAGAGAAAGACACGAGAGAGAGAAAGAGACACACGAGAGGACGAAAGAGACACAAGAGAGAAAGAGACACAAGAGAGAAAGAGACAGAAGAGAGAAAGAGACACGAGAGAGAAAGAGACACAAGAGAAAGATAAATAGACACGAGAGAGAGAAAGAGACACAAGAGAGAGAGAAAGAGACACAAGAGAGAGATAAAGAGACACAAGAGAGAGAGAAAGAGACACGAGAGAGAAAGAGACACAAGAGAGAGACACAAGAGAAAGAAAGAGAGAGACACAAGAGAGAGAGAAAGAGACACAAGAGAGAAAGAGACACAAGAGAGAGAGAAAGAGACACAAGAGAGAGAGAAAGAGACACGAGAGAGAAAGAGACACAAGAGAGAGACACAAGAGAAAGAAAGAGAGAGACACAAGAGAGAGAGAGAAAGAGACACAAGAGAGAGAGAGAAAGCGACACAAGAGAGAGAGAGAGAAAGAGACACAGAAAGAGAGAGAGAAAGAGACACAGAAGGAGAGAGAGAAAGAGACACAGAAAGAGAGAGAGAAAGAGACACGAGAGAGAGAGAGAGACAAGCGAGAGAAAAAGAGACACAAGAAAGAGAAAGACACAAGAGAGAGAGAAAGAGACACACGAGAGGATGAAAGAGACACAAGAGAGAAAGAGAGAGAAAGAGACACGAGAGAGAAAGAGACACAAGAGAAAGATAAATAGACACGAGAGAGAGAAAGAGACACAAGAGAGAGAGAAAGAGACACGAGAGAAAGAGACACAAGAGAGAGACACAAGAGAGAGACACAAGAGAGAGAGAGAAAGAGACACAAGAGAGAGAGAAAGAGACACGAGAGAGAGAGAGAAAGACACGAGAGAGAGAGAGAGAGAGAGACACAAGAGAGAGATATATATATAAATAATTATGCCTTTAATATTTACACATATATTAATGTACATTTATATATGCATAATACACAGAGAAATGTCATTAATATGTACCATATGTAATGAGCAGATATTGGCCCAGTCTTGTTGCTAGGTAGGTGCACACTCCAGCACAATAACATATTTAAAGTGAAGAGCGCACCCACAGGACTTCAAAATAAACAAGAGAACGTCAATTTTTCACAGTTGTGCCCTACATACATTCACCATTTCAGTCCCATTACCAAGCTTCCCTTAATATGTCATGGTAGTTGGACTGAAACATTGATTACATGCAAAGGCACGTCTGCTTAAAATAAATCTGCACTCTTGGTTTTTTTTTAAGCTTATATGTGCTTTTTTTCCACGTTGGAGTAATAATTTTTAATTTTAAGTTATCTTTTCTAACTCTGTATCTGCACACTATGCTGGCGCAACGCATTATGGGGCTGGTAAATATTTTTTTTCCAGGGCTGCTTTTAATTCCCAGTCCGGCCCTGGATGAGTCTGGAGGTCAGGGGAATAAATAAGGATATTATCCAAATATACTAATACAAGGGTATATATGTAGTCTCTGAGAACATAATTTATAAAATCTTGAAATACTGCAGGGGCTTTGCATAAGCCGATGGTCATGACAAGGTACTCATAGTGACCACTTCTTGTGTTAAATGCAGTTCTCCATTCATGACCCTCCTTAATCCTTACCAAATTGTAAGCACTCCTAAGGTCAAGTTTGGTAAACACCTTGGCGCCTTGGAGTCTGTCAAACAATTCCAAGATAAGGTTAATGGGATAGGCAATTTTTATGGTGATCTTGTTCAATGCCCTATAATCAATGCATGGGCGTAATTCTCCATCTTTCTTGGCTACAAAAAAGAACCCCACACCAGCAGGCGAAGAAGACTTACGTATGTGGCCTTTAATTAAAGAATCTTTAATATATTCCTCCATGATCCTACTCTCCTGTGAGGATAGGGCATATACTGCCCCCTTAAAGGGGGGAAATTGGGTGCCAGGTAGCAGATCTATGGAGCACTGTGAGCGAATTGGTTTGACTTTTACTGAACCTCCCAGTACTGAACAGGAATTTCGGAAGTCTGAGGTGTGGAAGTAGGCAAAGTAACGATGCCAACTCTCTTAGTAATGGGTGACATGCATCTCTCACTACAGTCTTTACCTCATTCCAGTATTTCCCCCTTAGCCCAGTCGATATGAGGGTTGTGCTTAACAAGCCATGGGAATCCTAATATGATGGGACAAGAAGGAGAAGCAATTATCTGAAATGTGATAGTCTCTTTGTGTAACGCTCCTAATACTAATACTAATAGGCATAGTTTTGTGGGTAATAAATGGCTGAGAGAGTGGTCTCCCATCAATAGCTTTAATGGCCAGGGGTGATGATCTCTCCTTGATAAGTATGGAAAGTCTGTTGACAAATTGCGTGTCAATAAAGTTTCCTGCAGCACCCGAGTCCATCAGGGTTTTGCATGCAAAACCTTTCTTGTTGCAAATGACAGTGATATCAAGGTGAAATCTACTTTGGGTAGTACCAGAGGACATATCCATCACACCTAAGACCTGTCCCCTTAGGGTTCTTAGGTGCAGATGTTTTCCGGACATATGAAAACAACTGTGTTGGAATGTCACTGCAATCCCTCCCCTGCTTGTCACAGCTGTAGGAAATAGAGCTCTTTCCATGTATACGCCATAGTCCATGCTGTCATTGACTCCTGGCAGCTGAAAGAGGATGGCAGACCCCACGAGGGACAGGTTTAAATAAGTAAAACCTACCTTTCCCTGTCCCCCATGACTATGGACCCCCAGCGACAATGTCACTGCCTGGTGGTCTTTAAAAATGATGCAAAGATCCCAGATGCTGACAGATCCACTTTAATAGCCTTTGCATAATTACAGGTTTTGAAAGTCAATATTGAGTTTATTTTAAAACTACCAATTCCGCATGACTCGTAGACAGATTTTTATGAATTCAAATTTATTTACCGTATATACTCGAGTATAAGCCGACCCGAATATAAGCCGAGGCCCCTAATTTTACCCCAAAAAACTGGGAAAACTTATTGACTCGAGTATAAGACTAGGGTGGGAAATGCCGCAGCTACTGGTAAATTTCTAAATAAAATTAGATCCTAAAAAAATTATATTAACTGAATATTTATTTACAGTGTGTGTATATAATTAATGCAGTGTGTGTGTGTGAGTGCTGTGTGTGTGTATGCAGTGTGTGTGTATGCAGTGTGTGTGTATGCAGTGTGTATGAGTGCAGTGTGTATATAATGAATGGAGTGCAGTGTGTGTGTGTATGAGTGCAGTGTGTGTATAATGAATGCAGTGCAGTGTGTATGCATGAGTGCAGTGTGTGCATGAGTGCAGTGTGTGTGCATGAGTGCAGTGTGTGTGCATGAGTGCAGTGTGTGTGTGTATGAGTGCAGTGTGTATGAATGCAGTGTGTGTGTGTATGAATGCAGTGTGTGTGTGTATGAATGCAGTGTGTGTGTGTATGAGTGCAGTGTGTGTATGAGTGCAGTGTGTGTATGAGTGCAGTGTGTGTATAATGAATGCAGTGCAGTGTGTATATGAGTGCAGTGTGTATGTATGAGTGCAGTGTGTATGCAGTGTGTGTATAATGAATGCAGTGCAGTGTGTGTATATGAGTGCAGTGTGTATATGAGTGCAGTGTGTATATTATGAGTGCAGTGTGTGTGTATGAGTGCAGTGTGTATGCAGTGTGTGTATAATGAATGCAGTGCAGTGTGTGTATATGAGTGCAGTGTGTATGAATGCAGTGTGTTTATAATGAATGCAGTGCAGTGTGTGTATGTGCAGTGTGTGTGTGTATGAGTGCAGAGCATTGGTGGGGGGTGGGCATTTTATTAATTATTATTTAATTATTATTTTAATATTTTTTTTAAATGTTATTTTTTTTTAGGTAACTATTTTTTTTTATTTTATTATTATTTGTATTATTATTTTTATGTTATTATTTTAATTATTTTTTGTTTTATTATTAATATTTGTATTTTTTCGTCCCCCCTCCCTGCTTGTTAGCTGGCCAGGGAGGGGGGCTCTCACTCCCTGGTGGTCCAGTGGATGGGCTGTAGGAGGGGGCTGTCAGGAAGCTGTTACTTACCTTCACCGCAGCTCCTGTCAGCTCCCTTCTCTCTTCTCCGGTGCGTGCAGCTCCCAGGTCAGCTCCCTCTGCAACTCTCGCGGCCGCGCGGAGCGTTGCCACGGTAATCCGTGGCAACGCTCTGACCCCGCGGCTCTCGCGAGAGTTGCAGAGGGAGCTGACCTGGGAGCTGCACGCACCGGAGAAGAGAGAAGGGAGCTGACAGGAGCTGCGGTGAAGGTAAGTAACAGCTTCCTGACAGCCCCCGGTCCATGTCTGTATTATGGCAATGTAAATTGCCATAATACAGACAACTGACTCGAGTATAAGACGAGTTAGTGTTTTTCAGCACAAAAAATGTGCTGAAAAACTCGTCTTATACTCGAGTATATACGGTAATTTTTTTTCAGTTCAGGTCAATCTTACATATTCAAGCTAATCAGAGAACTATGCTCAATAAAGATGTCATGTCACCTTCAAAATGTTGTTTTTCTTGTGTATCTCTGTCACTACCAATAGCTGACAATAATTTTTCTTTTTCTTTTTCGTACAGAAATGCATCATCTCAAGGCCAGCCTGTTTAGTGTACGTGTTTCTTGGCAGTTCTTTAAAGTGTTGGCTACAATACTCTTTTTATTCATGGTATTTAGTTTCTTCATGATAGAGAGCACATTTTTGAACAAATGGTTTAGGACACATGTCCACCAGAAATACATCACCCCCAAAATCAAACACGGCATCCAAAAGGCCCTCTCTTTAACCACCAGATATCCTCTAAAACCTCCATACCCATACCCCTACAAGTTCCTCATCAACCCACAAGACAAATGCACAAAAATAAACCCTTTTCTTGTTCTCTTAGTACCTGTTCGTTGCCATGATATAGTCACCAGGAATGCCATTAGGGAAACGTGGGGAAATGAAAATAACTACAATGGTGTTCCAGTGGTAAGAGTTTTTCTCGTTGCAACATCCCCTCGTAGACCAGAAGCTGTCCAACGAATGCTTGAAGAAGAGAGTGACTACTTTGGTGATATTATACAGCAGGATTTTCTAGATACCTATTACAATTTGACTCTAAAAACGCTAATGGGCATGGAATGGGTTGCAAAATTCTGTTCCAGTGCCAGTTACATGATAAAAATTGATAGTGACGTGTTTCTTAATGTGGAATATCTCATCCATCAAGTCCTACGTCCAGAGTTGCCAGTTCGAACCAACTACTTTACTGGGCAAATATACTCCAATAAAAGACCTATAAGGAGTAAAGCTAACAAGTGGTACATGCCACCAGAAATCTACCCCAATAAAACTTACCCTCCATTCTGCGTTGGTAGTGGATATGTTTTCTCAGCAGATTTAGCAAAGAAGATCTATGAAATAGCTCAAGTTGTACCTGCAATACCCTTGGAAGATGTTTTTATAGGGATCTGTTTGTATGTGCTAAACATCCCACCCACTTACACTCCAGGGAATATTTTTAACAGGTACTACAAGTACGATCGTTGTACATTCCATAAGCTAGTTGCAAGTAATCTAGATAACACCAATCAACTTCCAAAGATATGGCAAGATTTTTGGACTAATAAGACATTGGGATGTTAACATATTGGGACTAGAAACATCAAAGAGCAGACTTTTATCAGAACTTTTTGCATATTTTATGAAACATGGATCCAGAACTTACTTTAAAAATGAACATTATGTCTGTGGTATCATTTATATTCTCATATTCTAGATTAGTGGTACTAAAACCTGGTGCAGGATTTAATTAATACCCAGTTATGTTCCAATATTAAAAAAATCTTGGACCTTTAATGATGTTAGAGGGTGCCAAACTCATTTTCTTTTATAGCGCACATTTGTAAATGTATAAATGGAGGGACAGATGTAATGGAACAAATCATATGACAAATATACACAATGCTCACATACTTTCTAATCATGCAAATATACAGAGTACATGCTCACACAGAAACTCACTGCCCTCCAAACATTCTCAGCACAAACATACGCACACAGGTGCAGGTGCAGGTGCACATTAACTTCATTTACAAATACACAGGGTGGGCCAAAATTCAGAGTAGTATTTGACAGGTAATTAACTGTAATAATTTGTTAGCAGTTACATTTTTTGTTGCAGGCATAAATTATAAGTGAGTCTTGGGAGATTCATCAGTTGTAATTCATGAAGGAACAATTAGTAAAAATAGTGGAATATTATTTTCAAAACTGAGGCAACTGATAATGAGGTCAACATTACCTCCCTAGTCTTGCCAGCAGTACCGGATGGACCATCAGGAAAACCAGGTAAATGCCCTGTGGGCCTCAAAGTCCATAGTTTTGAAGCCTCATGGGAGATCATGCAGGGCAGGCACTATCCAAATGTCAACCATGTTTGGTGCCGTGACGGGCCAGTGGAAAGACCTCACCTGCCCAGAGGAACTTAGCTTTGCCGGCAGGGGAGGAAGAGAGGACCAGGGAGCTCTAACTAGCAGCTCGACAGGTTCCTGTCATGAGGTCGGAGCGTTTCTGTAGTTACCATTGCAATGCTCCAATCTTGCGGTTCCCATGACAATGCTCTGATCTAGCGGAGATACAGGCTAGAGGTCACTCCCTACTAGGACCCCAGGGATTGCTGGCGATATGCTGCCTCCCTGGGCAAATTTAAGAATGGTGGAGGAATATAAAGTTTTTGTTTTTTTTAACTAAAAAAATATATATATTTAAGCCTTAATCTGCCACCCCCCCACACAAGGTAACCCCCAACACACACACAGACTGCACCCCTCACACATACACACACAAACTGCATCACTCACACACGCACATTGCACCCCCCCCCACACACACACACACACACACTGCATCCCTCACACACACTGTATCCCTCCCAACACATTCACACACTGAACACCTCACACACACAAATTGCATCACTAACACATGCACATTGCACCCCTCACACACACACACACACACACTGCATCCCTCACACACGCTGTATGCCTCCCAACACATTCACACACTGAACACCTCACACACACTGCACCACTCACTCATACAGTGCACCCCTCACACACACACACACACACACACACTACACCCCTCACACATACACACCAATCAGCGCTCCCTCGTGCCGACCTATCAGGAGAATGGTGCAAACCTAGTTTGAATGGGAGCTCCTTATCCTATTGGTCGACACTGACTTCCAGGCGGCCAGCGGGACCTCTGTGGCTGTGAAGCCAACTCACAGCCCCAGGGATCCCGCTGGGACTCACGTCTCTCTCCATTGGCTACCTCCACTTAGGTAACCCTAGGGAGTGCACTCTCTGGGCAGCTATGAGCCTGGCCTCGTAGCTTCCGGGTAGGAAGGACAGAGATTATAGCTCGGTTAGCAGCAGGTAGGGCGAGCCCAGACACTGGGACCTGAAACCGTGCGGGCACACCAGTACGGGATATGAATGCTTCCCCTGGCATTCGGCTATATGAACTGGCGGCCACCCAGGGGAGCATTCGTTAATGATTTCCCTTGTAGGAAATACATAGAGATGCAAGGGGAAAACACAGAAGGCAAAGGGAAAACCACGAATAAGCAGTCGACATGGTACTCAGTGTATTGCGGACCGCCACAGTCTCTGTGATCCAAAAATACCCAGGCCAAATATCTTTCCCAGTCTGACCCTGCCTGCCAGTGCCTGGAATTGGATTGGTAGGATTAAATAGGTAATGGTATGCACTAACATATAATCCTCACATTGGTACAGCAAGCAAAGAGAAGAAGAAAGATATTGGGGAAAGGGTTTTGGCGATGATCATTTGGCCACTCGACACCTAGATGTAATAGAGTGGTGGCATCGATGTTAGAACGAAGGAGGACTGATGATTCACAAGGGGAACAAAATTAAATAATTTTGCACTTCTGCTATGAACTTATAGAAGTGCTTCCAAATATGGTGTTATAGATACCACTATAGCTGTTCTAAACAAATGGGGAGCTGCACAGATTTGTATGGGAATTAAAATAAAGTAAATAAAAACACCGGCAGTTTTTATATTATTACTTAATTTAAAAAGGAGTGGGAATGGTTTACCTAAGCACCATCTTTGATATTCTGGTCAGTGAAGTTAGTAATGTAATGTCTAAGGAAAAGTTACTTACTTAAATACAATCTTATTGTGAGCCTTAGGCTTGAGCGCCCCCTACTGGAATAAATCTTGGTTGAGCCGGCTGGATAAAGATTTGAGAACACTCTGTTGGACACTCATATATGTGAAAAGGCTCAATTTGCTTAAGATGACTAGAGGGCACAGTAGGGATTCATTAACAGGATTCATTAACATGAATGAAAACCTTTTTTTAATTATCTTTTAAGTATGTATTAAATAAATTGAATCTTTTGTTAATAAATTATTTTCTCCTTCTATCTTTCTTTTAGTGGAGATCTATTTTGAAGTGGGCATGGTTTAACCATATCACTAATTCATAAAGCTTCACTTTTATCATTATTAACTGATAAATTAGACTTCTTTCTCAGTTTGTATGAACAAAGTTACATCCTCAACAAAGACACACAACTTGATTTGCTCAAATGCACTGAATCCTAAACCCATAAAATGTTGATTCTGTTGATTTTTTATTAATGGATTTTATTGTATATTTTAAATAATAAATTAAGTTTGGCTATACTTTTGTGCCATTCACATGATTTTTTATTACTACAATATTTTATTTCCTTTCCTGGCATTTTATATATCCTGAGGTGGGGAGTATACCGCCCACGCTATATCTCAAGTGCAGTGTGATCTGCACTTTAATTTGTGAGTATATTTCTTTTTCTTTTTATTTATACCACATTTTATCATCAGAGAACACTATGTGTTGTCCCTATTTTTCTCTTCTCCTGAGAATTGGACAGCACCAGACCCTAAGTGGACAAGAATTCGTTATATCCTACAAGCAGGGATTATACTGCTGAACACCTGTTACCCTTGAGCTGGCTATAGCTCATGTAAATGTGAGTGCATTGCATCTTATTATTTTTCTGCCACGTATCCTATACACTCTGCACGATTGGTCCTTTTCCCTTTGTGTTTTCCATATCACGGGAGGATCTGAAGTATCATAGAAAGAGAAGAACACCCTACCAGTGGAACGTGTGAAACAGAAATTTTTATTATTTATTTTTCATTATATTTTATTATATTGGGACTAATTTTATTGTATTTTATTTAGTTTTATCTTGGCGCAGCCTTTTGTCTTTTTTCCCTGTACATTCTCACTCCAGAGGGTTAGAGGGTGACCCTCTGTAAGGTTGCTGCCTATTTATTATATTATTAGCGCTAACCTATCTTCCACTTTTTTTCAATATAGGGCATGCCCATTTCAGTTTGCCAGATTGGTTTGCTATGTTGTCTTTTGAGACCATATGGTAGCCCAGGAATCCAGGAATGCAAATTAACCCCATCATGGCATACCATTTGCAAACATAGAAAACCGTGGGTATTCCAAATGGGGTATGTCCAGTCTTTTGTAGTTGCCACTTAGTCACAAATGCTGGCCAAAGTTAGTGTTTTTTATTTGTTTTTTGCATTTGTTTTCAACAAAAACTGCACTTGTACTGCTAATATCATCATCATGATAGGTTTTACTGTTTTTAAAAACTAATATTTGTGTTCAGCGAGGTCTCCCGAGTATAGCAATACCCCCATGTACAGGTTTTATGGTGTTTTGAAAAGTCTACCCTAAGAAGAAAACCGATCGCCACCGTTCCCCCGCCGTACATGGGAGAGGGAGGGAGGGTAGGGGTTATTTTTATTTTTTTAACATTAACTGAGTGCCTCGACCCCTCGGCTTTCAGGGCTTTAATTCCCCGCGGACGTACCTGGACGTACCTTAAGGACCGTTTTTTGGCGGACTTACCTGATATGTCCATGGTTGCTAAGGGTTTAAGAAGATTAAAGGTACTTACACTAAAGAATGCACTTTAGAATATATAATAATAGATTAAATCTAAATTATTAAATAATTAAAGCTAGATTATTACTAGCGCTTGAGAAATTACACAGAACAGAATAATATATAAACGCATAAAATGATATAAAGGAAGAAAAAGAAACTAGTTAAGGGGATAAAGAAACGAGTTAAGGGGATAAAGATTTTTATTTTTCTACTCCCCTAACTTCTCTCTCTATATAATCTGAGATAATTAATAATACTCCTTGAGAGAACACAGATGCCTAAAGCAATAAGTATGTGATTAAAATGGACTAAAAGTAAAGGGACCACACTACAAAAAATATAAAATAATTAAAAAAGAGTAATGTGAATAAACGAATGACATCTAAACACGAATGTTTTAGAAGATAAGTAGGAATAAAACAGGGAAGTGATTTATTAGGTGGTAATATATAACTAACTTTTTTTTTGTTCCTCTTTCTCTTGGAAAAATAAGTGTAATGGACCATAGCTATAAAGGATTTTTTTTTTTTTTTTTTTTTAAAGGGGCTCGTCAATTGCAGAGGTTCAGAGTTGAACTATTTTTTTTGTCTATGGCTATTGTCCTTCGCCACGCCAGGACCTGGTTGATAGGGTTGAGAGGGCGTTGTGGCCTGGCAGGAGGCAACGAGAAGCTAGTAAGCTTCTTACTAGATGTAATCAGAAGAAAAGAAAGTGGAAAAGAAGATCCCCTAGCATATAGCAAGTGGGAACTCAAATCCACTGGGCAAATACCTCCTAAGTAAAGTGTCACATAAGTTAGGGTAAATAAACCTTTATTGGAAATAATGAATAACACCAGAATATTGTGTAGGACAGGTGAAAACTAGCACCTAATAAAAAGCTTGGGCAGAGCCTAAAGGTCACCTGAAATATACTATATATAGTGGGAGCACGTAAAATAGTGGAGTATATAATATACAATTAGAGGTAGTCACTAGATGGCATCCCTTAGAGAATATAATATAAATAAATAGGTGACCTAAAATAAGGTCTCAAAAGTAGAACAGGATGGAAAGAATAATGGCAGTGGTGATGGTACCAAAGGTAAATAGGGCAGTAAATCGCAAGGCTAGGTCCTGGTGAGCCTAAAAAGACAACATAGAGGCTATCCTATAATATAACAGACACTCCAGTATGAAATGGTAGGTAATGAGGGAACTATTTCCCTTGCAATTAGTAAAGTGGAACCAATATTGGAGTGAAAAAAGGTAGCAATGCGTCAAAGGAAGCCAGGACCTGGTTCACCCTAAACTTACTGTCTAGAAAAAGCCACTACTAACTGCTGCTTCAAGGCAGCCTATCAAAATCCCTCCAGACTAAAGAGATAAGACGCATGGATAGCGTCAAGACAGCCCAAGTGTAAAAATAAAAAATAATAAACAGAGTAGAGTTAGTGAAAGATCATAGCGTCGGCTATAGGCAGCTCAACGCGCGTTTCTGCGTATTTAGAACGCCTTTGTCAAGAGCAAACGGCAAATTCAAACGAGCCCGATTAAATAGGCGTGTGAGCCCGCCCCTCTCCGATACACCGCCAATGGGATTGCGGAAAGTCCGGAGATTGACACATTATGCATCCGGAGGTTAGACCAATCATAGGCGGTGGGCGGGGTAATGAAACAATGCAATAAGTCAGAACAAGATACTGACTATGTATCCATAAACAAGTGAGACACTTGCATTGACTAGTGGTCTGTTCCAAAGTAAAGTAACGATATAAAATAAAGAAGAAATGTTACAAGAACGTCCAAACTCAATGCAGGTGTAAATTAAAAAGAGGACCCAGAGAGTGGGCAAAAATGGGTCTTAAAGTGAAATGCATACCAAGCAGTCAACAAAGAGACTTAAAGATAATAATGGGAATCCAGTTTGAAATTGCCAAAAAATAAGTAAAATAAAGGTATCTTACCATGTAATGTGTACTAAGAGTGATCACAAGAGTAAATATTCAGCCAGTAAAAGAGACAGGTACAGAAAAAACGTATTTAACATTGCAGTAAAGTGCAATAGAATAGTGGTGAAAACGTCTAAAGATCAAATGTAGGGGGAGAAGGAAAAACCTTCATTTAAACCTTTAAAGGGTTTAAATTAAGGTTTTTCCTTCTCCCCCTACATTTGATCTTTAGACCTATAAAGGGTTTAAATGAATAGTGTATTTAAGTCGTATTTATTGCCTAAATGGACATATATATTCAGAAATATTCCACTATTAGTCCAAGAACCCTGGCTTAATCAAACACAATCTTCTATCTCAAAATGTATATGGGCTGGAAAAAAGTCAAGAATTAGCTCAAAGATCTTGTCCTTAAAATCTAAGAACGGAGGACTAGTATTGCCTAATTAAACATTATTATGAAGCCAACAGTTTATTTTATATATATATATATATATATATATATATATATATATATATATATATATATATATATATATGATGCATGGTTAACAAAACTATCAAGAACCATGGTACAAAATCGAATCTAAGGAAGCTTCTTTGGTAACAGCATTTAGAACGAAGGGTTCACCTATGCACCAAGGACAGATATTACAGGCAATTATAGGAATCAGAGTTATTCTGTTGATACACAGGTGCCATTGTATCCTTTTTTCTTATAATAGGTAAATAAAGTTTCAGTGTATCACTGTTGATATAGAGATACCTTTTATGCAGGGGCGTACCTAGAGCATTTGGCACCCGGGGCGGGTCCTATTTTTAGCACCCCTCACCCCCCTCCCCAACTTTAAATATAAAAACAACCAAAACATTTTTTTTAATGTATTTAGCACTAAGCAGTGTTTGTGTGTTTAAATGTATGCATGTTTTTGTATGGAGTATATGTGAGTGAATGTAGCGGTGTGTTTGTATGTAGTGTTGGCGTTTGAATGCAAGCATGCATTTGTGTGTTGTGTGGTATTTGAATGCAGTGATGTGGTTATATATAATGGTGGGGTTTGTATGTAGTGTTAACGTTAAAATGCATGAGTGTATTTGTGTGTAGTGTTGGAGATATTTTTAGATGTCTGCACAGATACACATTCACACACATGCAGATACATATACACACAAACACAGTCACACACAGACACACATGCAGACATCGTGGCGACTCTAGGAACAATATATATGGGGGGACACATAAGATACCACAGTCAAAACAGGAGGGGGAGCAGTAAAACTTCTCACTAGGGGATGGGGTAATATGCTGCCATTGGCTGTCTGATGCCAGCATGCTGTGTTCTGCATGCTGGCACCTACTACACATTTGCATATAATTCACATTAGCCACCCAGATTTCTTGTTGTGGGCTGGCTGACACCTCTCAATTCCAATCTTTGTTTAGCAGATAACTCCTCTATTTGCTATCCTTATGTGGGATTGCCATATTTAAGGACACCAAATAAGGTGCTATCTGCTAAACAGCACCCTCATTTGATATCTTTAACTATGGAAATCTCACATACGGGCACCAATTCTGGGAATGATCTATTAAACAGCTAAAGGATTAAATAAAAAAGCCCTTTTCTTATTTTCAGTTGTTTAGTAGATAAATCCCTTATTTGTTATCCTTATGTGGGATTGCAATATTTAAGGACAGGAAATAAGGGTGCTATCTACTAAACACATACGCAGAGATACACACAATCACACACATAATCACATATATACACAAACACAAACACTGATTTACACACATACAATCACAGACACACAATCGCATACACACACAAACATCACATACATACACACATTTAATAATTACGAGGTCCACCCAGCCTTCCTACCTTGCTCTAGAAGGGCTGGAGTGGATCCTCAGTCCCTGGTGGTCAGTGGTTGCTGCTGGGATCTCTGTGCTCTTTCTGCACAGGTCCATCGCACACCCTGTAATGATGCCGAGGCCGCGATGACATCATATCCTGGCTGCCGGCTCATTGCAGGGCGAAGACTGTCAGACACAGTCAGATGCACACAGTCCCACACACAGTCACTCACACACAGTTACAGGCAGACAGTCAAACTCGCAGGCAATCACACAGGCAGACAGTGACACATATACACACAGATTCACAGGCAGACAGTCACACATACACACAACACAGTCACAAACAGTCACTCACACACACACCCACAATCACAGGCAGACAGTCACACACACACACACACACAGTCACAGACAGTCACACACAGAGTCACAGGCAGACAGTCACACAGGAAGACAGTCACACATACACACAATACAATCACAGACAGTCACACACACACACACACACACACACAGAGGCAGACAGTCACACACACACACACACACAATCATATAGTCACACACACAGTCAGAGAAAGTCACACACACACACACATAATCACAGGCAGACAGTCACACACACACAGACACACACAGGCAGACAGTCACACACACACAGTCACACAGACAATTACAGGCAGACAATCACAGGCAGTCACATACACACACAATCAGAGGCAGACAGTCACACACACACACAATCACAGGCAGACAGTCACACACACAGTCACAGACAGTCACTCAAACCCTCAATCACAGGCAGACAATCACACAGACAATCACAGGCAGACAATCACACACACAGTCACACAGACAATCACAGGCAGACATTCACACACACACACAGTCACACAGACAATCGCAGGCAGACAATCACAGGCAGTCACACACACACACACACACACAGGCAGACAATCACACACACAGTCAAAGACAGTCACAATCACAGTTACACACACACAGAGTCAAACACAGTCACAATCACAGTTACACACAGCACACACACAGTCAAAGACAGTCACAATCACAGTTACACACAGCACACACTCTCTCACTTACAGTAAGCTTGGGCTGGAGGAGGAGTGAATCCAGTCCCTCCTGTGCTGTAGTTGGGGAAGCAGGGACTCCTTCCTGCTTCCCCTCTGTGTGCAGCAGTATGAGGCTGCATGTAGCTCCGCCCCCACGTCCGGCTTGGCTCCGCCCCCACGGCCATTCTGGCTCCACCCCCAAATCTCCGTGCAGCCAGATCTCCAGCTCCTGCTTCCAGCCCCTGCGTGTGAGCTGTGTCGGCTGCCCGGCGCCCCTGCTGCTATGGCAACCGGTGCAGCCACACAGCTCACTGAATAGCAAGCCTGGCCAGCCCTGGTGGCACCCCCCTGCCTGATGGCACCCGGGGCGGACCGCCCCCCCCCTTAGTACGCCACTGCTTTTATGCACTGTATCAATAATATTTAGCATTGCTCTGTATATCTTTTTCTCCCCTATTTTTTCCTATCTGTTGGACTCGACATTCTAAGATTTATTAGGCTCAATATTAATGTGTACTTATAACTTTACCAGCTTGCTTGGTAGTTTCTCTTTTAAAGTTTCTCTTTTAAACCTTAGCATCGTGTGTTTTTCATTATTTGTATATCTGTACAGCACTGCGGCATTTACTGGCACTATAGTGTAATGTACAGTGTTGGTGTTTGAAGAGAAGCTTGTATACATTAACTGTGTTTTAAGACGGGTCTGTTTGTATCTAATGTTTGCATTTGATTGCAGGGGTGTGTCTAAATGTAATGTTCACTTTTAAATGCGAATGTACATTTGTGTGAAGTATTTGTGTTTAAGTGAAGGGGTGTGTTTGTGTATATTTTTTTTATTTGAATGCAGGAGTGTGTTTGTATGTAATATTTGTGTTAGATTGCAGGAGTGTGTTTGTATGTAATATGTGTGTTAGATTGCAGGAGTGTGTTTGTATGTAATATTTGTGTTAGATTGCAGGAGTGTGTTTGTATGTAATATTTGTGTTAGATTGCAGGAGTGTGCTTGTATGTTGTGCTGGTGTTTTACTGATTAGATGTATGCAAATACACGGCCACATACATACATACATACAGTACATACATACTTAAACAGATATTAATGCACATTGACACACAGATGCATATAAATACACTGACACATACACACAAATTCATATAGACACCAAAACATACACACATGTAGATGCACACTGACATACACACATGCAACCTGACACACACAAACATTGATACATGTCCACACCATGACACAGATACACATACTGACATATAAACATACATCCTGACACACAGAGGCACATACACAGTGACATATATATATACACACAGATGCAAACCCTGACACACACACACACTCACAAAAACCCTGACACACACATACTCACACACATACACTCACACACACACACACACTCACACACATGCAAACACTCATACACATACACAAACATACACACTCACAAACATACACATACACACACTCATACTCACACTAATATACACACTCACACTAATACACACACTTAATCACACACTCATACACACATTCAAACTCATACAAACACTCACACAAAAGTGATTTTTTTCTATCTCCTGCCACCCTCCTGTAAGCTTATCTTGTGTCCAGGAGAGTGGCTTGGAACCCTGGTCCTGCTAGAGGGGAGTGAAGGGGTCTGGATTAACGATTTTGGGAGCTCAGTTATAATTCCAGAAGACATGATTCAAGCCCATATAGTTCCCATACCTAAACAAGAATTATAAACCAATATGTGCCTGATGTGACCTGAGTGGCCCGCTCCTAAAATCCTGGGCTTTGTTTCTGTGAGTATTTCTGTGAGCTGGATTCCAGATGGTTGGCAGGGGTTCATTGTGATCTGCACCAGTATTAGGTGCAGATCACTTTAAGAGTTTCCTAATGCTCCGGAAGAGGGAGATGTCAAGAGAATGAATATGGAGATTACAACATGGGAGATTCTGAGTGTAAAGGACAACATTCAAGAGGTAGGAATCATATGGAATAATATATTGTATGAATTATATACTGAATAAAAAGATTGAAATTGTGTTTTATTGAAAACGTTTTAGTTTTTCAGGGGAAAAGATTACACTTTATAAAGTTAAACACTGAGTCACTAGAGACAATAACAAAACAAAGAGTGCAATTAAAATAGATTGTGTCCGCTTTTCTGAGCAATACTAATACAGCAATTATACGTATGAAAGGTATTTGTAGGCTGTATATATTGTAAATATAACATATAAATAGAGTTCCTCCTATTACTCCATATAACCTCTCCCTATAACTCCTCCTATTACTCCCTATATCCTCTCTCTATAACTCCTCCTATTACTCCCTATATCCTCTCTCTATAACTCCTCCGATTACTCCATATAACCTCTCCCTATAACTCCTCCTATTACTCCCTATATCCTCTCTCTATAACTCCTCCTATTAATCCATATAACCTCTCCCTATAACTCCTCCTATTACTCCAAATAACCTCTCCCAATAACTCCTCCGATTACTCCATATAACCACTCTCTATAACTCCTCCTATTATTCCATATACCCTCTTCCTATAACTCCTCTTATTACTCCATATAACCTCTCCGTATAACTCCTCCTATTACTCTGTATAACGTATCTCTAACTCCTCCTATTACTTCATATACCATCTTCCTATAACTCCTCTTATTACTCCATATAACCTCTCCCTATAACTCCTCCTATTACTCTGTATAACCTCTCTCTATAACTCCTCCTATTACTCCATATAACCTCTCCCTATAACTCCTCCTATTACTCCATATAATATCTCCCTATAACTCCTCCTATTACTTCATATAATCTCTCTATATAACTCCTGCTATTACTCCCTATAACCTCTCTCTGTAACTCTTCCTATTACTCCATATAACCTCTCTCTATAACTCCTCCTATTACTCTATATAACCTCTCCCTATAACTCATCCTATTACACCATATAACCTCTCTCTATAACTCCTCCTATTACTCCATATAACCTCTCCCTATAACTCCTCCTATTACGCCATATAATCTCTCCCTATAACTCCTCCTATTACTCCATATAACCTCTCTCTATAACTCCTCCTATTATTCCATATAACCTCTCCCTATAACTCCTCCTATTATTCTATATAACCACTCCCTATAACTCCTCCTATTACTCCATATAACCTCTCGCTATAACTCCTCCTATTACTCCATATAACCTCTCTCTATAACTCATCCTATTACTCTATATAACCACTCCCTATAACTCCTCCTATTACTCCATATAACCTCTCCCTATAACTCCTCCTATTACTCCATATAACCTCTCCCCATAACTCCTCCTATTATTCCATATAATCTCTCGCTATAACGCCTCCTATTACTCCATATAACCTCTCCCTATAACTCCTCCTATTACTCCATATAACCTCTCTCTATAACTCCTCCTATTACTCCATATAACCTCTCCCTATAACTCCTATGTGTTGGAGCTCCTGTAGGGGGACTGAGGATGGCCTCAGACCCAGGGGGGAGTGTTGGTGTTCTGGATACTAGTCCTGCTCTAGTCCCAGGCCTGGAGGTGTTGGAAGGCCAAGAAGCCCAAACAAATGAAAGCAGACATTTTAAGGAAAGTTTAATTAGTAAAGCTTTGACGGTTTTGGACAAAAGACTGGGAGATGCTTCTGCTAATTATCAGACTTTATGTGCAATGTATGATGATTTGCACAACAGAAGCAAGATTTGGTGAAGAAAGTGGATGAAGTAACCCAGGAATCTGAGAGAACAAGTTTACTGCAGCAGATTGACCAGATCCAGGAGGAGATCAACTCCCTACAAGCGGCAATGGATGTAAAAGAGGAAAACATTGAAAAACTGAAAAGTGCAATAAAAGGTGAGGAAAGAAAATTTTATAAAATGCAAAAGTTAAACCCATTAAGGATTAAGAAGGTACCAGCACAACCCCTTAAAGACAAGCAAGTAGGGGTAATGATAAAGAAATTAAGTGATAAAATGTGCCCAGTGACTTTACCTGCTCAAACAGGAGAGGCTGCTGCTGAATGTAAACCTGAGAGTTCACCTGGGTGCATTAAACCAGCAGCCCTCAGCATTGCCATACCTGAATGCTCAAATGAAATAACTGTCCATAAGCTGAGATCTAGGAGCATAAAGCGTGTTGTGGAAAAGCTTATTGAGAAAGAAAGTGATTTGCAAAAACCTCTTGGTGTAAGCATTGCAGGAGATACGACACAAAGCAGGAATTCCACAGCAAAGCTGAATCTGGAGGAATCACCAGATAGTCATCTGCAATCTGGAACTGGCTCTAGCAATGCAGTAGGACTAAAACATGGCCCGGATTCAGGTACTAAAATGGGAATAGGAACCAGCATACAGAGCAACTCCCAGGTAAATGTACAGCAACCTGCAGCAAGCGGGAATTTGTTTTCAAATGTAGCAAGATCAAGGGGAGATGTATCTAAGCGGAAGAATGCAGCGCGCCTGTTGTTCACAGGACCAGAATCTGACATTCCAGACAGAATATTAATTGGTCGCAAACTCTTAATGGAATTCATGTTTTTTTCTGTAAGTGACGTATTTGCATTTATTCACTTTCCTGGATCAAGACAATTTGACATTAGTTTTAAACTGATGCAGAACTTGGATATGTTTTGGGAGATTTTCCATAGGACAAAATCAGATGGTATCTGGAAAAACATGAAAGCTATCCCACTCACAAAACAGGCTACAGTGTCCATCAATCTCCAGTTCCAGACAGAAGTAGTGGCTTTAAATGACATAATGTACTGGATAAAGAGACACTGTACAGTTGTGAGTGACCCACAAAAGATTTATGATGAGATTGGGCTATGGAATGGTGGATGGAAACTGCAAGTTAAACTGTGGCAGACAGGGGGCGTTACTCACCATTTACCACACAGTTTTTTTTATTGGTGCGGACAGAGGCATCTGCTATTATCCAGGACAGCCTAGAAGTTGTTATAAATGTGGGTCAATAAGGCATTTGGCCTATTGCTGTGATAAAATAAAGTGCTCTCAATGTAACTGTCTGGGCCATATGAGATCAGAATGCAAGCAGGACGTAATATGCAACTTATGTTCTGTACAAGGTCACACCTTTAGAGAGTGCCCAGAAGCACACCATAATAAGATAAACGACTGTGTGCTAGATTTGGAAAGCATACTTACTGAAGCAATGGAAGAGTCCAATACAACCGAGAAACAAGATACAAATGAGCCACAGAAAGATGACATTACTGAGCCAGAAAACACCTTAAGGAAAGACGTAAAGGAAATACAATCTCCATTAAATGTTGAAAAGGGTCCAGTACCAGAAAAAAACAATGAAGAATTTCAGTTGGTGCAAGGAAAGCGCAAGAAGAAATTAAAATATCCAGGTTCTTGTGAGTCACAAAAACCTCCTCCGATGCTTTCATCATTTGAAATAACTGCTGGTCGCTATGCTATCCTGGACGAACCTAGTGAAGATGCCATGGAGTTTAAACAGAGTGAAGGATCTCTCTGGAAAAGGCGATCCACAGAGGAATTGCAGTTGATTTGTGAAGAAGAAGCAACTGCCTCTGTTTCAATAAAACGATGGGGATCTCAGGGTGACAATATAGGAGCAGTAAAGAAGAAGCGCTGAGTCTCCTTGGATTTCATGACTTTACATATATGCTCGCTTAATGTTAACAGTTTGAGATTAAAAGAGAGAAGAGACTTACTCTATACTTTTCTGAAAGAACAATCATTTGATGTGTGTTTATTACAGGAGACAAGATTAAGAAATAATAGTCAGGTTTTTTGTGCTAAAAGAGAATGGACAATGGGCCCATCTTATTGGTCATTTGGACTGGAAAGTTATGATGGTGTGGGTATTTTGTTTAAGAATTGTGATTTTAAAATTGATCGGATAGTGGAAATTGTTGCAGGTAGATGCCTTTTGTTAGATTTTACACTTAATGATGTGAGAGATCGAATAATTAATATATATGCTCCTCAGATAATAGCAGGTAGGAAGAAAGTGTTCTTGAGTGTAAAACCATATTGTTTCACATCCAAAGTGTTAATTATGGGGGGTGATTTTAACTGTGTGGTAAATAATGAAGATCGAAATAGTAATTATAAAAATGTAAAATATGATGAAAATTTTCTAAAAAATCTGATCAGTCAAGCTGGTCTGATTGATACTTTTAAATATACTTATCCTACACAGCGAGGATTTACATATCATAAAGGAAGGTGGGCAAGTCGTATAGATAGACTTTATGTAAAAAATCAAACTTCATCTTTTAGATATAATCTAGTCTTGGTAGAATTTTCAGATCATGATATGATTAGTCTGTCCTTAAAGGTAAAGGAAGGAATAACATATGGGAAAGGTATCTGGAAACTAAACTCAACAATACTTGATAATGTAGCCCCAAGGAGCCAAAGCGCAGCTTAGCGGAGGAGGGCCTTGACAGGGGTTAGGAGGCGGGCTTAGGAGGAGCCGGCCAGGACTGGGTGGTTGTGGGTAATAGGGCTGGTCTACTTAAATAGGCAGCCATTTTAGGCAGAGCACATTTAATTTCTTACCTAGCCGAGTTTGTCCCGCCCACCCTCCCTTGGGTTGTCAAGATCACTAATGGTTTCCCGTTTTGTCACAGCGGCGGGTTAGGGAGCCGAGGAGGAGGAAATAGGCTCCCATGAGGAACGTCACGGACATGGAAATTGTGGTCACTGGTGGTTGGTAGGTTTCGAGTCCTGGAGGTGGCTCAGAACCTGGTGGGGTAGGGGTATCCGGGTATACCCCTACCGTGGTTATTTATGGTTGGCACTTAAATGGTTATGTTGGAATAAGGTTGAAAATTGTTAAAGATATATTTATGTGTTGGCATGTTGGGGGTCATTGCCCGTTATATTAAAAGAAGGATGCGGTTGCGAGGGCGGAGTATGGGGGCAATGACCCATATTTATATGTTAAATTATTATTATATTTATGATTGTTATTATTGATGATAACTTATTATTAAACAAATGGTTATAATGGTTAATAAAAGCTGTGGACAATTTTACCCATATACCCTAGTGTCAGCGTCTTATTGGGTTAGGGATGTGGGTTTTTTGTCCTAGGTTACGACTGCCCATATGGCGACTATACACCTGTCATGAAAATGTAAAGCATGAATTCATTGCTTTTTATGAAGATCGAAAAACCACGCAGTGCTTATACGACACGATGTCGAGTTGGTGGGAACAAATAAAAAAAGATATTAAAAGTTTTTTTAAATCAAAAGCTAGAAAAGAAGGAAATCAGCAATATATGCAATATCTTGCCCTGAGACTTAGACTTAGTAGATTATATTCCTTGGTCAATAATGGTGAGACTGTGAATTCAAATAGCATTGATCAAGTTAAGGATAAAATGAAAAAACTCCAATATGACCGTATGATCTCTCTAAAAGCTGAAAATGAATTTGATAGTTGGGGTTTCACAGCCCCAGATCCTTTTCAAGCGTGTAAGGAAAGAGTATGTAAGAAAGCCATGGCAGGACTGGTAGATCAAGATGGTGAAACACAAACAGAAAGTAAGGACATTTTAAATATTGTCACAAAATACTATAAGCAATTGTTTGCAAGACAGCCTATCGCAAATGAAAATATTTTAAAATATTTGCAAGATGTTGATAATCCGGTATTAAATGCAGTGGATGCTGAGATCATGGTTAAACCTATAACAGAGGAAGAAGTTAGAAATAGCATTCAATCATTAGTTGGGAAGAAAAGTCCAGGATTGGATGGGATAACTGCAGAGTTTTATAAAGTGTTTTTAGATCTTTTGGTAACGGACCTTGTAGTGCTATATAACGAAGTGCTAACTCTGGGACAGTTGCCATCCTCACAGTATGCCTCAGTCTTGGTACTTTTATTTAAAAGTGGTAATTTAAATGAGCTAAAGAACTGGCGTCCGTTATCATTATTGAATACCGATTACAAAATTCTTGCAAAAGTCATGTTTATAAGGCTTAGTGCGGTGGCTGAAATTTTGGTAAGTCCATGTCAGTCGTGTGCAGTAAAGAATCGTAGCATACAGGATACACTGTTGCTAATAAGAGAGGTGGTAGAATACGCTAAGCAGCAGAGAGAAGGTATTTATTTGGTAGGGCTAGACCAAACCAAAGCATTTGACCGAGTACACCATGAATTTTTATTTGAGACTTTACGGAGATATGGCATTCCTGATACTTTTACTAAATGGTTGAAAATACTCTATAAAGAAGCAATATGTTTCCCTTTAATTAATGGTAGTTTGGGAGACCCTTTTCAGGTTGAGTCTGGAGTTCGTCAGGGTTGTCCTATAAGTCCTTTGCTTTATGTTTTTAGCATTGACCCTCTATTAAGAAAAATAAAAGGAAACCATAATTTTGAAGGTTTGGAAGTGAAAGTAGAAGGTGTTTCCGAGAGGGTCAAAGTTTGTGCTTATGCAGATGATATTTCTGTTTTTTTGAAATCAGAAGTAGATAACCAATTGTTACAAAGAGAACTTAAAAGTTACTCTCAAATTTCAAACTCTATGGTTAATATGGAGAAAAGTGAAGCATTGTGGCTGGGGGAGAATGTAGAAGCTTTTCAAATCCCTTTTAAAAGAAAAGATGAAACAATCAAAGTGTTGGGTATTACATTTGGATGTGTAGAAGACATTGCCCAGAGAAACTGGGATGATAAATTAAAAATATTCTCAGATAAAATACACAAATGGAAAAATTGGAAATGGTCTTACCAAAAGAAAATTCAAGCTATCAAACGATTTTTATTTCCCATTTTTATTTATACTAGTTTTGTCTTTCCATTACCTGATAATTTAGTGGTTAAGATAACCGGTTTGTTGTTCCAGCTAATATGGGGAAATCGTTTAAATATTGTTAAACGTAACATTTCATATCTCCATAGGTAAGATGGAGGATTAGGCATGTTGTGTCCTGAACTTTTTTTAAATCTCTTGTTTATAACCAAGAATTTAAGTTTTTTTAAATCTGGTAGGACAGATTTATGGGGAGTCTTGTATAAAAACCAGATTACCGTATATACTCGAGTATAAGCCGAGTTTTTCAGCCCATTTTTTGGGCTGAAAAACCCCAACTCGGCTTATACTCGAGTCAAGGTCTGTATTATGGCAATTTGCATTGCCATAATACAGATCGGGGGAGAGGGGGGCTGGCAGAGCTGTACATACCTGTTCTGCAGCTCCTGTCAGCTCTCTCCTCCTCCGCGCCGTCCGTTCAGCACCTCGGTCAGCTCCCAGTGTAAGTCTCGCGAGAGCCGCGGCTCTCGCGAGACTTACAGTGTGAGCTGACAGAGGGAGCTGCACGGACGGCGCAGAGGAGGAGAGAGCTGACAGGAGCTGCAGAACAGGTAAGTACAGCTCTGCCAGCCCCCCTCTCCCCCCCACTGAACTGCCACTGGACCACCAGGGAAGGAGAGCCCCCCTCCCTGCCATGTATCAAGCAGGGAGGGGGGACGAAAAATAAATAAAATAAGAAATAATAATAAAAAAAAATAATAATAAAAAAAATAATAAAAAAAGGGGGTATAAGGACCACTGTGGGAGGGGGGGGGTATAAGGACCACTATGGGAGGGAGGGGGTGGGATAAGGACCACTATGGGAGGGAGGGGGGGTATAAGGACCGCTATGGGAGGGAGGGGGGGGATAAGGACCACTATTGGAGGGAGGGGGTGGGATAAGGACCACTATGGGAGGGAGGGGGGTATAAGGACTGCTATGGGAGGGAGGGGGGGGGATAAGGACCACTATGGGAGGGAGGGGGGGGGGATAAGGACCACTATGGGAGGGAGGGGGGATAAGGACCACTATGGGAGGGAAGGGGGGGATAAGGACCACTATGGGAGGGAGGGGGGGGGATAAGGACCACTATACCACTATGGAAGGGAGGGGGGGATAAGGACCACTATCGGAGGGAGGGGGGTGGGATAAGGACCACTATGGGAGGGAGGGGGGGAGAAAAGGAACACTATGGGAGGGAGGGGGGGATAAGGACCACTATGGGAAGAAGGGAGGGGGGGATAAGGACCACTATGGGAGGGAGGGGGATAAGGACCACTATGGGAGGGAGGGGGGGATAAGGACCACTAGGGGAGGGAGGGGGGATAAGGACCACTAGGGGAGGGGAGGGGGAAGTAAGGACCACTAGGGGAGGGGAGGGGGAAGTAAGGACCACTAGGGGAGGGGTGAGTCAGGACCACTGGGGGAGGGGGGTGAAGGAACACGGGGGTGGGGAGGTAAGGACCACTGAGGGAGGAGGAGGGGAGGTCAGGACATATGGGGGGGGCAAATATCCTTGCACCGGCCCTGCACACACTGCATTCATACACTGCATTCATACACACACTGCATTCATACACACACTGCACTCATACACACACACTGCACTCACACACACTGCATTCATACACACACACACTGCATTCATACACACACACACTGCACTCATACACACGCTGCACTCATACACACACATGCTGCACTCATACACACACTGCACTCATACACACACGCTGCACTCATACACACACGCTGCACTCATACACACACACGCTGCACTCATACGCACACACTGCATTCATTATACACACACTGTAAATAAATATTCAATTAATATATTTTTTTTAGGATCTAATTTTATTTAGAAATTTACCAGTAGCTGCTGCATTTCCCACCCTAGTCTTATACTCGAGTCAATAAGTTTTCCCAGTTTTTTGGGGAAAAATTAGGGGCCTCGGCTTATATTCGGGTCGGCTTATACTCGAGTATATACGGTAATCACTTTGTTAGAGTTTGGGCAAGAGGTGTAAAGATCAAAAGATTGTCTGGTAAAGTTACACATTGCTCTCTATATGCTCAGCAATGTATAAAGTTGTTGCTGAGATGGCAAATTTCATATGAAGATATTACTGGGCTAGATAGAAAACAATTATATCATGTTCTGTTAAATAAGTACCGTATATACTCGAGTATAAGCCGACCCGAATATAAGCCGAGGCCCCTAATTTTATCCCAAAAAACTGGGAAAACTTATTGACTCGAGTATAAGACTAGGGTGGGAAATGCAGCAGCTACTGGTAAATTTCTAAATAAAATTAGATCCTAAAAAAAATATATTAATTGAATATTTATTTACAGTGTGTGTATAATGAATGCAGTGTGTGCGTATGTGTGTGTGTATGAGTGCAGCGTGTGTGTATGAGTGCAGCGTGTGTATGAGTGCAGCGTGTGTGTGCATGAATGCAGTGTGTGTGTGCATGAATGCAGTGTGTGTGTGTATGAATGCAGTGTGTGAATGCAGTGTGTGCAGGGCCGGTGCAAGGATATTTGCCGCCGTAGGCAAAAAAAATGTTGCCGCCCCCCCCCCCCCCATATGTCCTGACTTCCCCTCCTCCTCCCTCAGTGGTCCTTACCTCCCCACCCCCGTGTTCCTTCACCCCCCCCCCCAGTGGTCCTTACCCTCCCCTCCCCTAGTGGTCCTTATCCCACCCCCATCCTCTCATAGTGGTCCTTATCCCCCTTCTCCCTCCCATAGTGTTCCTTATCCCCCCCCATCGCTCCCATAGTGGTCCATATACCCCCCCCTCCCTCCCATAGTGGTCCTTATACCCCCCCTCCCTCCCATAGTGGTCCTTATCCCACCCCCTCCCATAGTGGTCCTTATACCCCCCTCCCTCCCATAGTGGTCCTTATACCCCTCCCACCCATAGTGGTCCTTATACCCCCCTCCCTCCCATAGTGGTCCTTATCCCCCCCTCCCTCCCATAGTGGTCCTTATCCCCCCCCTCCCTCCCATAGTGGTCCTTATCCCCCCCCTCCCTCCCATAGTGGTCCTTATCCCCCCTCCCTCCCATAGTGGTCCTTATCCCCCCCCCCCATAGTGGTCCTTATGCCCCCCCTCCCTCCCATAGTGGTCCTTATACCCCCCTCCCTCCATAGCGGTCCTTATACCCCCCTCCCTCCCATAGTGGTCCTTATACCCCCCCCTCCCTCCCATAGTGGTCCTTATCCCCCCCTCCCTCCCATAGTGGTCCTTATCCCCCCCCTCCCTCCCATAGTGGTCCTTATCCCCCCCTCCCTCCCATAGTGGTCCTTATGCCCCCCTCCCTCCCATAGTGGTCCTTATGCCCCCTCCCTCCCCATAGTGGTCCTTATGCCCCCCTCCCTCCCATAGTGGTCCTTATACCCCCCCTCCCTCCCATAGCGGTCCTTATACCCCCCTCCCTCCCATAGTGGTCCTTATACCCCCCCCTCCCATAGTGGTCCTTATACTCCTTTTTTTTTATTATTATTTCTTATTTTATTTATATATTTTTTTTTTCGTCCCCCCTCCCTGCTTGATATAGGGCAGGGAGGGGGGCTCTCCTTCCCTGGTGGTCCAGTGGGGGGGAGAGGGGGGCTGGCAGAGCTGTAACTTACCTGTCCTGCAGCTCCTGTCAGCTCTCTCCTCCGCGCCGTCCGTGCAGCTCCCTCTGTCAGCTTCCAGTGTAAGTCTCGCGAGAGCCGCGGCTCTCGCGAGACTTACACTGGGAGCTGACCGAGGTGCTGAACGGACGGCGCGGAGGAGGAGAGAGCTGACAGGAGCTGCAGGACGGGTAAGTACAGCTCTGCCAGCCCCCCTCTCCCCCCAGTCTGTATTATGGCAATGCAAATTGCCATAATACAGACCTTGACTCGAGTATAAGCCGAGTTGGGGTTTTTCAGCCCAAAAAATGGGCTGAAAAACTCGGCTTATACTCGAGTATATACGGTACTATAGTGCCCAGCTGGTTTTAAAAGACTGCCCTAATACCTTAATGAAAAAGCCATTCAGAATGTTACTAGCACGAGAATACCAGTTAAATTGAGAGATGTTACTTGGCTTAGTTTTCAAGGAAAATTATACGTTCGACCTAATTTGAAATTTTAAAAAACTAGAGGAACGAAATTGTCCGAGAGAAGAATGTTCAGGGATATTAGAAACAATGTCTCATTTTCTGTGTGACTGTCCCTTCAGTTTAGCAATATGGACAGAAATGTCTATAATTCTTAAAATATCCCACTTTAAAGACAGTCATATGCTGAATTAGTATATGGAGCTTTCAAATGGGTAGATAAGATTAACAAATGCACTTTATATGTAATTAATGTATTGTAATATATCATTTATGGCAAGCGAGGTGTCTAAAATCATCCAAACAAATAATTGTAACAACAGATTCTGTGATTAATAGGATAATCAAAGACATAAAAGATGTATATGTAAAAGAACAACTACAGATTATTGGAAAAATATAGATATGACATTCTTTTTTAATTGTATTTTTGTACACTGAACATTGTTTTGTAATTTGTTGTTAGAAAATTTAATAAAAAATTTCCTCCTATTACTCCATATAACCTCTCCCTATAACTCCTCCGATTACTCCATATAACCTCTCTCTATAACTCCTCCTATTACTCCATATACCCTCTTCCTATAACTCCTCTTATTACTCCATATAACCTCTCCCTATAACTCCTCCTATTACTCTGTATAACGTATCTCTATAACTCCTCCTATTACTCCATATAACCTCTCCCTATAACTCCTCCTATTACTCCATATAACCTCTCCCTATAGCTCCTCCGATTACTCCTTATATCTTCTCTCTATAACTCCTCCTATTACTCCATATAACCTCTCTCTATAACTCCTCCTATTACTCTATATAACCACTCCCTATAATTCCTCCTATTACTCCATATAACCTCTCTCTATAACTCCTCCTATTACTCCATATAAACTCTCTCTATAACTCCTATTACTCCATATAACCTCTCTCTATAACACCTCCTATTACTCCATATAACCTCTCTCTATAACGCCTCTTATTACTCCATATAACCTATCTCTATAACTCCTCCTATTACTCCATATAACCTCTCCCTATAACTCCTCCTATTACTCCATATAATATCTCCCTATAAACTCCTCCTATTAC